>NW_028262358.1:115124181-115449538 GCF_047370975.1 Nipponia nippon | reverse complement strand
GTAAATCTTTTAGGATTTTTTTTTTGTTTACTGTGCTGCTCTTCTACTCACCTGTTTAAACTGCTCCTTTATGGAAGTTGTACTGTAAAAGCCCCACAGATTGCCTCAGAGAAGTACTTCATGACTGCATTTGTGGAAAAACTCAGACAAGATAATTTTGTAGATGTGGACTGCATACCAGATGAGAGTATACACTGGTGTATAACTCCACAGTCATGGTGCTCTAGTTGTCCAGACCTAGTGATCTCACTCCTTTTCCTTCTATCCATCTGCACAGGGTACCATTGAATGGAAAACAGTGGAAACAAGGAGATGAAGCATAAATCATTCCAAACCATTCTGGCTTGGAGTTGGCACACTTGCCCCACAGTGACGATGGATTTGGGATCAATGCCAGTTATAATGATAAAATCTTCATACAACATGTTTCAACTAAAATTATTAAATTTTGATCCTCATTGGAATCTGATAGGTCATGTTTGTTCAACCACTGCCCCTTGCTTCACCCATTCTGAAATAAAAAAAAAGTGTCCCTTATGACAGTGCCTGTAGTTTGATTGACTTACTAGGATGGCAGAGTGACAGACAGCAGGACGAAAGGTAAAAGGGTCAGGACTAGGAAGGAGCAAGATCAAATAAAAGCAATACAATAAGCTCTAGTACTTAGGCAGCATTTGAAATACAGAAGAGTAATGTACCTTGAATTACAACATTATCCAATCATTTGCTTAATTCTACTCTAGCAAAAGAAACTGAATTATCTAATTGAATAGACTGCAGCAGTCACAAAAAAACTGACAGCATAAAGAACAGAACAAAACTGAAGATACTTTTTGCCTTTCTATAAATGTCCTCTTCAAGAATTGCCTGCTTTCATGTGAGGTGGTAACTGAATACTAACCTCCATCCCTGTGTGCTGTGTAGATAGCAGAATGGCCAATCAATGTGTGGGAGAACCAAGCAGTGTGGAAGGACATTGGTGCATGATGTTAGGTAGCACAGAAAAAACATGTGGGTATGTCGTCATCTTAGACCTGGGCAGTAGAACTGCATGCCCCAGCCTAAAGAGACAAGAAAACAGGAGAAGCAAAATAAATGGAACAGGTAAATTTTATTTGATTGGCAAGAACAGAAAACCGCTTAACTCAACTACTCAGTCTTCTGGTGGGCTTTCCCTGGAAATGACTGTTGATGGATCATCCCTCCTCATGAACCTGGTTTCTGGGAGAGGAAAATGAAGTCTTTTTATAAGTGTTGTAAATGTTCTGGGAGACACTTTATTGTTCTTCCTTGCGCCCATACAAAAAGCTGTATCACATTTGTGGTTATGCACTGCATACAGTGTTGACGATTCCAGAGGATCAAAAATCGCAAGCCTGATTTGCCAAACTGTGGGACTGATTCCCAAGGTATGAGTATATTTCATCTGATTTATTTAAAAATGAGCACATTGAATTGTTTGGTCTGTCTTTAAGCTTTGGAATTCTTCCTATCCCTTTTCAGCCCCAGAGCACCCTAGAGGGTTGCCCTAGAGTCCCAGCTCCCACAGATGCATAGGATAAGATGATTCAGTGCCCTGTTCCTAAAGCTCTCCTATCATTTCTAGTCTTATCAGTTCTGTCACCACCCACTTATATCTTCATTCCACACAGCCCTTTTTCTCCTCCAAAGACATATATCCTTAGTTCTTCCCCTATTTTCCCAATAGCATTTTTTATCATCTTGGAGACTCTGAAAATAGACGTCTTCCCCTGCCGTGCCCATCTCTTCATTCAAAAGAAGGGTGTCCATTTTAGGATTACTCCATTATTTCCCCTGCTTAGCAGGAGGAGGGATGGTGGTGGGACACTCTAGAGCCAGAAGTCTAGGAATGAAGAACTCACTCCCCAAGAAGTTGGGTTTTTCCTGTCCTCTCCTCCCTTCTGTAAGAACGACGTTCAGTCCTCAGTGGAAAGGGAAAGCAGTTGACTTTTGCCCATTAGGTCCTCTTCCCTGGGGAAGGAAGAGTGGCAGATGAGATTTTTTTTTAGAAAAACTAAAATTCAAGAGGAAGCTGGAGCTGTTCTTGTTGAGTTGGCAACGGCTACAGATACAAATTAAATAGTCTCCCCTCCACTCCCCACTAAATCATATCATAAAGATTGCTTTCCACTGTATAACAGATTATTTACACAGTGTCTGTAGAGTGCACTGATAAACCTTATCACCAACCATCTACAGTTGTGACAGAGACCCTTGGCTAGAAATTAGATTATATTTTTCTCCTCTTATCATACAGTCCATACCACCTGTCAGAGGTCAGTATTGTTTCACAGCAGGGCTCTGTCTCCCCTGACGGCCATGCTACTGTTTCTAGGTAGAGTTCACCATGTAATAACCTGAAGCCACAGAACACATTGGGCCACAAGAGCTTCAGTGCTGCGACCCAAGCCCCATCTTGCCTGCTGCCCTGTGCCTGCCAGCTGCCAATACCAGCTGTTTCCTGTTGTAGATCTACCACACCACTGAACATTGTGAAATGTTTTTAGCAGGGATGGGAAGTGTCCAAAGGAAGCAGACGGGATGAAAGGAAGGAGAGTTCACTCTGGCTCCTGGCACTGTAAAAAGAACTGGGAGTAATTTAGAAGAGAAATACCGAAATAGTTAAAAACTTCAAATAAAATGTTACTGCTGCTAGCTGTGTTCCTGTCACCTCCGTAAACTATATTTCTTTATTCAGATACTTGGAGCAATTTCTTTTTATCTTCCTGGTAAGGTGAACTAATGGTAACAATTTCTAGCACTTGAAGCTGTTCTTGGGACATTTCCAAGAGACAGCAGTATTTTCAACACATATGTTTGTACTGTGTGTATGCATTTTGACACAGTTACTAATCCTCTTTCTGAACTTTTGTCTGTATATTTATATATATAACTTTAATGCATGCACAGATCTGTATATTTCAGAGCTGGTTACATTTTTCTGAAAGGTGATATTTAGTTAGAGATTTAGCTCTAGTTTTGGAGTTCAGTCCTGTGGTGTCTCATCTTGCAAATGGCCCCTGTGACTCTATCATAAATAATAAAGACAAAATCACCTCCCCACCCTGTTATTTAGGCCTTGCAACTGAGCTGCTAGGGAAGTAGAAATTATTATAATCCATTTACAATGAAGAAAAATGAGTTAGAAAACAGATGCAATTTACAAAATAATACTCAGCAAGTCTGTGGTAGGTTATAACTCATCTTTTCAAAAGTAAACTCTGGAAAGTAGGACTTGTATTTTTTTATATTAGTTGGGAAATAGAAAATTCCATGAGATCCTGAACTAAGATGTTAATGCTGTATAATAATAATGATAATGATAATGATAATGATAATGATAATGATAATGATGATGATGATGATGATGATAATAATAATAATAATAATAATAATAATAATAATAATAATAATAATAATAATAATAGAAACAGAACTAAAAAATCTTGACCCCTGCTCCCATTGTCTTGTGTAGTTACGTTACAATGTTGTCCAAGGAGTTGCATCAATGGTCTTAAGTTTATTTGCTTGGATTAGTGCCTGACCCATCTGAGAAAGCGATTCTACGACCTGAGCTGGTGTGATATATTTTTCTGCTACTTTTCCTAAGTTGTACTCCAGAAGTTAGGATCTGTTATCATTTTAGTAATTTAAGAAATATTGTAATAATTGGGACTATGTAGTAAATTGAGGATAATTCAAAAGGAATAAATACACTTCAGGCATCCAGTTTGATGCATGAAGAAAGAAACTGTTTGTCAAGTTATAAATGTTTTTGTTTTTAAATATCTAGTGGAGGAAGGAAGGTCTTGTGATTGATATAAAGACTGAAGTGGGAGTTGGAAGACCTGGGTTCAATTTGCAGCTCTTCACAGACTTCCTGTGTCACCTTGAATAAGCCATTTACATTTCCCAGTTCTTCTCTTTCCTCCCATCAAAAAAGGAATAATTATATCTACTAACATCACAGGAGGTTTGTGAGACTAACTTAAGAAATGAGAGACTAACTTAAGAAATGAGACATACAACTTTTAGAAGAGTTCTGGCTCTTGGAAGTTACTCTACAAACTCATGTTCTCAATATGCTCAGAGCATTAGACTTCAGAGGACCCTGGAGGGTCTATCTTATCTCCTCTGCATATGAGGAACTATATTAGACTAAGCTGGATGGGAGGGGTTCTGTTACTTGGTACTGTGCATTTGGGAAGATTGATTTCTGCAATATTTACATTGCTGCTGATCTGGGCTGGTGTCATACTTGTGACTCTTTCTAAGTTAAAAGGTTGTCTAGGATGCTCAGGGTATCTGCAGCAAATATAACAAATGAATAAAACCTATATAGTGATACGAAATATTTGGAGAGGACTTGCAGAGTTTCACAGAGTTGAAGAAGTTATGTGTTATGTGTTATTAGAAGTTTGTAATTAAAAGGATCTTGAAGTTTATAATTTTTCCTTTTTATAGACAAAACTTAAGTCATTTTTATTTGTAGTCATTTGATATCAGGATACATTCACAAACAATGTATAGTTTGCGTGTGCTGGCGCATGTATATATTTACGCATGTGAGTATGCATTTCCACGTGTAATGTGTATGCATAAAGAAGTTGCCCCTGAGTGCATGAACTTGTGTATGAAAGTAGGAACAATAATTTTTGTATTGCAGCTGTGGCTGTTTTCAACATCAAAGCAAAATGAAAACAGTAAAAGTAAAAGAAAAGAAGGGGAAAAAAAGAAACATAAACCAAAACTATTATTAGAGAAGAACAAAGGAACTGATCCCACAGACAGTTTTTCAACAGCTGGCAAGGTTAATCAGCTATTTTTACTGGTCTAGTGTCGGTCCTGTTAACTGTCATTTTTTGTTTTGTTTTGTGTACTTTTTTTTATTCATGAGTATCACTTATGGCTGGATTGATTTCAATTATGCAGGTGTATGTGTTAAGTAAAACCATACTGAAGTCAAGGAAGTGCAAAAATCAGCACCCTCAATAGTTCTGTAGGGACTCATTGCCTTGATCTGCCACGCAGGTGGCCTTTAGATAATATACATTTAATAACTGGTCCAGCATTTCAATTATCCTCTCCGGATTTTGTCATGCTGTAAAGCAACCCTCCAAGTAAGCACCTTCATTCCCCTTTTGTAGTGAGCTGAGAGAGCCTCAAGACTGCCAGCCATTGATATTCAGAAATTGTCCCAGTCACCAAACAGTCAAAAAATGACTCAAAAATCACATGACTGAATAAAACCGGGAAACTCCTGGTTTCTTTTGGTTCATTCTTTGTAACTTGCAGTTCTGGTGTAGAAACTGGAATCTATTTATTTTATAGGAGGAAAGCTGAGATTCTTGCTTAATCATATGACCCCAGGAGCTGAAGCTTAATGGAAAAGAAACATCAAACTGTCATAAGACTCAGGATGCAAATTACGAGAGTTGGCAATGCTGAAGTTACATACTCCTCTACTTCTGAATCTTGGATTGACTAAAAGAGATGGGCTTTCAGCATCCTGCAGAAGCTGTGTGTGTATCCAGAAGTTTCATCCATAAATGATTCCTGCTGAAGCAGCTTCTCTTCCATTTATGGTGCTGATGAAAGTATCGTAACTGGTAGCAAAGATTTTTCACTACCAATAACATTGTTCCAGAAACAGATTGTGAAGGAAACCTGAGAGAATATTTTTAAGAATGTACTGATTAAAGAAGCTTAACTGTCTGAAAGATGGGATCTGCCTATTGGGAGGTAATTATTTACAGTTAAGTCTTTGGAAGAAACTCATCACTGGGATAAGGGAATGTAACTGCTGACAAAAGCAGAGAAGCACCCATAGATAGGGTGCAGATAGGAACAATAAAAACTCTTTGGTTTTGTCTCTCTTGGGAATATTTTCTAATTATGTCATCTAAAGAAGGCATTAATTCACTGAAAACCAAAACTGTAGATACAGCCAAAAATAAATCAAATCAATAAAAGATTGTTTGCCCCATTTGTGATGTTATGATTTGTTTGTGACAGGCATATCATTATTATTTCCCATTGGGTCTGGTTCAGAATTCCCTCTCTCGGCTTCTGTTTCTGGCAGTGCAATGTCTATAAATGTCTATCTGGACACAGGCAGGGAATCCACATACATAGTTTTCTTACACAGTTCCTGTAGGGATGCAACAACCTCCAATGAGTCATTCCTTACTCCTGAAAGTTAAGTAGGAGCTGTCTAAAACTAGCCAATAGGATAGACCAAGTACAGGGACCTGGAATTAACATTTTCTTTCAAGCTGCAGCTCCTAAATCCTGGATATTGATTAGGCATCTTCACCTGCTTCAATATGGAGAACAGACAATCTCACTGAGGAACTTTATTATCTGAATTTGAATAATTGCTCAGAAGTGAAGACTTGTGCGCAGCGTGGGAGGGATTTAAAATCATAGTTGCCCTTCTCTGAGAACTTTATCCCAATCAACAGCGACTAAGCAGGCTGGCTGCATAGATGAAGGGAACTCACTGCATTCCTCTTTTCTGGGAGCTGAGCCACTGCACAGTTAAGAGTGCAATAGTCATGGGGACAGTATGAGCCCCTAAGGCTGAATGAAAATGATACCAATTTTCCAGCTGCTCAGTACATGATCCTACCATTTCTCATTTTGTAAATGGTTGCCTCCTTCAGTCAGGATGAAAGCCACCATGATTACTGTGCCCTGCATAGAAGACAGTGTTCGTGTTCTGCTTGTGTCTCATGAATCAGGCCTTCCTGAGGGGCAAAGGCATAGATAGGTTGTTCTTTGCCTTGCGTAGGTGTTCCTTGGAGCTCAGACTGGGCTAGCAGTGGACCTGGTTTACTGAACTAGCAAGAGCAAGTGTTCCTCAGTTCTTTCCCCAGGAGCTGGAATGGAATCATGTCTTTCTTTGGGCTACCTTTAATTTATATACACTGAGCCCTTTCAAAAGGACTTTGTTAGATTTTGATCATGACTATTGGGGTGAGTACATGTAGCTTTGGAATTACTTGATAACATGTGGAATAATATTTACATTGGCCTACTATGAGAGGAAAACATGAATATTTCAAACTGTGTTCCACATGTTTACTTTTTAAATCCTCCTAAGCCAGCTAATTTTTACACTGAGTCTGTACATTCATTACCTGGTATCACACACTCAAAAGAAAATGTCTATAGACTAGAGCTAAGATGTCATCATGCTGATTTCCCTGCACATACAGAATCATTCTCTACAGAAATATTGGTTCTTAAGAGTACTGTTTTGTCTTGTTTAAGTAGCTAATCAACAGTTCTACCATGAATTCCCTTGGGAAAATATTCCACTGGCTGGTGGACCTCACCACTAGGAACATGACTTTGGTATTTAGACTATTTTTTCCTTGGATAATTTTGTCCCTTATCATTTATTATTTTATTTACCGTGATGTCTCTTTCTCCATGCAAATGAAAAAAAATCCTTCTAAGGCATCATAAGCATGTTGAGGAGGGTTAGAAATCATGTTGTGAACCTTTGTAGCTGGGGTTTGGTCATAGATGCCTTGATTTTGTTGCCTACCAGTAGGCACCTTGTGTCCTTTCAAGCTCATTAGGGGATCCTGCCTGGCCTCCTGCTGCTGATCCAGAACGTCCTGTATCAGACCTTGCCAGCCTTATGTGGATGTGTCAGAGGGTGTCTCTGATGGCACTCAGTACTTGTGTTAAGGAAGCTGAGTTGCACAAAGAGCCCCCATTTTAAGAACATGAATCTTCAGAGTAAGGTAAGTATGATAGTACTATGATTACTTCAGAGTAAAGTATGATAAGACTTAATGTGAAGTCTTATGAAAAGTCTTCTTCAATGGGGATTCCATGCTTAAAGCTGGACATTGGGATCAGCCTCCTTTTCTGGCTAGGGATAATTTGTGGCTATACCTACCTAGTTTCTACACGATGGAAGAGATATTAGAGGTAGGATTCAGCTGTTAGACCAAGATACCTAAATGAGCATTACAGTCACCTGGGCCTGGGCCTCTCTGACTGTATTGGCTGCCCTTCACAATGGGTTTTAGTAGCCTAAAGTAGCAGCCTGTGAGCTGAATCTCATGGACAAAATTAATCTGCTTAGATATACATGTCTGCTGTCATCTGAAATGCCCTGATATATCCAAACTAGCCACTAACTCTTTTACCTATAACATAGGACATGCAATGGACCCACACATATCTGGCAAGACTAGTGGAGATGGTGGAACACCTTAGGCCACCTAAAATGGTGCTAAGTACCTATGTTTTACCTATGTTTAGACAACTGAATCTCACCCTGAACTTCTGAAGGATGAGTATTGAGATGTCTCTCAAAATTTTCAAGAATTGTATTTATTCAGCTAATTTAACCACACAAGATCTTTCTTTTGTTGTTGTGTTTTAATGCCTGTTCATTTAGTGCATCTAGTTTATAGTAGGACAAGTAGAGGTTTAAAAAGAAAATAAGGGGTACTCCATTGACACCTAATTCAAATATGCTTAAAAATGATGGTCAAAGAAGGGAGCTACCGAGTACATGATTACAATGGCTGATGAACACCTGGTATATTCACATTGTCATCTGGCTTGGCATCAAGCTTGAGTATCCTGATTAGAAGTGACTTCCTCTCCCCCTAACCATATAGTGAACCGAACACGAAGCGTGGGTGCTCTGAGTATCACCTGAACTGAAAGTATAAAATCAACAGAGCATCTGACTATCACCTACTGACAGCAGCTGTGAAATATTGTTCTGGAACTCTGTTGTTTGAATGCTTATTTATGAAAATTAGGCTTCTGCTGCAGTCTTTGTGCAATACCACAATGATGAGTCTCAACAAATGGACTGAGATAGACTTCATTGCCAATAATTGAGAAGCAACACAATTGCATACTCAAAACACAAACTAAGATGTCTGCATGGAAAAGAAATTCTCTTACTGTTTATTGTCCAACTTTTAATTGACTCTAATGTAGTAAAAATAATTCCATATGAAAAATTTATGTCATGTGTCTTGCAACACATTTTACTTCTAGAAGATGCTAACAAAATTATTTTTGTTGGATCAAATAACTATTTGAACTTTTGTGAAAATTATCATACATTCAACTTCTCCATGCCTCCATGTCTGAGATGGAAAATGCCAAATTCATTCTGTTCTTCTTCACTGTCATGAGTTGCACAGGAATTTTTCTCTGCTCTATTTGGATGTAAAGATTTCTTTGGGTACAGCTTTTTATTCCCTCTACTTTAATAAATGATGACAAAATAAATGTTGGTGAAATTTCAGACTTGGGAATATAAAGCTGATTTGCATCATAACAGTAAGTAAATTCAGGAAGACGAGTTGCGTGATAACAGTAAGTAAATTCAGGAGAACAGATAACTACCCTTGTTTACTGCTTTAACTGAGGAATATAATGCTTATGAAGGAGAAAAATCCACTAAACATTTATTTGCATATGAGAAGGATGCTATTGATTTACCTCTTTTAAGGCAATGTTTTGCAAACACAGTTATTAACAGAACTAATAATGTAATATACCAAGACAAATTCAGCATTACAGTTAGTCATACAATAATAGCTGTGAAATTAGACCCTGGAATTTTGCTGTTAACCCTAAGAAGTAAGGAGCTACCTCTGGTGTAGTATGTGTAGTATGCTTTACACGGAGACTTGCAATGCGGAGAGTATGTCTGCATTTCTGCTGACCCTGTGCATTACAAATCATGAGCTGCATCCTCTCAAAATCATAATATTAAAAAAAAATCATAAATCTGGAGTTCTTTTGATTTCCCTTCTGTCATCAGGGGTGTTAGCTTTGAAGTCTTCAGGAGTTTCTTCAGGCTTGATATGTCCTTTTTAAAAAGAGAAAAGTAAGGTTTGTACTTAATCCTGAGCTGAAAAGTGATTTAAAAAAGAAAAACAAACACAACACCTCGCTTGAGGGACCCCTTATGAAAACTGTGAGGGTTACCAGTGCTAACCCATCACTCCCCTAGTGTGTTTCACTTGTATAACTGTATATTTGTATTTGCCATATAACTTTATTAACTCAGATGGGAAAATACCCCAGAATACGGTGCAGTGTGCTCCACCACATTCTAGACTAATTCAGTGTTTCTCTTTTCATGTTTTTGCATCCCCTGCAAGCAGTACTGATGAACCTTCATCTCAGTTATTGTTTTCTGGGGAAAGCGAAAATACAAATTGCTTTTATTTGCACGTTCCCACTAGGAATGGGCTGTTGCCTGCAATTCAGATGACACAGCAGCTCAGGGTTTCCCAATTGTCATGGTCTTGTTTATCTTTTTTAATCACCTTAGTCATCCTTTGTAATCGTGGCTGACTGATGTATGCATAACAGCAAATACAGAAATGTACTTTGGGTCAATTCATGTGGCCATAAAATTACCAGATGGGTAAATGCAGCTCTTCCCTCACAGTGCACAGAGGCACTTATCCAAGCTGGAAAAGGACCCAGCCACACCCTGCAGAGCGGAGGTTGTGCATACATGCAAAACTACTTGTGTGCATGCGACTGCAGAGAATTTAATGCTGAAGCCCCAGGGAAGCAGAGCTGGGGCGTGCCCACTGTGACTCTCATGGCAGTAACAGGCACAGCTTCCAGCTTGGCAGCTCATCTCAGCCTGAGCTTCAAATATTCACCAGAGGAGCTAGTGGAGATTAGCTCTCAGAGTTAGGTCAGGAAAGTAATTCCCAGTCTTAATTCTCTTAAACAGAACCCATTCCTGTCCTGTACTTACACCACTGTGTACCTGAAGATTTTGAGGAGGAGAGGTGGGATGAAATATGAGTGTATTCAGAAGGTGTTAATGGCCAGAGTGTACCCGTGTGTAAATGTCTCCATTTTCCCTTTGAGCCATCATCCTGCAGGCAGTGCAGACAATGGTATTTTTTGTCCCATCTAATTGGTTTAAACTGATGTGTTTTCAAAACTATATTCACCAAGACAAAGGAGAGCAACTTCCTTTTCCTAACAAATAAAGCTTGTACTGCTCCTGCTAAGGGCGATTTTCACAGAAGCCCTGTGCGGCTGGAATTGCAAGATTTGTCACTGTTCTCCTTATCTTGTTTTCAAAAGTAGAGATTGACAATATTTTATCCATTTACTGAGTGTTGCTACCCAAAGGTCGTGGGTGAGTGAGCACCTGCTGGTTAATACAGCGAGTACTGAAATAAAAATGAATGTATTTTTGCACACACACACACAATTATTCAAAGTATACAGTCTTGCCCCCAAAATATATACAATTACTGCACACGTAAATATGTATTTTCTATATATGCATTATTATCCATAATAAAACATTATGCATATTATAAAAAATGTATATTAGTTTCATACTTTCTTTTTAAGCAGAAACTAGTCAGCTCTACCTGAAAACCTGTATGAACAAAATTATAAGAAAGAGGAAGTGGCAAATACAAGAAAGATTGATCACAGAGCTCTTTCTGTCATGATCTGTACCTTGAGCTGTAACTGCTCTGAATGTTGATGAATACTTTTTAGTCTACTTATAATCAAACTCTAAATTAAGCTCATAAGAATACATTTACACTGCATTTTTTGGTACAGTACTTTACCTGAAAACATGGATTGTCATGTTTTTCCTATGTCTGTCTATTTTCCATACCTTTTTATGGATGTGATAAGTAAGGCAGAAGTGTACCTTATATTCTTTAAAAGGAGCTAAAATTTTCTCCCCTACACTCATATTTGCAAAAGGGCGTTAACTTTGTGTACTGACATTGGCTAAGTAAACTGGATTTAGAGCTGCATTAGCTGGGTTAATGGTACTGGAACTTGCATGGGATCTATTCCTACTGGTTTTGAACTGACGGGAACAAAAACAGGCTCATAGTGTAGAAAGCTTCTATTAAACTTTGGTTCAGTAGAAGGTATGGAAAGAATATAGTTTCTTCTTAAAATGATTTATTTAAATTGGTAGACTAGAATTATACTTAAAACCAAGTGTCTAAATGCACCTGTTTAAGTCAGCTTCTTGTTCTCTCAGGTATTTAGGCATTGAATTTTCCCCATTAGCAGCATGATTGACACTGTGGTCCTTACAATAACACATGATTATAACTCTGAAAATAGCAATTACATAAAATGGAAACCAGATGTTGCATGGAATTTGACTCTCTTGGTTTCTCAGTGAAGTAGATGAATTTGTAAAGCAGAAAACCACAATCATTATTCAGATGGATTGTACATGAATTAATGACATAATATCTAAATCATATATGGTTGAAAATAATGATTAACTTCAGCTATCAAGATAAGCTAATGGAAAACAGATTTTTTAAGAAAAAAAAAAAACAAGGACATGCTCTTTTCAATATATTTTATCTTTACGTTAATAACAAAACCAGACCTGTTTTAACATTTCTTTATCCCTCAGATATCAAGAATATATGTTAAAAATAAACTCTTCACAACTTTTATCCCCAGGGAGTGAACTGAACAACCGTTTTTGTTGTTTCTCGTTGAAGGCAAGCGCGTTACCTTTTCAGGCTAGAATAAGTTTGATCAAATCACCTCTCTTTAATGACAGTGTTTAGTGAACAAGCTTCAGCAAAGGTTCAGATTTGCATCTGCATAGGGTACAAGCATCATGGTAATGCTCGGTCCATGCAGCCGTGTTCACAACACGAACACACCAACAGACACCCTTTGACAGACCAACAGAGCAGCATGTTTCTTTGCAGAACTTTAATGCATTTATAACAAGGAATATCACACACAGATCTCAACCCTCGGTTAGCAGCATCCTAAGTGGTTAAATTTATGAAAGCCTTGGCACATCATTTTCACTATCATGTATTCTCAATGACATCATCATTGTAAAATTAGGAACTTTCTTTCTCTCTTTCCTGCAGATGTGGAAGTTTGAAATTGCATTCCATGGTCCTGTGCCACATTTCATCAGCGTTTTTCCTTTGCTTTCTCCAAAGACTGGCCACATGTGGTGTGTAGATTGCTGGTGCTGTTTGGGATCTCATATCAAATACTGCTACCTAATCCCAGGCGGGTCTTGGCGGGCCCACACCTGCAGCTGATTGAATCCTCCCGGAGTACAAAGGCCTGATTTACAGCATCAAGGATACAGGGCCTGGTTGCAGCTGGACTCCAGCAGGAAAAGGAAGTTGTTCATCATCTTGTGTGCATTTCATTAACAATAGTGTACCCGATATGTAGCTTATACAATAATTTCAAATCACTGACAGAGAGCATTATGGTATTTGGCATTAGGAGGAAAAATACTTCAGGATGGGCAAATTAAATGTGAGCGTGAGGTTTGCAGGTGACCCAGTGAAGGTCCACATGCTGATTTACACTGGGAGGGCTAATCTTGAAATATTTTCTTTCTTTAACTTTATCCCATTTCTTTCCTTTTGTCTGATGAGCAGACTGATACAGCACTGTGAGCCTCAGTGTATGAGCATGGGGGAAAGACACTTCAAGTTATAACCCTTTCAGAAGACAAGGCCTGAAAAAGAGTACTGAAGAAAGGGATGATTATGGCTACAAACCTATTGTCTTTAAAAACCAAGGAACTCATGGTTCAGAAAGGAGCCTTAAGATAAATTCTGCCATGGCCTTGTTGGGGCACAAAGGGATTCATATAATGAAATTTTCAAATGCCCAGATCTGCATTAGTTAGCTGTATAGCCATGGGAGGAAAGGGACACAGTTAGGATGACATTCTTCAAGCCTGGGTGTCCTGCTCGTACAGTATCTACAGTCCTGCAAATTCAGAAAAGGTTGTGGGTACCGTTTCTTGGCAAGACAAATCTTACACTCCTGGCACCGGTCTAAAAAGTTTATGACTGACTATTCAGTGGTTTGGCTCGTCTATAACAGATGATTCTTTACAAGAAAGTTGTATTCTTTGTGAAATTGTGTCTTTCGAGTGTTCAGCTCACTTTCCCCTTTTTTAAGATGACCTGGTTTCTTATTTCAACAGATTTTTTTTTTTGACAAAATTATGTTGTTTTCTTCCACTTTCCTTAATCAGAAGGCTTACAAGCAGATTCACAGAAACAACTGTTGCATATCTGAGCCTTTCAAATTCAAAAAACACAAACTTTGGTAGAACAGTCTCTAAACTGAACTCACAGTCTTTTTTCAGAAACAATTAAGTAGTTTCCTGGCTGAATGGTACTATTTACATGCAAAAGTCATTGAACTTCTGCAGTTGCAGTGTCAAATACAATTTAGATTTGAAGGCGTTGAGCTGAAGAATCTTTAAAAAATGCATCCAATATCTGTACAAATTGAACATAGTTTTGATGCTGCTAGGACAAATAACACTAAGACAATTCGAAACTCTGTTATTTACTTGGTGATCAGGGAATTGAAAAAGATATCTTGAATGACATAAATTTTAAGACTTACACAATCATAAATGCAATTTAGATGGGGTAAGATTTGCTCTTGGAAAATCTTAGTTCATTAGTTTTATTATAACATCGTAGTCTAGTAGTGTTCTTAATGAAAAGGAAAGAAAAATACAGAAAAGATTTCTACTTGGAAAAAAGACACTAATTATTCTTCTATATCCATTTATCTCATTAATGTGCAACATGAAGTATTTTGCTGGAGACAATTCTCTCTAATCTGTAAATGCAGTTGATGACTGTAGTTCTTTAACCAAGAAATAGGTTTAAACAATACAATGTTAAATGTCCACAAAAAGATAAATAGTTACTTCCTCAACTCTTATTCTTGTGATCACACCTTACATGTGGCAATTGTGTGAATAATATCACAATAATTAGTGTGGTTTTCTGAAAAAAAAATTTGAAAAATGTGTAAAGCATTACCTGGAAGACTCGTTTGGGTAGATAGTTTTAGAGGTATAAATCATGGGGAAAACTCAGCTGTGCCTGTTAGTTTGCTGTGAACTTCTGAAATTATTGACTGAACATTGTTCTTACAGGGCATATAACAATGAGAATGGGGGTTGTGAGACTGTTTCTGTGTCTTTGAGACGGTTCTCTGACTTCATCCATATTTCCTTTAGCATCCCATGCTGAGCAGCATTTTCAGACTTGTTTTCATGGGTACCCAGTTATGCAAAAATTATAACTACTTAATTTACCGTAGCCTCCTCAGCCTTTTTTCTGTTGTTCCCTATAATGTCGCCTGATACATCAGTCCCAACCTTGTCATTCCTTATTTTACAATAAGGTCTGTGCTAGAGACTCAACCCAATGCCTTCAAATAGCTTCAAATTTGCTTTTTCTCCCCTAATATTTACTTTTCTTCTCCTCTAATCTAATTAAACTACTCATGTTTAATATTTTTTTCTCTAGTATGAAGTATGTATGTGGTGTGTTTGTAGGGCAGGGATACTTCACCAAGGGCTTGAAGTCAACAGACACCCAACAAGGAGCTGGTGCCTCACAACATAAACTCCTAAAGTACCAATGAGACACCTCATTGCTCCACCTTGTGAACACCTGAGACAGCCCCTAAACCCTCACTGTATCCAAAAATACCTTTTTATTGTCTGCTCCCATAATCATGTGCCTGCCTACCCTGCTAAATGCTCAAACTACTTGGCTGTCCAGGCCATGTGATGATGACCAGCATCAGCTTTGTAAATTTCCTAGACACTCAGCTTCTCTACACTTTCTCCCATGCCATTTTGTTCATGCCCTAGGTTTTGAAAACATTATGTGAAAATGATAGGAAATAGGAAGACTGAAGAGATTTGTCCTAGATGCGTTATCCTGATTTCACAAAGGGCTGAGTATAGGATAAGTTATCTTACATTTCTGAATCCAGAAATATGAATCTAATTGAGGACTGGAACAAATCCATTGAAATTGTCTGTAAAAATAATTTCCCTTGAATAGTTATCCATACAGTATTGTTGCTGATACAGTTGTAAAAAACATTTAGCACTTTATAATCCAATCTCTGTTCCTATGCAGGCCTGGGAACGTATTCTGCTTAGAAGGGTAACAACTTTTACCAAGTGTTCCTTATGGAAATCACCTGGAAAACTTCCAGGATGGCATTCCAGATGTTATAGTTTTAGCAGTCACAGAAATGCACCACACTGCATTTCCAGATCCTATATACAGTAAAATGATTGTATGGGGTAGCACCTTCACCTTAACCCAAAAGCACTGTTATTGAATTGTTTAGCATTTGATATGCAAGATGGGATATTCTAAAGCTCTCAGTCATTGCTGGCCTACCTCTGCTCACAGAAAAGCCAAGGGTAAGACCTGAGTTGACTTCACAGAGAGCAGAGTTAAACCAATACTGAAAACCTTTGGCAATTTCACATACAATCTCAGATCGGTCATGTACAGTTCGCAATTCCACATGTATAGGCATGCATGTTGGGGAAAGGCATTGTAATTTCTCTTTGAAGATGGTTTATTTGCTACAGAGATTTAATGAACTGCCCTTTTGATGTTTGGCAAAATCTTTATCTTTTGCATGCCTGTAAGTGCCAAAATTTTATTTGGCAGAGTACACACAATATGATGACTTTAAATTGTGCAGAAAGTACTCTGAAACCTACTCCACAGCATTTAAAGAAAACATTTCATAATGGGCCAATATGTTCAGCTTTAACTCTTATCATCTTTTAGGCTGTTCCATGAGTAATGTCATCAGGGTCTGAGCCATCTATCAAACACGCTGTTAGGCTTTTATCTTGGTGTACAGCAATATAAATAACACTGAACCCAAAACATGGACAAAGCATGAAACTTATCTTTGGAGCCATGTCAAACTCAGAGCTCGCATGTAGCTTAAAATATTAAATTTGCTATATTTGATTGGCTGTTTGTTAATAAAATTTCTAGGAATCCAATGCAGATTCGGTAGCCTGCCGTGCTAGCTACTGCCTAAAATGCAAGTATTAAAAAAAGCAACATTTCTTTCAAGAAATGACTACAGAAATATAAAATAAGGAACAATGTCAAGAATCAGAAAATATGAACAGGACTATACAAAGAATCCTAGTGCTGTTTCAAGGACTTCAAAGAGTGACTTTTCTGGCTCTTTTCTGAGAAGTAGATTTCACCACAAATGTCTAGAATTGGTACAGGCACTTCTTTTATGGGAACTGAGTCTAAATGAGACACAGCACAAAGATATGGTCAGTCATGCACTCCAAGTGGAATTGAGTACAAGAAATTATGGTAAGCATCTTCTTTGTGTTACAAACTACTTGATTTAGAGCTAGCTTGGATGTCACCTCATTCTTCTCCTTCCATCGCATTTCTTCAAAAAAACTGTGATATGAGGAAAAAAAATCTATTGATTTACAAACCTTGAATGTAGTTTATTGGCATTTTATTTGGTAACATGTCATTCCCTCTCCTGATACTGTCTGGTCTCTTTTTAAAACCCGCTCAAGCAAGAGAGATATTTCTTTTCAATTGTTCAGCATAGACAAATTTTCTAAGGTCTATTTTTTCCAGAAGGAAAGAGACATTGGAAACTGCAGAGTATACAGGGAAGATCTCAGGAGGAGAAGGCCTATTGCATCTACTTATTTATTTATTTATTTATTTATTTATTATAATTCTTCAAACATAATCCCTTAATGATGCTAACATGTGAGGATCTTTCCATCCCCTGTAAAGTAACTACACTTTGGACAGTGTCTCCTTAGAAGCATTTCTATACGTAGTCTTTCTCTTCTTGAACATTTCTCCAGAGGTTCATCTTGCCTCCTTTCATTTCAGTTCACAAATCATTATTTTTCCAGCCAAAGACTCCTTTATTTGGTAAGTAGCAGAGCAGAACTTTATCCACATGTTGTCACCACTGGTTTCCAAAATAGCCTATTCAAGTGGGTTGGCAAATTTCAACTAAATGTGTGTAGAACTGAAAACAATATCTGGCTTCTTGAGTTACCAGACTTAATTGTGCCAATGTATGCTTTCATTGCCTGTTGCTGTTCCACAACTTTCTCAAATATAAACAAAACAGAGTTCCAAAATATTAGAACTTTCCAGCTTTGAGAAAGTTGTTTTCTTCCTCAAATCGAGTAAGGGATTTTCTAGCTGTCAAAGAATGGAAAAAGTGTTCAAAAATATTTTTTCTACTCAACTGCCTTTTAATGCTTATTCCGTATTGCATTTCTACCCATCATGTTCTTGATGCATTAGAACATAAGGCAGAGGGTAGCTGCCTACCGCTGACCACCTCCATGCAGTGTCTGTATTGGCATAACTGTCTGCTACCACAAAACTGTGCCAAGATGTAAGCACTCACAGGCCACCAGTTGGGTGCCCTCTTTACCCGTTTAATCACAATATAGTTAAGTATGCTAATTAAGAACAGCTAATACATTTTATAGCACTGTATAGTACGGTAGAACTGAGCTTGAAGGATATAGAGAATAGCATTTTAACCCTATAAACTATGTTGAGCTTGAAAGTCATTCCTGTAACCACCTGCTATTTACTGTGGGCTCCTTGACTCCAACATACCATTAGATATGTGCATATGAACATACCCACACGTTTTGTTCATGCTTCATAAACTATGTTTCATAAAGCTACGTAGAACACTCTCCAGGAGTGAAGATAGCCGTGGGCAGCTGTGGTTTAAATTTCATTGTTCAGCGGAAAAAAAAATTGGATGAGAGCAACAAAAAGATGAGTCCAGAAAGCTCCTTATCCTAGTGCTAGGCAGGTATGTGGTTTGGAATTAATTTGATTTCTTTTTTATGACCAAGATTTCGTGTGGTATTGCTAGCTTTTCTCTGCAAATGCTTATCTCTAGCAGTGATGCTACAGAAGAGCAAAATAAAATACCATTACCCATGTAAAACTTGATTTATTTTAACAATCCCAGTGAGCAGGGGTATGGTTCTCAGGTTAAGCAAAGCACTAATTATAACAGCTGCTCTGCCCTGTTTCCTTCAGTTTCCTAACTGCTTGAGTTCTTCTTTATTACAACTGTTTGGAGAATTTTTGAGGCTTGAATTACGAGGGTGTGGATTAGAAGCTGACTACCCTAACTGCAACATCTGTAAACTCTTAATTTCTGCTACAGCAGGTGTCAACTTTTCCCTAGATGACTGTCCTGCTGTTGTTCTGGTTATGTGTAGCCTTGTCAACAAGCTGTTTGTCAGCTGGTTCTCTCATGTTTCCTTTCCTTCATGACCATTGAACAAGCCAACAACTGGAGAGGATGTAGGGTGGAATTCCCTTTAGTTCTGTGCTGGTTGATTTAAAGTGTAATCAGACAGGTCTGAGAGCAAGAAATGGCATATGAGTAATTGTGAGTGACACTGTCTTTTATGATACTATATTTTTGAAGGAGTTGCAAATTGTAATGCATTGGAACGATAATATATTGGAACTAACTTGACTTCCTACTTAGCAAAAGCCATAGGAATTCCCCGGATGTCTGAGTATATGTTTCACTAAAAAGGCCAATCTGATGAACACATTTCCAGTGATGTAGAATCCACTACTACTCTTATTGTGTTGTTCCTTTAGTTAGCAATCCTCACTGTAATTTCATGCCTGAATTGTATTGCTCCAGTTTCCAGCTGTTGGAAGGCATTTTATCTGCTAAAATACTATTCCCTTGCCTGATGCTATCAACTTTCTTTTTTTACAGATTGCAGAAAAATAATTTCTTAGTTTTTGTGTCCTCGTTATGCTCATCACAGCTAAATCCTTGTGCCTTGAAAGAGGCATGTTGTCCAGTTCTTTAAAAGTTCTCATGACAATGCTCTGAACCATCATCAAATATCTCCATCCATATATTTTTGAGCATGCTTGGTTAATGTGTATCTGTGAGACTTTCTTGAGCCGTGCCATGGAGCAAAGAGTCCTGATGAGAGGCAGAGTATCTTAACCCAGGCTCAGTGCCACACTGATAGCTGTGTGCTTAGCTAATAGTGAGTTTGTTCCAACACCTGTTGAAATCAGTGACCGAGCTCCCATTGGTTTCTCTGGGTTATGGAGCAGGCCCATGTTTTTACAAGGGGTAATGGTTTTAAACTGGAAGAGCGTAGATTTAGATTGGATATAAGGAAGAAGGTCTTCACTATATGAGGATGGTGAGGCACTGGAACAGGTTGACCAGAGAAGTTGTGGATGCCCCATCCCTGGAAATGCTCAAGGCCAGGTTGGATGGGGCTTTGAGCAACCTGGTCTAGTGGAAGGTGTCTCTGCCCACGGCAGGACGGTTGGAACCAGATGATCTTTAAGGTCCCTTCCAAGGCAAACCATTCTATGATTCTATGATTTGTTAATAATTTAGTATTTCCACAGTAATTTTGATTAACCTTCTTGAATCTCAACCTGATTTGCTAAAACCTGCCCCAAGCTCAGGGTCTGTGCTAATGCCAAGGGAGTCTCTGCTTGCTCTCAAGTTTAATGAGCAAAAAGTGTCCTAATACTTTATTAGCACTGCATGGAAATAGAAACTAAATGTGCAAATAAGCACCAAAATTGGATCTAATTGCAGTTGGCTAGCCAGAAACTCACAGGTAAGAAGGGCTCACCTGTAGGGGTGAATAGGACTTTGGTTCTGCCAAGTAGTCGAATTCTGGTGCAGTTGCCCACCCTGCATAGAAAGCCTTTCTGGTGCTGGATGCAGAGCTGCCCATCTGCTCTCACCAGGGCCCAGGCAAAAGAGATGAGAAACTGATCTAGAAGTTGCAGAGCTGGATCAGTGTTGTGCAGTGCCTGATGCGATAACTCCCAAGGCAGGGTAGGGTAACCTGTGCTTGGCACCCCTCCACTGCTGCTGCATGGCTCCCAAGTAGCAGTCAGCAGTGGGAAGCCACCTTCGAAAGATGCTGATGTTAGTTCACAGTTTCCTACAGCTGACTGTGCAGGTGAACTCTCCCTGCCTGCATGTGTATGAACTCTCCCTGCCTGTTGAATTCAGTGGCCAGGCTCCCACTGGTTTCTTTGGGCTTTGGAATAAGTGTTCAGGGCTTTTATGCTTTGGAATAGCCCCATGCTTTCTCAGACTCCAAGGTTTCTGAATCAGTTTATTCAGTCTGTCTCTATTTCTGCATGTTTCCATTCTTCTGAAGGAAGCAGAAGATGGAATATGAGCTGGACTGTGTGCTTACTATGTGGCAGTTGATGTGTGTGTCACAGATCAGTCACTGCTGCTGGAATAAAGGAAAAATAGGTTTATGGGCAATATTATGGCTGTAAGAATAATGTAAGTCAAAAAAGTGCCAAGAAAATCCAAGAATAAAATTCCAGGGATCTTTTGTAACAGAATATGAAATCTCATTTTGAAAACACTTTGATACCTCTAAAAAATAATTTTCCATTTTCCTTGTAATTGCCTGGAACAAATAATCTATTTGTTCCTATTGCTCAGCCCTTTCACAACCCGAAGTCAAAATCACATAACTGCTCGAAGAACTCTTGATTTTTCTTTAATAGGTTCTCTATTAATATTTACCTCAGTGAAAGTGTAGCAAACTTGTTTGCTCAAACCCAAAGATGCAAAGCAAGGAGTAAGTGTGGACACATCTATTAGACTGCACCCTGGAGTTAAATCAGGCTAGCTATAATGACATTACTGACCTTATATTTTTATGAGGGTGTCCTTCAGCTTTTCTTAATTCACTAAAGATCACACAGTATGTTATTCTTTAACATCAGATGTCTATGATAACACAAGACTTCTGCTGTCCTCGCAGAATATTTTCTTTAGTAGCCTTTGAAAAGCAAGAAATCTATAGGAAAATTCAGAAAAGCAGAAAAAGACTTGATAAATAGGAGTCTCAACTTGTTTCTGTGATGAATTGTCTCCAACAACCTGGTAAGCAGGGTCATTCAGTGCATATTTCCATGATTAACTCAACTTTCATTTTAGCTTTGCAGTTCACCTTTAAATATTTAGTTTGGTTCTTGTGGACAAATGTTGATGTTGGCTCTCTTGTCAGACTGATGAAAATGTTACACAGATGTCCTTTGGTGATCCAGTACCACTAAAAGGCCTGCAAATTGCTAAATGATGAACTCTCTTTCTCCATCATTCTTTTGGTTGGTGGCTTTCACTTAAGATCCTTTGCTACTCATTCTGTGTTCTTGTCTAATGTCCCTGCTCTTCCTTAATGCAGTAATGTCTGTCTGAGTATTCTGTTTGCTGGGCAAAAATGGCTGCATTATACTCTTCTGAGAAGTCTGCATTTTACTGACTGCTGATTAGAACTCACAACAATGTCGTACATTTTCTTTAGAAATATGTTACCTCAGATGTTAAAGCAGACACTTCAGCAGTTTTACTGGTAGCTCATAAAAGAGCCCATCCTCTAACAGAATACCAGTGGCTCATCCTCACATGTCATTTCAGGAAACCTAATTTAGTCTGCACAAGAATACTATTTCTCGGTCAGGTCTTTCACCTTTTTTCTCTCCCTCCTCTTGTCCCCCGCCCCTGCCCCTGGAAAATGTGAAATCCTCTTTCTTCTCATTGGTTTCCATAGCTGACTTGGTAACAAAGGCACTGTAATCTCTGGCCCTTTTCCCTGACTGGTCATTTGGGGAATGTTCTGTTGCACTCATTTGAACTAGTCTTTCAGTGTTTTTGAGGATCCTCAAATTGCAAGGCTGGGAACAAATATGAGAGAGAGAAGTATTCACACTAATTTAGATGCCCAGAGTTAGGAGACTGCTTTCCTCATCTCGCTTGCTCTATAGCCTTAACCCATCATATTCCTGCCATATTTGTAATGCAGATTGCTGTCTTTAAAGTGCAGGCTGGAATTTAAGTCATAATTGCATTCAAATACTTCACCCATCACATCACAGCCACACATCCAGCTGCAGAACACTTGAAAGAAGAAAACTTTTGATTAGCACTTAATATACAAGCAGTGAAGCTACTTTATCAAAAGAGTAAGACTGAATCTCTCAAGGAAAGAACACTTCTGTGTAATGCTCTCTAAAGCCCACTTCCTCTTATGTTCTTTCTTAAGAACAGGCAAGGGGGAGTCAGGAGACCTGTCTGTTCAACATTGTCCCATTGCCTAAAGTTAAGCTTTGATTTTGACTCTTCCTTCAAAATCCAGAACTGGCACTCTCTTGGCACTTTCTCAGAGGCACATGGCAGCTCTGTTTTCTGAAATGGAATTCCCTTTACCCTCTAAATGTTTTTCTCACCTTCCTTCAGGCTCACGTGGTGTTCAATCTATGCCTTACTGCACTGAGGTACTTAAACTTGGCCTGTAGAAAGCTCAATGCTTGAGTAAAATAAAAACCAGAAATCCCAACCATTTGGTGTCAGTAAAGTTCTTATGATACAATTCAGACACAGACAGAGCCAAACATACCTTTTTATTCTTTAATCAATTAGACTAACTCAATGTTCAGTCTTGCCCATACAGGTGAGAAATAACTTTCTTCAGTGATTCGGATTCTGTACACCATAATTGTGCAATGCATGAGAACACTTTTCAAGGAATTTATTGATTTCACGTTGTCATCTGTGAACTACTTTTAAAAATTCTCAGTAAAACAAAGTCTTCCATGTCTTGAGCACTGCACTTAGCCAAAGATGCAATGAATTCACTTCACTTAGCAGTTAGATAAGGTGAATGACAGACACCACAGTGAAATTTCTGATGGATGAATGCAGTTTCTTTTCACCATCTGTAGTTTCTTCAGTATCTCTGGTAGTTTTTTACATGTCATTTTCTAATGTCTTATGGACAGCTTCTGAAACTGGAGTATTATTTCCATTCTTTAGGAAAGCCGTCGTAATTTTAGTGGGTGAAGTTTTATTCCTTTAGTGCACCTAACATTTTGGCCACATCTACACTACACAACAGAGCACTGTGCTTGCAATGTGTCAGCTTGCACTAAAAGAGCTAACATGTCCACAGGGGATAGCATGGTGCCGCATAAGATACCAGCCCAGCTCTAAGAAGCACAGCAGCTCGGAGGTATGACTACATAATCCCTGAGCCAAGCCCTGCTGACACAGCTGTAGTTCAGGGGATCGCTTGTTCAGAGCTTCTTTGGTTAGTTTTTCCTGCACTTGTACAGTGTGGTTATAGAAATATCCCACTTCATGGTAAATCAAGGGATTTTGTACTGTTTTTTAGTTAATTGCGTTGCTTTTTTTTCCACATGCTGATTGAAAGTTAACCTTGTGATGATTAATTGATACAAACAAACCATAATTAGCATTGCTCCAGAGGCTAACTTTCATTGCTGGCAAAACGAGATTTAACTTCATTGTTTCATGGACTTGAGCCTGCTTATGTCAACACCGACTTTGGCCTCAGAGAATGAAAACAATAGAGTCATACAAAGGAGAGTGCTCTTTTTCTATCAGTGTATTAAACAAAGGATAATATTAAGTTTGGATAGTGGATAAAGTTAAGCTATGCTAATACTTATAATCAACTACCACTCTGTTGAAATTAGAAATCACGCATTCCTGAGGTTTCTAGCTATTTTTCCTGCCAAGAACATGCAGTGCTTCTACCAATTGCATAGTAAAAACAAGAGACAGACTTTCTTGCACTAAAGCAGTCAGCAGTTACTCTAAGTTCACCTTTAAATCATGGACACCTTCATTATTGATCATTTAAAAAAATATACAGAAAGTGGAGAGATACTGCTTGATAAAGAGCGGTGAAAGCATTATGTAGTTTGAGAAATGGCAACTGAACCGTGTTTCTCTGTGGTGTCAGAAATCTCATCGCAGAAAGTAACAGGGGAGTGAGTAAGCCTCTTTCTCTCTTTTTCTCCCTGTTTCTTATTACTAAGAGGAAATTTGCCTGCTCCCTCTGAAACTGTCACCCTGTCAAACTGAAAATTTTCCATAGGTGCTGGGCTGTGGATGCTGTGAGCTCACCCTGGGACCCTGCATGCTGGGTTTGGTGGAAAGATGGCCTCTTGGGCCTCACCTAGACTAGAAAAATTGAGGTTATGATTAGACAATCAGAAACACTAGTGGGATTTCCATCCTTAAGGAATTTGCAACACTCAGCTAAACAAAGCCACAACTGACCTGATCTAGTGTTGGGAATTGTCTTGCAGGAGGCTGGACTGGATGGACCAACCAGAGGTCCCTTCCAGCCAACATTTCTGTGAGTCTTATCAACTTATACTTGTCCAGGCCTCAGTACAGACCCATTATATTAGTGCACTTCAGCTTGGGTATTCTCTAGAATAAAGTTCACAATGGAAAATACTTTCACATGTAGTGCAGCACATCTAATGGAAGATTGTATAAAAGTAGTTACTTTCCTCTAGTTGTGACATTGCAAGACACCATTAAAGTACTGTACAAGGTCAAAGAATAAAACTTGTGTTAAAGACCTAGACTTTTCCATAATCATATGATTTATCAAATCTTAGGAAAAGATGATCTGCTCTTCTTCTGTTTCCTCCCCCTGCAGTGTAGTAGGAATGGGCCACATTTTACATCTGGACATCGTATTTTTGTTGACTGTTCATGGGAGAGGAGATATTGCACAGTTACGATTTTACTTTTAGATATACCCTGCCAATGCCTGAACGTCATATGCAATTTAAAGTCTCTTCTTCTGGGTAAACCACTGGTCTCAATATACTTGTAAATTTATTTGAGCTTTGTAGGCAGTGTGGAGCAAAACATCATTCTTTTTAGCACTGAGAATGGACTTCAGACTCAGTCCTGATTTTCAAAAATTTCTGAAAGGCAGAGTGCCCTCCCTCTGATATAATAAATAATACAGAAGGAAACATTTGTTCAATTCTAATCTAAAAAGACTGTCAGCTTTCAGAGGTAAAGCACATAGCTGACCTTCTAACTGGGAAGTGCTAGCTTATATGTTGAGCCAAATAATGTCAATTTTTAGTGCTCCACCCAGGGTTACAAGACCTTTATATTGTGTATATTTTTTCCACTTAGTGTAATTAATAACAACTTACTTTTAGTAGGTTTCTTTTGCCCTAAAGGACATAAACAGCTTTATGAACTTATTATTAAGGAATAATGGGCTTTCCATAATTATAGTGGTCACCAGCTTCCATTGCAAGGCTTTATTTTTGCCACCTTATAACTTTCTCTTGGAAAAAAAAAAAAAAACAAACCCACCTTCACCTGATAATTGCTGATTTTACTCCGAGGGAAAAGGAGAATTCTTCTGTGGAGTTTGATGAAAAGCCACCAAACTGCACCTGAGTTACAGGCCATTAAAAATCACCCATATTTCAAATTTTGGAATTTGGCTTGAACTTTGCGTTTGACACCTTTCTTCTTATGAAAAGTGTCATTCAATCTTTAATGATGAACGATCAAACTCTAGACCTCGCACTTCCATAAAGTGAAAAGTGGTACCTCTTGTAACATATTGCACCTTGATTTAGAAGTAACATAGCGCCTTAGAGTTATGGCTGCAGCTCCCATCCACACCACTGTAAATCCTGAATGGCAGTCTGTTTGACTATGGAGGTATATGTCAGTGCAAAATTATTTAACTACATCACTAGCACTCCTCATAACATGAAGTATTTATCCAGTGCTTATCATACCTGTCTGAATTATTGTTCCCTTTTGTTTCCATTCCTATTGGTATCTTGTCTCATTTTTTGACCTGTTAGAAGGTGAGTGATTTACTGATTAGTGTTCCCCAAATGATTATTACTTTATTTCTTTTTATGGATTTTTAAGGTTTCCATGCAATCCCAGAATCCAGTGGGGATTTTCACTTCCTCCATTATAGTAAGGCAAAATACAGAATTGATCTAGACTTGGCATGAGTGATAGAGCAGAGACCTCCATATCTCTCTGGTGAAGATAACAGCTGGTGAAACAGAACAGCCATCAGGGAATAGGAACCTTCTCCAATAACATATTTGTTCTAAGAGGTTTCTGCCTTCTTTATTCCCTTTTATCCTAGTTTCTTCCACAGGCGCTCACTGACATATCTCCATGTTGATGCCTATATGTGCACTAGAAATTTACACTCCCATTGTAGTCAATGGAGACTGCAGTCAAAAGAGTCCCAGCGATGTATTCTCCTGGCTAAGAGCAAGAAACAAATTTAGGGTTAGATTATAATTTTATAGGCTCAGTTATTAGGGGCAAGGAAGATAGCGTTGCTGTAGTATCATAAAACCATAGAAAAATACAGGTTGGAGGGGACCTCTGGAGACCATCTGGTCTGAACTTCTGTCAAAAGCAGGACCTTAGGTTAGGTTATTCAGAGCACTATGAAGCCCAGTCTTGAATGTTTTCAGAAAAGGAGACTCCACCACTTCTTTGAACAACCTAACCCTAAGTTTTATTGTTCTTATGATGATTTTTTTCCTATATCCAGATAGAATTTCCCTTAAAGCAACATTCTTGTGTTTCTTACATCCTGTCACTGTGCATCTTTGGATATACATTCATCTTCTCTAAAACTGGCTTTTAGGTATTAAAATGCTGTGATTAGATCCCCCTTAAGCTTCCTCTTCTCCAGGCTGAACAAACATAATTCTTTCACTTTTTTGTCATATGTCAAATTCTCCAGTCCTCTAATCATCTTGGTAACCCTCCACTGGACCCTCTCCAATTTTTCAATGTCTCTCTTACGCTGCAGGGACTAAAATGGAGACGGTATTTGAAATGTGGCCTAACAAGGGTTGAATAGAGTTCATAATCACACTCCTTGATCGGCAGGTTGCTCTTTTGCTGGTACAGGCTGTGATGCTGTTGGCCTTCACTGCTGCCAGGGCCCACTGCTGGCTCAGGTGTAGCTTGCTGCCCACCAGGTAGCATGACATTCTCAGCAGAGCTGCTTCCCAGCAAGTCAGACCCCTGTCTCTACTGCTAGTTGGGGTTATTCCGCCCCAGGTGTAGGACTTTACATTTATCTTTTTTAAACCTCAAGCAATTCTTGTCGCAATCTTTCAGCCAACTAAGCTCTCTCTGTGTGGTGGGTTTTCCTTCTGGCACTTACACCTCTCTCCCCCATTACCTGCAAATATGTTAACAGAGCCTTCAGCTCTATGATCCACACTCTTAATATAGATACTGAACAGGACTGAACCTACCATCAGCTTCTGAGGAACTCTGCTTGTGACTGGCTGCCAGTTCAACTCTGAGCCATTACCTACTACCCATTAAGGCCAGCATTTTAGCCAGTTTTCCACCTGTCTTATGGCTCATCTGTCCAGTACTTATCTTATCAATTTGTCAACAAGGAAGTTGTAGGAGAATGTGTCATATACCTTGCTAAAATCAAGGTAGATGATGTCCACAGCTCTCCTCTTGCTCACTGAGAAAATTTTTTTGTCATATAAGGCAATAAGATTGGTCAAATATGAATTATTCTTGGTAAATCTGTGCGTCTTTTTCCCAGTCATAGTTTATATACATATGGTTTATATACATAGTTTTCTCATGGACTGAAGTAAGGTTGGCTGGTCTGTAGTTCCCTAGATCTTCCTTTTTGCTGTTCTTGTAGACAGGCATATTATTTGCCCTTTTCTAGTCATCTATGACTTCCTCTGATCTCCATAATCTTTCAAAATTGGTAGATAGTGCCTTTACAACAATGCAAAGCAACTCTTTTAGCACTCTTGGATGCATCCCCTCCAGTTCCCTACACTTGTATATATTGAACTTGTATGATGGTCACCATTTCGACCCTCCTCTACTCTTCATGGTTCACCATTTGCTTTGATTTACTTCTTGACACAGAGACTTAGGGGATGACTTTATCTGTGAAGACTAAGACAAAGAAGTTTTTTCTATACAGGGTTTGTCACAAACAGATACTAGCCTCTAGAGGTTATTGCAATCCAAATAATAGCAATAGCAGTGATTGCATTAAACCTCACAAAGTAAGTAAATCAAATTGCTATGCCTTGGTAAATCGCTGAAGAAAACAGTAATTTTACTTAACTGTTGGTGTCTGCATATATATGTCTACATTCGAGCTAGTCATTCCAGGCTCCTTTTACTGTATTAGAGAGAAATAGGTAGGTTTAGAGTGATTCACCTGACTCTACTTTAGACATCTACTACAGAATGAGATGGTTTGTGCCTTGCACTGACTTTATTTATTAGACTGTTCAGTGACTAGTTCAGACACAGATGTCTACAGTTGTGAGATAAACCCCCACATTTATCCACTCTTGGCCTGTGCCAAGTGTGAGGTAAAATTCTCACTCCAGCAGCAGAGAAAAAGGAGTAAAAACCTGACTATGATCATGTGGTGTAGCTCAGTTCATGCTCAGAAACCTGGTAGGTCACATTAACCTTATTATACACTTGAGCTTTCAGTGGCCAGTTCTAATTTCTCAGCAAAGCTGGGCTGAAATCAGCTGGACAATGAACTATTAAATAAGGCAGTAAACTAAGTGGTTAAAGTGAACAAATTTAAAATGCAGAAGAGAATAAATAGAAAGTTATTTAGCTTCTAGAGCCAAATAAACCTCTTGGGCTTCTTCTAAAAGTTTTTAAAGAGAGCAGTGGGTCTCATACTAGTAGCAACATAGTGCTTCCCAACCAGCACACCTACTGTTGAGCAAGACACTGGAAAAAAATCAGCTTCTTTAGCCTCAGCTGTGGCAGCTGCAGAACAGATGGAGACTAGTGTTGCTTGACTCCTCCTCCTCTTCTAATTAACCTGTGCAAAAGGGAAGGCAGTCATAAGATCATAAGTGAAAAACATAGTGTCTCTGCTAAGGCCTTTTCTCTGTAAGAGTGGTGAAAAGCAGAGAGAGCTCTATATCTTAGCAGGTGCAACTGCTGCATTTCAACACAGAGACCACACTTCATGTTTAAAGGAGCTGCTTACATTAATTCAATGCATCTCACCTCAAAACCTAATGTTGTGGCCTAAATTAAAGAATGACTTGACTCTCAATTCTCTTGTCAGCTGAGAATCTCATATTCAGGAGAAACTTCAGCTGACTTAATAGTCTAAACTCATCTACAGATGGACAGAGGAGGAAAAGGTCACAAAATCTGTGCTGACTAACACTGCAAATACTGAACAGTAGAGACTGTGAATCTGCACATAGTCTGGCCTGAGACCTTCTGCCAGTTTGGTGTTCTCTACAAATACATATGTGCACATATACATACATATACATGCATACATATGTATTCTAAATGCTTGCAGTATAATATAGTAAGTTTACAGCAGCAGTGTGTTTCAAGAATTCCTGTATAACAGAGGTACAGCTGACTAAATATTTAACTTGTGTATGTGACGAATGATAGCCATTTGCATACCCATAAATTTTAATCTCCGTGAATGGAGGTGGATTCTCATCCAATTTCTCTTTTGCTCTTTATAGGTTCATTTATTATTTATTCCAAGATAGAGCTATTTGAGAATGGAAATCACATGATGAGACACACTTCGTGATTCAAAAGTATAAATTCTCAGATCTGAAGAACTTACAGTCTATTAAGACAAAAGAGAAACAGAGTTTTGGGAATGGGGATGTAGGAAGTGAGCAAGAAGAATTGCTTGCAAATGTCATGCTATTGCCATGATTTAAAAAAAAAGAATACGTAAATCATGTTATTTAACCTTCTGTCATGTCAAAGTTTTGGCAGTTGACTTGGTCAGATGCTTATTTAAAATCAAATTTTAAAAAATGTGTTTTTAAAATAAATGTAAAAGTTAACAAAACACATCCGGATTAATAACTACAGATGGTGTCAGTGGGAAAAAAATGCTTACCAGGTGTTGACCCAGACAATATTCTAACATATTTTATGTTATTGCCCAATACAATAACATTAGACAACGACATCGCCATACCACTTCAGAGGTGTAGGTATTCATCAGAGAGTCATTAAATACTGGATTTTCTCAGTGTCGCACAATTGCAGAAACAGTTGTGTTGGATATTTGTGCTGATCCACTGAGAAAAGTGTCAGTGTTGAATGGCCACAAAATGTCCTGTTCTTTAGCTATATGAAGCATGCAGACAGTTGAAATTTAAGCCTATATCAGCTGGTGAAGAATCAGCAACAATTTTTTTTTTCTTCTTTTTGAAAAAAAATACCGACCAGGTTACTGTTGAGATTCTTAACAATGTTCATTTCTTGCACATTCTGTGTTTTGAAGTTGCTGTTGTCTTCCATCTCTTAATTCCCTCACTCAGCTTCTTTAAGGATTCCTTTTTCCCCTGTCCAAACATGCCACTGCTGCCTTCAGCTTCACTTTAATTCTCCTGTATCGTTTTAATCTCTAGTTGAATCTCCTAACAGCTTAGTCTCTCCTGTAGCGTTCCATTCAATTTTTTCTTCCTTCACTTGGAACTGAGATCGTTGTCAGAGACTGGATCTTACCTTATGCATTCTCTCACCTCCTAGATTCAGGATAACATCTTTCTCTTTTCCACCTCTCTTTTTGGACTGCAACTTGTAAACAGTCTAAACACACTCAGTTTTAAGTGAGTGAATTGGCCTATCCATACGCTTAAAGCAAACATGTATTAAACCAGTGTTGTTTAATATCTTCATCGATGACATAGACAGTGGGATCGAGTGCACCCTCAGCAAGTTTGCAGATGACACCAAGCTGAGTGGTGCAGCTGACACACCTGAGGGACGGGATGCCATCCAGAGGGACCTGGACAAGCTGGAGAGCTGGGCCTGTGTGAACCTCATGAGGTTCAACAAGGCCAAGTGCAAGGTCCTGCACCTGGTTTGGGGCAACCCCTGGTATCAGTACAGGCTGGGGGATAAGGGGATTGAGAGTAGCCCTGAGGAGAAGAACTTGGGCATACTGGTAGATGAAAAGCTGGACATGAGCTGGCAATGTGCGCTCACAGCCCAGAAAGCCAGCCGTCTCCTGGGCTGCATCAAAATGAGCGTGGCCAGAAGGTTGAGGGAGGTGATTCTGCCTCTCTACTCTGCTCTGGTGAGATCCCACCTGGAGTCCTGTGTCCAGCACAGGAAGGACATGGACCTGTTGGAGCGGGTCCAGAGGAGGGCCACAAAAATGATCAGATGGATGGAACAACTCTGCTATGAGGAAAGGCTGAAAGAGTTGGGGTTGTTCAGCCTGGAGAAGAGAAGGCTCTAGGGAGGCTTTCTTGCAGCATTTCACTATATAAAGGGGGCTTATAAGAAACACAGGGAGACACTTTTTACCAAGGCCTATAGTGGCAGTACGAGGGACAATGTTTTTAAACTAAAAGAGGATAGATTTAGATTGGATATAAGGAAGAAATTTTTCACGATGAGGGTGGTGAAACACTGGAACAGGTTGCCCAGAGAGAGGTGGTAGATGCTCCATCCTTGGAAACATTCAAGGTCAGGCTGGATGGGGCTCTGAGCAACCTGATCTAGTTGAAGATGTCCCTGCCCATTGCAGGGGGGTTGGACTAGGTGACCTTTAAAGGTCCTTTCCAACCCAAACTATTCTATGATTCTATGAAACACCGTGACGGATCAGAGCCCTACTGGTTTCTTTCAAGCTCAGAACAGCCTCTTGATTTACTACAACAGATATTTACTGCCATTATAATTATTACTATTATTCTGGAAAGCTTATGATCACTGGCCAAAAGCCCCAGCCATAGACTAGCATCCTGGTATGTTTAATATGGTGCAAACGGAATAGAAAGACTCAATGCTTTCTCCTCTCAGAACTTCATGCACTGAGCTGCACTGAAGATGACATAGCATCTTTTAGGAGCATCTCAGTCAGAATGGGCAACAAAGCCAGAAATAAAAGGCATTCAGTTAGCTTGTAGAGGGTAGAAGCTACTTCCTACCAGAAGTTAGGTAATTTGACTGCATCTGGATTTTTCTTGTAAGAAACTACCCTATGTAACCAAGTAGCTGTACAGTTCAAAAGAAAGTTATTATAGCCCAGACAAGAGCTGTGAGATTGTCCCCTCTGTGGGAGTGTCACAACTGATTGCGACAGGAGAAGCAGTACAGCCACCATAGCTGCTAAAAGTTATCCCTTTCTTTCTTTTATGAGAGATAGGAATTGCAGAATAATAATGTATTCAAGAGCTAAATTTTGCAGGGTCTGCAGTCCTTCCTCTCAGAAGTGGCACTGCACTAGGTCTAGTAATGGGCTGGGTTTAAAGGGACAACAGTCCTGGATCAAGTATTCCACTGCTTTTAAAAGGGGTTTCCATGTCAAATCTCCTGTATTTTAAAAACCATTTTTACACAGTTACATCAGCACTCCTACAACTTCTTACTTATTAAATACAGTTCCCAGTGCGACTCCCTGGCTTAAAGACAACAGGTACTTTTATGAAACCTGGTTTGAGTTTTTAGTGCAGCTGTGCAGAACTTTTGTAATGAAACCCAAAACCCGCTCAGGCTTGAGTTTCATTACAAATCTGAAACTCACATCAGGTTCTCTAAAGGGTTTGTCAGAGTTCACAACTAAAGATTTGAGGCTGGATGAAGCAAGTCTATGCTGAGTTATGATTTCAGGTGCAAGCCAGGGAAAATGCGGTGGTTTGACCCCCAACCAGATAAAACCTGGTGGTTTAGGTTAAAAAGGAATAAGTCCTTGCAAGGGGAAAACAGGGGATGAGTTTCATAAGCTTTTGTGAACCAACGCAATCAGGTTTTAAGCTGCAAGCCTATGTAGGTGAAAGTTTCACCAATAGTTATGATTGCACATTCTGGCTTTCTCTTATTTAGTTTTATCTGCTTAGCATTTGTTGTATTGAAATTAAACCTGTTTGTACAGTTCCTAAGCAGTCAAAGAAAGTGGTAGTATGAATACATAACAATTCTTCTGATCTAACAGAGAAGTCACTCATCAGGGAGTCAGGAGATGAATTCTGCACATACTTTGACAACTGACTGGTTATCTCATCTTGAGCAACAGTGTGAATATTTCTGGCTGTATATTTCCATGTCTGAGAAATACTTTTACCCTCTAAATTAAAGCAATTCCAGCATATCCATTCTGTGTGATGGAGCAGTGTATTGGGATTCCTGCAGTGACACAGAAAGAGCTGGAACATCTACAGGGCACAATGTACTGCTGTTCCCAAATGTTAGCCCACTTCCCCAGAGCAGCGCAAGAGAATCAGTGCAGCACTCTGAGAGGACCAGTAATGAGGGTGCACTGTGGCTTCTTGACAGACCCTATTGCATTGGGTACAAATCTGTGCTAATGCAACCACGTTGTTTCTCATTCCAGTGCTGCTTGCTGGGAGCTAGCCTGTGTGCTTCCACATTGTCCTCCATTGAAGGTGTGAGAAAAGCAGGTCTTTGTGCAATGAGACACTAACATCACAGGTATAAAAATACGAGAACTGCTATCTCAGAATAATTAATGATTCTTCCTGTTCTTGCTTCAGACACTTGCCCCTTTTGTCTTTCTTTTGTCTTTCTTTTGCTTCATCCATGAAGTGTCCAGTGAGGGTATTTATCAGAAATACCTTTCCATACTTTGCTCCCACAGTTCCTAGGAGGAAACTTGCACATTTTTGTGGAATTTTACAGCTCCTGATTTTTGGCAAGACCCAACTAAAAGATCTAATTGACAGTAGGCCCAAAGGTAAGTTTCAAAACCATCCCAATAAATTATGAGCCTACTTTCCACTTTAAAAAGTGGTTTAGGTATTGAAAAGACTAACTCTCTCATTGAAAGCTCATGGTATATCAATCACTTGCAAATCAATAAAATGAGAAACTTTTCCCCAAAATATGAATGTTTGAAGTGTTTGTGGGTGGAATCATGGTTTTAGAAATTGAGTGTATTGATATAATAGCTTTTGGTTCAGGTCCATCACTAATTTTAGTTAACTGTGAAGCAATTGATGCCAGTTCTCATGTCTGCAGAGCTAGAGTATCAGTGCAGACTCAGATTTGTGTCTCCCTAATAATTAATATTTAATGGAAAAAAGAGACATTTTTCTACCTCTTCTCCAATAATTATCTAAGAGATAGAGAAAGACAATGCCAAAAAATCATAAATCTGTCAAAATTCACAGAATTTACAAGCTCATCTTTGTATCCTGAAAACTGAGTGGGATTAACCTTTACAGCTTTAATCAATGTAAGTGACATTCATTCTGTGGTCGAGTGTCACTCCGCATATACTGAAAAATCTTAAACTTGACTTTATAAATGTCTCCAGTCTACTAACATGGACAGAGACTGGAAGGTAAAAGGGTGTTGTCCAGTTCTCTTCCTACTTCATCCAATGTATCATATCTAATAAGTACATCATGAAGACTGGGCTTCAGGGCCCTGCATAGATCTGGAAGTGCTGGCAGTTCATATCCTCCTTCTATTATTCCCTTTCTTAGCATTCAATTTGCTCCTACCCAACTTTGTGGTGAAGAGGCCAGCTTAGTCTAGGATAAGTGAAAGGAGATTGCATGAGCTGTTTAACTCTTCCCACAAGGATGAAATCCTTAAAATGTTTGTGATTTTATTCAACCTCCTTTTAACTTGTAAGTTTAAGACCCCCCAGGATCATTGTGAACGAGAATATGATGTTTTGGCTTGTGACTGGAATCGGTGATGAGGAATGTCTACAACAGTCTTTTAAGTTGCAGATAGTAAGTCAGCATATATTGCGTTCCCTCTGGTATGTGGAGCCACTTAGTTGTTAAATAAAACTGACGACCACTCTAAACTCCATTTCAGAGCTGGATTTTGAGAGCACACTGCATTACCTAGATCAAAAATATTGTCCTTATTCTTAGATCCACCAACAAGACAGACAGATGATTGCTAGTAAAGCATTAACTGATCTGTGGATCCAAAGTCCTGCCAAGAAGAATCCCAAAATCTACATGATGACCCATGCTAATTGGATGTTGCAGTTGACTTTCTGCTTTTCCTGAGAGATGAAAAAAATAGCATGTTGTCAGACTGCTCCCAATTATTCACCCATCTGAGGAGATTCTGTGATTGGTTTACTATACAATCAAGAAATATACTCTGGGAATGGCTGTTTGACATGATAGAACATGAAAAATTGGACACAAGTCACAATTCTCCTGTTTGTATCTGGATTATTTGTCCTTAAGGGCATTATATATATAAGTATACAGTCTGTATATTTTAAAGCATTTTTTAAAATTATTTTAGAGAGCTGTGGTTGTCATGTAGTCAGCTGTTAGTCCCTTGGACAGACAGATCTTTCCACTCCTTGAAGGTACGTCATTGTCCCTGAGGTCGGATCAGAAATCTATTCAAACTTTGCAATGGTTTAGCAACAGTATCAGAGAAAATTTGTGTGAAAAATACTAGAGAAAATGATTCTGCATTACATGGATTAAACCTGTAATTTTAAAGAAAATTGAATACCTTTCAGCATTGCATTTTTAAACAGCAAAGATAGAAGCTTCTGCTCATGATGCTCATTGGAAATATAATGGGAATTAATTTAATTGTGATTATTCTGATTGAATTTGAATAGGTTTTCAAATAATCTAAATAAACCACTGAGAGAGTTGGCATATTAGAGAAGAAGAAACATATAAGTTTATGACTGAAATGCATACTTGGCTTCTTACTGTGAAAGAATGTCTTTTATGGCAAATTCTAAAGCATAAAGCATTTTGGTGCTCATCTCTTTCTTTATATTGCAGGGATACTTATGGACGGTATTCACTTCTGTATGACAACTTCAAATCAATATGGAGCACAATTCCATCCAGGAACTGGTAGAAGTCTTTCATCCATTTCTTCCCTTCTCTTGTGAAAAAGGAAAAGAGAATTTTTTATCTATTTCACTCTCACTTGCCCCCTTAATGCCTTGCACAGGCTTGCTGTGCCCGAAGGAGATGAGAATTCAGAGAGGGCTGAGAAAAAACCAGAAGTATGTGGATATATGCAGAGAAACCACAACCATTTCTTTTAGCCCCAACCCAAAATGACCCTTTGCAACTCTGGCATCAGTAGAGTGATGAATCAGCATCTTCCTATGACAGCCATAGTCCTGAAGGAGTGGTTCCTTCTCATGTTTCCCACTGAGCAGTAGAGCTGAGGGTATGCAGAGGTCAGGCTGGAGCCTTGGCCCATAGTTTTACTGTGTGAATCATAAGAGTACGTTCCAATCAGAAATAACTCAGTGAAAGACATAATTTAACTTGCTTAATTATATTGACTCTTATATAGACCATGAGTAAATAAATACACTGCATACAAGGAAATTTGTTTATGGAATAAAGCTCTGCTCAACTACAATTTGGTGCTTTTAGTACATCTAGAGTACATCTTTAATACTTTCATATGGCTGAATAATACTTCCACATTGATTTTTCCCCTTATTATTTAATCTACTGTACAGTGAACATACGACAATGGCTCATTGATTTATTGTGAGTGTAGCAATAGGTTTATAACTGCATGAATCATGCAGATTGCTCAATTCACCACATGCCTTAATAAAAGTTTCACTTTAATAAAACAGAGCTAAGGCAAATATGTCCAGAGCCTGGTCTGACATTCCTTATACATTACCCTGCCTCAGGAAATTATTACTATATATTTTACAGCAGCTACAGTAGGTTGGGGATCAGGATTAGAGCATAGTAACTACTGTGACATTTAGCAGAACTCCTGTGTATGCCATTAACCCTCACAGGGTGGAATGGCACAGAAATATTTTGGGACAATGGTTTTCATCCTTTTTGATTGGTGGACTCACCTAGAAAATTTCCTGTAAAGACATGATTCCTTGCTTGCTGAATTTAAGCCCCTAGCATTTCGTTTGTACCTTTCATAGGTTCTTTTGAAGTAGTTCATGGACCTCACAGGGGTCTACAGGTTACAAACTGAAAATCACTATTCCAGGACAGTTTCTGTCATTTGGCTACACAGAGATGAATGTGACTAGCCTTTACTTAATTGTAATGGCCATACTTTAAAGACACAAAATAATTTCAACAGTTACATATATTTCTACCTGGTATCTCAAACTAATTGCGACAATTAAATCTCAGCAAGATTTACTGAAATGGATTGAAATCTTTTCCATCTGAGGTTTTGGAAAGTATGATCCACATATCCAAACCTGTTCTTTCATTGTGGGAATAGGCTAGTTTTTAGGTTGTTAGACAAAAGCAAGCCCATAGATTGGCTGATCTCCTGGCTTTTTCTTCATTTTAGTCAGAATTGGTCTTAAAAAATTTTGGACAGAAGTAGTGAAACTTTGTGACAGCAGAGATTTCAGAATGTATCATCTAATTTGAATCAGCACTGAACTCAAACCTTGCTTGGAGTTGAGGTAGATATTTTTCTCTTTATTGCAATGAAGAAACATATATTCATTTCCCCTGCCCAGAGTTCACCAGTAATGTCTCTTTACTCTTTCTTAATTAGTAGAGCTCAGAATATTAAGCACAAAGTGATTCACAACACAATTTTTTTAACATATGTAGTTAAGGTAGGATTCTAAAAGTGTTCCTTGTTGGTCACACTAGTGAACTCAATAAATGAGAACTACATCAATGCTAAATGGTAGTGAAAGCTTTAATATCTATAGGAACGTTATGATGGTCTCTGTTTACATTAGATTCATTGGACATTGCTGTCCTCTATAAAAATGCTGAAGTTCTGATGTGATGGGCCATAGTTCGGCAAATTATTTTATTTTTATTTGGTGATGTGGTTTGGTTTTTTTTTTTAAGTAAGAAACACAAGTGCTGTGTCTGCAGCAGTAGAATTTTCTTCTCTTGCATTTTTTCAAAATAAGAAGATGGGGTTTTGCCTGTGTTTCTTAATTTTCATAGAATCATAGAATCATTAAGGTTGGAAAAGACCTCTGAGACCATCAATTCCAACCATTAACCTAACTGCCACCTCTAAACCATGTCCCTAAGCACCACATCCACACGTTTTTTGAACACTTCCAGGGACTGTGATTGCACCACTTCCCTGGGAAGTCTGTTCCAATGCTTGACCACTCTCTCCATGAAGAAATTTTTCCTAATATCTAATCTAAATCTCCACTGGCACAACCTGAGGCCATTTCCTCTCATCCTGTTACTTGCTACCTGGGAGAAGGGACCAGCCCCCACCTCGTTACAACCTCATTTCAGATAGTTGTAGAGAGCGATAAGGTCTCCCCTCAGCCTCCTCTTCTCCAGGCTAAACAACCCTAGCTCCCTCAGCCGCTCCTCATAAGACTTGTGCTCCAGACCCTTCACCAACTTTATTGCCCTTCTCTGGACATGCTCCAGCACCTAGATGTCCTTCTTGGAGTGAGGGGCCCAGAACTGAACACAGTACTCGAGGTGCGGCCTTACCAGTGCTGAGTACAGGGACACTATCACCTCCCTGGTCCTGCTGGCCACGCTATTCCTGAGACAAGTCAGGATGCCACTAGCCCTCTTGGCCACCTGGACACACTGCTGGCTCATGTTCAGGTGGCTGTCAACCAACACCTCCAGGTCCTTTTCTGCCAGGCAGCTCTCCAGCCACTCTTCCCCCATCCTGTAGCTTTGCATGGGGTTGTTGTGACCCAAGTGCAGGACCTGTCACTTTGCCTTATTGAACCTCATACAGTTGGCCTTGGCCCATCAATCCAGCCTGTCCAGGTCCCTCTGGAGGGCTTTCCTACCCTCCAGCAGATAATACTCCTACCCAACTTGGTGTCATCTGCAAACTTACTGAGGGTGCACTCAATCCCCTCATCCAGATCATTGATAAAGATATTAAACAGGACTGGCCCCAGTACTGAGCCCTGGGGAACACCACTCGTGACTGGTCGCCAACTGGAATGAACTCCATTCACCACCACTCTCTGGGCTCAGCCATTCAGTCAGTTTTTTACCCAGTGAAGAGTGCACTTATCCATGAGCAGTCAGTTTCAATTTTGAACATTGTTGCATAAAGGTGATGTGTTTACAAACAAAATAAAATAACATCCACAGGCTTTACTGTTCCTAGGGAAACCCCTAATGAAAAAAAAAAAAGAATTGGGAACAATCAGGGAATTTAATAAAAACCAGCTCTGGTATTACTGTCTTCCAGTACAATAAAAAACTTTTTCTATTGTTAGGTTGTCAGTACTGCAAAGTGTTTTTTAATGCATAAACCTCAGGCATGCAGATAAACCCAAGTAGACTGGAGCCAAGGTTTGAAATTGGTGCTTGAAACATGTCCTTAAAGGTATCTTTGTCAGGGGAACTCTGTCATCTGGAATTATGGACTTTAAGCCATCCCCTGTCTATAAAAGGAGCAAGTGTGAGGATTTCACCATTATTCCTTTGTAGTTCAGTATCTGAATTACTCCTGCCATGAGAAGTCACAGTTCTGATCACAATGATAATAATTTTAGACACACTGCTTCAGGTACTAAGTGCAAAATGGCTGAAAGTCCACATGGTTCCAGTTCATTGCAGCCTGCTTTTCTTATTAATTCCTGTTATCTCTCTCTTTCTGCCTTTCTTCCTTTGGCTATTGACTGAATTCATTTTAAGCATTCAGGAATGAATTCTTCTGTAACTGTCCTGAAATCTAACCACAAAGTGCATATGTGTATGAACCTAAATGAAAATATAAATATACTCATTGACAGAGAAACATTTTACACCATAATTTAATAAAATTGATGCTCTTTTGTAAAGTTTTGTGTAATCTGGGAACTACATTAACCAGAAACCAGCAAAATTGTGTACCAAGATATGGTTTATGAAGCAGAATGGAAGTAATGTATGTAATTCAATTTGGAGGGCCCTGCTTGGAGCTCATTAGGTTTGGTTTTGATTAGTAGTAGAGATGGGCCTTAGCAGGGTCTTTCAACCAGCTTGTTTTGCATGATTGTGTGGACACATCCCCTATAGTCTCATGTTAGTGTCAGACTCATGAAGCCAGGCAGTGTTGTCATTATTACATCATTCTTGGAAGTTGCACGCAGATGGTTTTCCTTCAAATGACACTATGAAAAAAGACAAATCTTCACCCTTTCCAACACTTTCTAAAATAAGCAGGAATTAATTTTTATCTATAGATGCTGCTGGAAAAAATATCTGGATGTATATTACGTATTCTCTCAGGATTCCTTTATTTGAAACATTCTTTATATGTTAATACACAGTAAGGAATATAGAGAATTTTAGAACATCATAACGTCACCTGTTAATTGCACCTCATGAGTGAGAATCTAACAAGAGCAAAAAGAATATTTTCTATGATCGAAGAAAGCATACATTGGTATTATCTTGAGTATGGCACATTAAATATTTTGTCAATGATGATCTGCAATCTGAAAAAAAAAAAAAAGCAGTGGACCTTGAAAGATCACTAGTAACCAACAGATCACTAGTAACCTTCACCTGTGTCTTCCAAAGCATGTTAAAATGCATGACTGGAAGATGACAGCATATCTGGGAGATGACTATGCAATTCCTACATTTGGCAGCTCAGTAAAGATGGCTGTCCTGACTACAGCCGTAATTAATTTTTAGATGTTTTTCTCCTAGAGCCAAAGTACCCAAACTGAGCAAGGTGTTCAGCAGTCCTTGCAGGCTCAGTGAGATACCTAGCAAGGGGGCTGTGAAGCTCTGTGCAGAGTATCTGTTTGTGTAAAAATGTCAAATTACTCAACACAAAATGCTGAAGAGAGTATTTTAAACTCCTGCCTCTTTTTTTAGAGGCAGGTAGCTAAATGTTCCATCAGGGAGGCTGGTGAGCTCACATGATGCTTCTAAGGCACTGCCAGCAGCCATGGTTGCAGGTAAATCTGCTGCAGATTTGATGTGATAATCAAGAAGTTGCCCAGCAAAGTGGAAAATGGGGTATCAGGTGCTCCTCAGTCAAAGGTGATTTAAGCCCATGTATTATAGAATAATAAGAAGGTCTTCTACAGGTATATGAACTGGAAAAGAAAGGTTAAAGAAAGCGTACCCCCTCTGATGAGCAAAACTAGCAAGCTGGTAACAAGAGACGAGGAGAAGGCTGAAGTACTCAACAACTTTTTCGCCTCAGTCTTCACTGGCAACCTCTCTCCTCACACCTCCTGAGTCAAGGGGCCATTTGACGGGGATCAGGGGGGCAAAGTTCCTCCCACTGTAAGTCAAGATCAGGTTCGTGACCACCTGAGGAACCTGAACATACATAAGTCTATGGGTCCTGATGAGATGCATACCAGAGTCCTGAGTGAATTGGCTGTCGTAGTTGCCAAGCCACTCTCCATGATATTTGAAAAGTCATGACAGTCAGGTGAAGTCCCTGGGGACTGGAAAAAGGGGAACTTTGCACCCATTTTTAAAAAGGGTAAAAAAGAGGACCCTAGAAACTACCGACCTGTCAGCCTCACCTCTGTGCCTGGGAAGATCATGGAACAGATCCTCCTGGAATCTATGCTAAGGCACATGGTGGACAGGGAGGTGATTCGGGACAGTCAGCACAGCTTCACCAAGGGCAAGTCCTGCCTGACCAACGTAGTGGCCTTCTATGATGGAGCAACTACATCAGTGGACGAGGGAAGAGCTACAGATGTCATCTGTCTGGACCTCTGTAAGGCCTTTGACATGGTCCCCCGCAATATCCTTCTCTCTAATTTGGAAGGATATGGATTTGATGGGCGGACTGTTCAGTGGATAGCAAACTGGCTGGATGGTTGCATCCAGAGGGTAATGGTCAGTGGCTTGATGTCTAGATGGAGATCAGTGACAAGTGGTGTCCCTTAGGGGTCTGTACTGGGGCCAGTACTGTTTAATATCTTCATCAATGACACAGTGGGATCGAGTGCACCCTCAGCAAGTTTGCAGATGACACCAAGCTGAGTGGTGCAGCTGACACACCTGAGGGACGGGATGCCATCCAGAGGGACCTGGACAAGCTGGAGAGCTGGGCCTGTGTGAACCTCATGAGGTTCAACAAGGCCAAGTGCAAGGTCCTGCACCTGGTTTGGGGCAACCCCTGGTATCAGTACAGGCTGGGGTATAAAGGGATTGAGAGTAGCCCTGAGGAGAAGGACTTAGGGGTACTGGTAGATGAAAAGCTGGACATGAGCTGGCAATGTGCGCTCACAGCCCAGAAAGCCAGCCGTCTCCTGGGCTGCATCAAAATGAGCGTGGCCAGAAGGTCGAGGGAGGTCATTCTGCTCCTCTACTCTGCTCTGGTGAGACCCCACCTGGAGTGCTGTGTCCAGCTCTGGGGTCCTTAACACAGGAAGGACATGGACCTGTTGGAGTGGGTCTAGAGGAGGACCACAAAAATGGTCAAAGGGCTGGAACAACTCTGCTATGAGGAAAGGCTGAAAGAGTTGGGGTTGTTCAGCCTGGAGAAGAGAAGGCTCTAGGAAGGCTTTCTCGCAGCCTTTCAGTACTTAAAGGGGGCTTATAAGAAAGATGGGGATAGTCTTTTTAGCAAGGTCTGCTGCGACAGGACAAGGGGTAATGTTTTTAAACTAAAGGAGGGTAGATTTAGACTGAACACAAGGAAAAAATTTTCACGATGAGGGTGGTGAAACACTGGAACAGGTTGCCCAGAGAGAGGTGGTAGATGCTCCATCCTTGGAAACATTTAAGGTCAGGCTGGATGGGGCTCTGAGCAACCTGATCTAGTTGAAGATGTCCCTGCTCATTGCAGGGGGGGTTGGACTAGATGACCTTTAAAGGTTCCTTCAATCGCAAAGGATTCTATGATTCTATGATTATCCTGTTAAGAAGACTCATTTATCCTATCAAGTGATAGGTAAAGTGGGATTGAAGGCAGCTTCCACTCCTCCTGTGAGAGCCATGCCACTACACAGAAGAGAGAATGAGAATCATAAGGAAAGAGAGACAGAAAATGTGTCTACTTTACTAGAGACACCAGGGGGAATTTACCTTCCAGCCTCTACTTCCAAATGACAGTTATGTGTAATTATGTGTAATTACACACATTGTCCAATGTAATTTTGATTGAAAAAATATCAAGGAACAAAGAGCAAAATCCATTTTATCCCTCAGCCAGGCCAGTCACTTAGTCACTAAGCCTTTGAGTTGCGCTCCATTTTGTCTTGTCTGTTTTTATGAGGTCATGAATGTAGTGTTTGTTTCTGCTCCATGATTCGATTTGAGCAGGTGAGATGGTGTCTACTCTCACTGGGCTTAGCCACGACCTCACAGGGACCTGGTGCTTCCTGCAGAAGCAGCTCTAGCTAGTGGGATGTTGCACCTCAAAACGGAGGAATAATCTCTGATTGCAATCGTTTTTAGAAGAAATTGGCCATATTGTGTTTCATGTGGATTTCAAGCCAATCAGTATGCAAATGAGACATGCTCCAGGCACAGGGCCTAAATCCCTGAAGGTCTGTGTGTCAGTGCAGTAGTCTACTGGTCTGCCAGAGGTATACAGGAGAGGTACACCAAGTCAGCTGCATGGGGCATGTTCAGAAACAGAGTATTAAACATCTACAGACCAGTCGAGGAAACGCTGATTTTAGAAACTTGCTGAACTAGCAGTTCAGTGGGTGGGTTTTGGATCAAAATTTTGGGCCTAACTTCTGTAAATCTGTTTTAGTTTTGTTTAAGACTCTTGGATTTTTAGTTGTATGTACTGGTTTTCAGTTGTATATACTGAACTTATGGGTTCAAAGCTACCCAAGGAGCCAAAAAGCCAACAAGGTGTTGAACATGCTTCTTCCAATGACCTGAAGCCCTCAGGAACTTCACCCGCTTCTCCGACTGCAAATGAAAAAGCTTAAGTATTACAAAAGAAGCTTTAATTGAACAATATATTTTATGCAGCCTACATTAAGGATATTGTGATCTCTACCAGTAACCTTCTTTCTGCTAAAATATCTGTGTTAATGATGGATCAGGGTTGAATTTCTGTGCTGTGCAACATTAGCTGCTCAGGCAGATAATATATGGCCATGGAAATACAGGCCATTTCTCGCTGCATATTTCAAAGAGAAAGCATGGCACTATGCCATGTTATGGCTGTTAGCGTCACTATATCATCCCTTCAGAGTGGTCTGCTTTGCTACCACTTTCCAAGGGATCTCTTTCAGGGCATGACATCGTGAAACTAGAGAAATGATGTTTGGCAGTAACATGGGTTGATGGCAAGATATGTCAAATAGCTGAAATTGTATGCTCCCTTTCAAAAGCTGTCCTCTGCCCCATCACCACTGTTGATGGTTAGATTTGCTGGTCCCACCTCCTAGTTTGCACAAACGGGATAAAAATAGAGGAGCGACGCAGGAGCACAACACACACTGTGTGATGCGTGTAAAACATCCCTCAGCGTGAGCTTGGCGGTACAGATAGCCATGTAAGATGAAGTGAAATAAACGTTCCTTTGTAAATAGAGGCCCTCTTCCCAGCATTTGCATCACACTGCTTAACCTGGCCTACAGCCTATATAAAGATACATAGATTATAAAGAAAGCACTCCTTTCAGAATGCGATGTGAAAACTTGTAAAACACTGCTTTTGTCCACACAACATGTATTCATTCTGGAATGTCAAATAAACACAGGGACTTGCTGAATATCCTTCCTCTCGTCTGGCATTTTGGGGTCCAAAGATAAAACTGATACATTGCAAAACAGGGCTAAGAAAGTAAAATCTGTGAAAAGTAAAATATCTTAAAGAGCGACTGTAAATTCTTTCCTGCATGAAAATCCTGGAATCAAAGTGTGACCTCCTCAGCATGGGTAGAGAATTGGGGGAACATGAAGCCTTGATCTCACTCTGAGCATCATCCAAGGAGATTTAACTCAACAAGATGGATCGGCTGTTATCTGAGCTTTAAAGGGTATAGTCCTATTAGCTCCTTTGCTGCCAAGTAAGACAATTTAAATATACTAGAAGTAACATGAAAATCTGGTCAGGAAGGAAGACTATTTTGATAAAGTGCATAAGGGTTTTTTTTAACATATTTTTCCTATAGGAAGGACTATTTTGCCTGATGAAATTCTGAAAAATGTTAATCCTTCCTTGTCCTCTGTTACATACCCTTTCGGTAATTTTTTGCTTTCCACTCCTTCTAGTTCGTAAACAATATGAAAACATGGAAAAGTGCTTTGCCCATTTTGATACTGAATTCCATTCAACAAAAGTTCTAGAATAGGAAGAAAGCAGAGAAAAATAACTTCAGAACACTGGTTTTTAAGGAAAAATGGAAAATCTCCAGACTTTTCTATTGCTTCCAAAAATACGTATTTTCAAAACCCAGAAAATGAAAATGACATTTACAACTATACCTTATTTTCTGCTAAGCACACTGTTAAAATTATAATAATCATCTGTAGTAAGTGATTTTTTCCTTGAAGATTGCTCTGACTTTTTTTTTTTTATTTGCAGCTTCTAGGACAAGTTTCTAGACTATTCTTTCTTAAAAGCACTTTTTGCTACAGCTCATGTGATATTAATTATAAACAATATGATGTGATTCTCAATAAACTCTTTCTCTAATTTTCATTATCTTTTTTTGACTGAAAGGCTTTTCTCTACATTTTCACAGTCAAATAAATGAAGGATAAATAATACTACCAAAGGGGCAAAACATAGCTACCGTGTGGATAGTGATTTAAATGCTAAAACTAAACAATGCTACTATTCATGATAAAATATTTGCTTGTTTTCAGATAACCTTGGCTTGTGTTAACTATCTTAATAACTTCATTTGCAGATCTTGCTGAAGAAGCCAGTGTGAAGGAATCTTTCCCAAATGTAATGTTTCTGGTTTTTTGCTTTTGCATTCCTCTAGATACTTGCTGTATGCACAATCTATCTTTGGGAAGCTCAGTGTAAAGCCTGGGATATGTCATCAGGAAGGGAAAAAATGAACTGAGTAGCATTTGTCAAATATCTGTGATGATTACATTATCATATGTTTCTTATAGGATGTTCTGCTAAAGAAGGCCCACTTACAAGGCCTCTTCCTTCTCTCCCATCCCTCTACCCTCACCCCATCAAAAAAAAATATTCTAGCTTCCGTTGATCCACATAATGCTTAATGTCATTTTAATGCACGATACAGAGCTGGCACCCTCAGGTTGTGAAAATTATGTTCTGGTATGTGATGTGGGGAAGGGAACAAGTGAAAGATACTGCCTGGATTTGGCAAGGACATCAGGAAAGGGAATGGGAGTAGGAAAAGCTGTTAGGAAATGTAGATTGGTAAGATTGTCAAACAAAGACTGAATAGGAAGGACTCAAGGGGGAAACTGAAAGTTTTGTGGAGAATATATGAGGTGACCGGCTGAGTTTGAAAGCATCCCTATCAACCATTTCAAGTCTGCTCCCCTCTTATTTCAGCTTCTCGTTTACTCGTCATTTGTTACTCTGGTGGTTTGCCTCTCGAGTGACTTTTTCCTGTGCAAATGACATTCCATGGCTTAAGTCAACCAGGTGCCCAGGTGCTTCCTCTCTCCTGCCTTTGAATAACATCCCCTGAAAGCCAGGGAGCAGATAGGATACCTCATCATTTTCCTGAAGTCCAGGTTAGTGTTTTCTTTTGCATTCAGTCTTGTGGCATCCATCCATGCTTGGGGAGGCTAACACTGTTCGACTGTTTTCTCTTACTGCTGGTGCCTCTTTCAGAGACTGGGACTCTGTAAGCTGTTTTTATGGTGTTCAGTTTATTTCCTTTACACCCGACTTTCAGAAAAACGTTCCATTTTTCTTCTACCACATCCCTCTCCCTGCTGACTCCTCTGGCTATTTGTGGGATCTAATCTCTCTCTGAAATTTTCTCCTCCCTCTCATCCCCTACTCTCCACTTGACAACAGCACTACTTCCCCTTGCCCCCTCACTGGGTCATATTTACTATGACTTAAGCGCCATCTCTTATTTTCCCACCTGACTTGGCATCTTACTATGATTCCATAAATAAGCATGATTATGAAACATCTTGGATGGGTACTTGGCTGGCACAGGTGTCCAAACATTCATGGTTAGTGTATATCAGTTGCTTAGATCTCGCAGAAGGGAATAGGAGGCCCAAGCTGTCCATATGCTTCTAGTTTCTTTGTTTTGGTCTGGAGGCAAAGATTTTCAGATTGCAAACCCTCTGAGATGCATGCTATGTTTCACAGGGTAGCCCTTACTATTTGTGGCCATGAAAGGTCTGAAGATGTCTGATAGCAAAGGTGACTATTAAAATAGCTCTCCAAAATGTCACAAGGAATTGGGTACAACTTTTTATTTCCATGTTACAAAAAAACAGATCTTAAAAGGCCTTTTAAAAATAGTGGGCAAAACAGCAAAGACTTTACTTTGCAGCACAACCTTTTATGAAATATTATAATTGAAACTACAGCAATTTAAGATCAGAGAATACAGAAAAACTTATACAAGGAAACAAAGGAAAAACCTAGGTGAAAACCCAAGCCTTTCAATTTCAAATCTGTATGACTCATTTTTGTTTGGGGTTGAGTTCGGCCATCAGTCATTTCCTTGGTTTCGGCTGATTTGTTTCTCTTGCAGTTGTGGCAACACTGGAACTCCCGTAATGGTTTATATCAATGGCTAGACCACAGTCCCATTTCCAACAGAGGCTGATACCAAACATGCTTTAAATATGAATTCCTTTCCTTTTTAGAAGAGCACAAACTAGTGAATTGACTAATGCTGTCTATAGCAGGCATTATTTTACAGGATCTCAAACTTGGCTCAGAGATGCTGAGACTGCTAGGTTGATATGCTAGTATTTTCACTCTCAGACATGTTTGATGTTGAGGACTGAAAGATGAGGTTTTGATTTTTCACATAGTTCCCATACAGACAAATTATTTGTCCCCAAGGCTAGTCTCCTTTCTGTGCTTCCTAAGGTGGACAACACCCCTGGGATGCTTGAGGAGGGGAAAGAGCCAGTAGACCAACCAATATTAGCAAGTCTGCAAATGTTGCCTGCAAAGGTCAGCTGGATGAGATAAGCTCAGTCAGATAGAGAGAGAAACTTCTGGCATAAAAGCTTGCTCTGTGCTTCATTTTGTGTAATCGCAAAAGCATGAGATGAGAGCCTACCTTGTTTCTCACAGATAATTTATCCTGTGGTGGTTAAGCACCATGGGATGAATAGCCTCTTTTCTGGCTATTACATACACACCATGGTTCAGAGGGAGCATCCAGGAGGGTGGAACATCTCTGTCTTTGCTGGGGAATTGTTTTAGCCGCAGCTCTTATTTGGAGGTAGCAGCGTGAATGCTTCATACACCTAGGGCGGAAATTATTACTGCTTGGAGGAAAAATCTTAGGCTAACAGCACCCTGGAAGTGGAGCACCATTTGAGGGACAGAATTGTCTCTTAGATGTACACAAACTGTAGGATTTTGGTGCAATATGTGGGAAAAAAAATTTTCTAGTACTGGGTTGAATCTGGCAGTAGTACTAATTATTTGTAGTGGGAAAACAGGCACAAGAGAAAAAATACTATGCCAGTTTTTCCCTTGGGAAATTCCCTCTTTTAGCTCCAGCTCCAAGAATCTTATGCTGTTATCAAAATATGCTAGATTAGGATGTTCTGGTGAAGGGGAGCACAGATTGTTTTTACTTGCTTCTTCATTACAGAAATCCAAAATGTTTTAAAGAACAGCATCACTCTTTCTCATACTGCAAATGGAGATGGACCCATGCACAAACAAGTGATTCTAGTTGTGGGTCTGAAGCAAGATTAAAGGTGACCAACGATCTCTGACTGTGGCCTTACATCTGATTTGCCTGTTCTGCTTTGATATTATCACTGGTTTGTTTTTTCTCTCCTTTAGTCCACACCTCTCCTAACCTTGCACTGCTGCATGAGCTATGGGAAGTCACCACATAACGTGCTCAGCAGAGGAAACTCTCTGGTACCAGCCTCTGAGCTGCAAGTTCTCTGTAGGGCATGAGCTTGCAGAGCAGGTCCCTCAGCTGGCAGTCAACAATGTGAGTGTTTCTGTTGGGAATCCTGCTACAAGCCAAGCAATAAACCAGAGCTTTAGAGTATGTGTGGACTAATGGAGTAGCCTTCTCAAATGTCTGCATCACCCAGGACAGAATACCAGCACCACTCTGCTCCTGGAGGTCTTGCACGGCTTCAGGAAAGACAGGCGCTGGAGATCCATTTTGACAGACAGTATCTTGCCTGGCAGAATGTACTCTGGGAAGTGACACTGGTTTAAATGTTTAGACAGATATAATGGAAAGGAAACCCCAGCAATGTCATTAATCCTACAGGTGTTTTCAAAGAGCAAGGTTCCAAGATCATTCTATTTACACCCTTTTATGTGTACTGCATGTGATTCACTGCCCGACAGTGAATGACATAGAAAAGTATAACTTGTGTTGACCTTTTGAAATGGTTTATGTAGGGACAAGCACTGATAAAACTTTACCTGTAACTTCAGCAATATCTTGCTCAGTATGTTCACCTACATTGAGCTGCCACGTAAAATGAAAACCTAAAACAGACATTGAGAACAGCGGGAGGAAGATGGTATGTTCAGAGACTACACAACTTTGCTGTTACTCATTTATGGCTTGCATGAATAGCCTTGTTGAGGAAATGACCCAATACTGATTGAAATCAACAAGACGACCTGATCTAAATGAGCTACCTATCCAAAGAAATTTGTTGAATCAGAAACAATTTGTGAACAATGAATTCATGTGACTAATCAAGTTCTTTTGCTGAAATGTATCAGAGTAACATGCAATAAATTCTGTCTTATCTTGTCCCTCTGAGGGGATCAGTAAAATTTGGGGCAGCATCAGCTTTAGGTTCTAAGTGCCTACAGTGCAAGAGGATGTATGTGTGCTGGGTGTCTAAGATCCCACTGCAATCAGTGGGGAATAGGATTTGATTCAGCTGCCTACACAAATGGCTAATACCTTTTGAGATACATGAGGTATCTGAGACATCTGCTTGCAGATAACAATTATGGCACGTGACTCTGGCAGACCAATGCCGTTCTGGAGTTGCTGGAGGTTAAATGAGATGACTTAGGGGGCAGGCATCTAGCCCAGGGGGGATAGTTGCCTGCATATGAAAAAATGAATTAAGCCCTGTTTAGTACAACCTGAGAGCACTAAGTGATCCACTTTATCATAAAATAGATCCTTTAGCTGATCACCTGAAAATCTGTAGATTTTTGCCAATATAATCATATCTTTTGCATTATTACAAGTCTGTAGATATCTATATGGACTCTGTTTAGAGTGCCTACCCGTTCAGCTGGTCATGTGCAATTTAGGAGTCTCCTTTAAATTAAAGTCCCATCTCACAAATACTGATATTTCAAAGGAACATAATGTGCACTCATCCTGCACTAGACTGAGACAGAAGATGGACAATTGCCTGATAAGCTCTTTAAAAGTCTGTATAAACACTGGAAAAGAGTAGGGTCAGAGCACTTCTGCTGGTGTTATTAGGGTTTCGAAGTCATATCAGTCATAAAAATTTGAGAGAGGACTGGGAGTCTCTTGTATCTCCATCCCTAACACCCACTCCAGTCCTTCAGGAACCATTGTTTAATTCCATTCCCAGAGAGCAATAAAAAAGGCAAGCTGTTAGGGGGAAAAAAATTCTACTGCCTTCTCTTGTTCTCTATAAAAGACTGAACATTAGTTCACAATCTTGAATATCTGTCACCGCATCATCTGTCTTGCTTGAGTATCAAGAAACAGTGGGTAATAAATGCTCTGTAACTGAAAGAGAGGGAATACCCCGTGTACCAAATTGTCATAGAATTTTCTGCTTCATGCAACATTTTATTATGTTAAGTTAGTCTATATAGTTTTCACCAGAGGTTGTTTATTTAACCTCTGCCTCATAATATATTTGTCAACTCAATTACATATTCCATGAATTCTGTTTGAGCCAAAAAACATTAAAAATGGTATAAATCACATTTTTTATTTTCCCCTTTTTCTAATATTTAATTACCTGCTCTCTTTTTTCACCTTTCCCCCAGGTTCCTTTATTTTGCTCTCACACATAGACTAGCTGATGAAGAAGGCTGGCTCCAAATCCATTTCACAGGTCCTTTGAGACATGCCAAGACCAACCATTTAAACCATGTTTTCTCCAGCTAAGCCACACAAGGTTAATTTTCATGGCTGTCCTTTGCTTGCATGTGTGGTGTAAGCTTTTCGGTGCCACCAAATCAAATATATTAACAGTAGACCAGCAGTAGCAATACAATGACGTTTCCACAGTTTCATCAGGAAAACAATAAAATAGCCCACCAAGACTTTTGGGAGAAGTCAGATGAACTCTAACACTGTAATTGTGGCAGGCTGAAGTTCAAACCTTGGTGAAACACTTCAGACCTATAGTAAACCTAAAGTGTTGACCTCATACAAAATAAAGCAAAACCATGGAGTTTGCTACCACACAAAATCGTTCCACAAACATTTCAATGGTTTTTAAAAAGGAACTAATAGCAGTGACTATATTACTGCTGAAGAAGAATTAAGTCTGAGGTTTTGACTGCCTTTTCTTTGCATGTTTTGCAAGAGTATGGATGTTACACATATGGTACTGATTCCCTTATAATATTAAATTAGACATTGTACTTCCCCTATGCCAACCAAGCCCACCCCTCTTCTGGCTCCAGCCCACAGTTACAGTCCAGGAATGAGTCCCATCCCAGCACAACAAAGGTCGTGGTGTGAAGCCATCTTTTGATTAGATTCGTGGGCAGTTTCAGGTAGTAGAAAGCAGTGCTCATTGCCTTTCATTGCCTATCATGTTAGACCACAGGTTCTTATCTGATATTGAGCTGTGAGGTACCCCATGGCCACAGATCACAATGTCACTGATGAAGGGAAGAGGCCTGAACCTCAAGCAATGCTGGATTTAATAAGACTACTTTCACATTGCCAGGATGAGTGCCCTCAAGCTGGTTTGAGGCTTTCCCTGAACCAGAAGACACTGTGTTTTTTGGAGGGGGTGAGGGTTATTATTTGTTTGTTTGTTTTAACAAAAGACTACAGCCAGTCAGATGGAAACAGCCTGTGATCATTAAAGACAACTCAGTTAATATATTAGACTATCAAGTCTGAGCTATAACAGTTTGCAAAACAGTTTCCCTCTTGCGCAGTATTTTGCCTGTGACGGTGACCAGGAGTGGATGATCAGAGAAGCTGCAGCTGTACACTCCTAGCATCTCACAAGCAGGACATCCCGTGATGTCCTGAAACAGTTTGCCTTTGGCCCATCATTTGTAATAGCTGTCTCTGGACACCCAGAAATTGGTCTAACTTTCTTTTCAGCTAATCTATGCTTTTGACATCCAAAAGTTACTGTGAAGATGAACAACACAATTTTGTCCTGTGGAAAAAAAAACAAAAAATGTGTTTCTGTTTGTTAAACCTTCTATATTATAGTTTCATGGAATGCTTCTATTTGCTTGTTTTGTGAGTGTAGTTATCTCCTACTCACTTCTCTTCATCGTTCTGATTTTCAGTCTCCATTCTCTCTTCCCTGCTTCAGCCTTCTTTTCCAGTGTTCCTGTTAACCCAAAACATTTATCAGCCAGGGGAAAAGACATTAATACTACTTTTTAAAATACAATGTGAGCTTTCATTTCCATTTCTATGGAGGGTCCTCCATAACCTTCAAGGTAGCTCTGGAGTAAAACCATAAAACTTTAGACTTACCTTTGCTGCAGTGTCAAGGTAACAATTTTAGTGCTTCTTTTAGTTTAAAAGATCTTTTCAACCTGACCTAGCTGAACATGTGTTTGAATCTCAATAGGTATTGATGCAACTCAGTGAAGTTACAGCTACTCTGTGTTAATAATATATTTTATTTATTGCTTTCTGTCATTTAAGACCACACTAATCTGAGAGGAGCAATTGCATGTTGATTTTCTGAACTAATTGGCCATAAAAACACTCTTATAATGAAATAAGCTTGAAGGGTCTCAGTTAAAGAAGAAAGTGAGTGGAGGTAGCTGATTGCATTAGGTACCTAGTGCTGAGTGGTTATGAGTACCCTCTTTCTCTATCCATGTCCTAGATGATAAGTTTTCTGGGGACTGGACTGCCATTGTATTTCTGTGTTATACAGAAGTGAACAGACTTACAAATGATAACAATAAACAACAAAATGCACCCAAATTAATCAATTAGCAGTCAATTTTCAGTTAGTAAGTCTAAACAGCAGTAACAGAGAAAGGTATCTGCTGTGTCAGAGAAGGTAGACCTCTTGGAACACATCATAAATGTGTAACACTTGTGCCTAAATTCAAAAGTAATATACAGACTCCTAGAAAAATCTCAGTGTGTGAAAAGATTCATAGTTTCCTTCAACACCTAAATGAAAGCACACCTAGCAGAAACACTGCAAAATGAATGCTGAGTCGAACTATAGCAATAAAACAGGACAGGGCAATCCTTTCTGAAGTTTCTGGAGGATAACTTTATGGTGCTTGTGAGGCTCTGCAATTGCTGGTGCCAGTGAAAACACCATTGTGGTGATGATCATCTGAAATCGTCTATGTGTCATATAATAAAGCTAAAATTTGCAATATTTTAGTCTATGTATATGAAAAAGATACAGATTAGAGGAATTCAAATTTTTCACTTGGTGTGAAGCTTGCTTATGTGTGCCAGAGAAGTAACTAGGATTTAAACATATGGCAACACATGAGACAAAGATGGTTCACGTGTCCGGTGAAGCCCTGATCACTTTGCATATCAGTGTATTCTGAATGTGGCCAGTGCATGAAATCTACAAGTGCCTGGAGATTCACAGCTTCCAGAGCACTCTGTGAAGCACAGGGACTGATCCTAAGGATCCTTATGATTATTGAAGGACTCCGCAGAATGTCATCGGTATGTAAAGGTTTGTTTTTGTTTTTCTTTAAAGATGTAACATGATAGAACCAAACAGAAAAATTACTTTGTGTAGTGAGTGCATTTTCCAAGAGGAATGTCATGCTTATCCTTTTCCAATGAACAAGATGGGGTATTTGGGCATTGCTAACAGTTGTGAAAGAGCACCGTTTTGGAGCCAGAAGCTAGGAAACACAGACATATTATTTGTGTTGTGATTTTAGCCAGTGTGAGTTTTGTTAAGAAAGCCAGCATAAGAGAACATTAATAATCACTCACACCCTCAAAAGCATAGGGACTGACATTTGTGAGTTAAAGGCAAAAGTACATGGCTTCTTTTCCAGATATTTGGACATCATACACTCAGTACAAGTGCCATAAATCAGCTGAAAAATATATTGGCAAAATGGAGAAACCCAGATGAAATTATCACAGTCCAAGGCGTCCTGTTTGATGACGAAGAATACATATGATTTATGGCCATGCATAACTTTTGTCACGTTACAACTGGGCTGTTATCCTCTCAGCTGAATGGAGAGGCTGAGGGAAACGTGCAATCTGCAAAGCACATTCTGAAACAAGCCAATTTAAAGTGTTCTAATATAGAGCAACTCCCATACGCAATTCAGACATTCAGCCCAGCTCCACTGAGGTGAGAATCACTGTGGAGATGTCAAATGATGAGATGACAAGAGTTAAACAGAGGCAATCTGGCTGGTAAAAGGTACCTTGACTGCCCTTTTAACCAAAAGGAAAGCTTTACTTAAAATTTGAAACAATACCCAAGAGATTATGTAGGTACTTCTATCGGATGTGAAAATAGTTCATTTGCTGCCATGGTCATTAGCATTAACAAGCTGCAGTTGAGTGTTCAGACAAGAGGAAATGCGAATTACACATATCCTTTGCAGAAGGAGATGACATAGGATTCATTTTTCCAATCACACTGTCGCCTAGAGCCAAGGGTTCCTCTGGGGTTGTACTGTTCAGTCCATTGTTTATGTTCATCTTTTATTGGCTTTAATTATAGTTTTGTGATTATAACTAATAAGATAATTAAGTTCCTAAGTACATGAGACTTAAGAGACAAAACCAGCAGCCAGGTGGGATTCATCTGACCTCAGCTGTAAGGCATCTAGACTCAGCCCTGGCCAGCATTTCTCTGTAGTCAATGGAAACAAAAGCACTTCTAAAGAGAAAGTCAACTCAGTTATCTTAGGAAATTTTTTTACGATAGGATTGGTCCTCTTTTGGTAACATCTCTGTCTCTACACTGACTGTAAGTTAAACCTGGATAACGAGCTTAGACAAGATGCCTACATTTTAGACAGCTAAAGGTTATTGTCTACCATCACCCATGTGGGTGAGTAGTTTTGCAGGTTTCCATGAATGTTTATGTGTTGATGACAAGTCATTTTCTTTATTACTGTGACTAAATGAAGAAAAAAGTGACCAGACAAGCCTGAGAAGTTTAGGTATTTACATGTAAATGAAATAATAATAGTTGTAACTGTAGTATTAACATTTACTTTTTACTACTTGTCTACTTAAAACCATGGAAAATGACATACAAAAAATCCTAAGGTTTGCTACTGTGTCATCTGTCTGCATTCAGAATTCATAAGAATTTTGTTACGCTGTGAATTAAACTGATTTCTTATAGACACATAGTAGGTACAGACTGGTAAATGTTGTGCTAGTGGAAAGGGAATGAAAAATAGCCAGTGGTCTGTAGAGTGCATCTGCTAAGAAATGCTCACAGTGCATCTGTTATAGAGTCTGTTATGGAGATACTTTTGGAGAGCTTTGGCATTTGGTTCTAGAATTTCTGTCCAACTTATGCATCATTCAAATCAACTAGGATGATTTACTCCTATTATACTGTGTACTACTAAAACTGAATATTTTTGCTATTGGTTTCAATACACCTTTTCACAGCAATTTCTTTCGCTGCCTACTGGAAACTAACCCTTCTCCATCTCTTCCCTTTCTAGAGTATATTTTACTACAAACTGGATATTTCATGTTGGTGCCTAAGGAATTAGTGCAGCCTAAAATGGAGGCTGCCCTAAAATGGAACGACTTAAAGAAAGCTTAGAAAGAAGTGGTAATGAACCGTTAGTAGTTTGAATTTCTCTCCAATGATGTTGTAAGTCCAGTACCACCATAAGTGGAGTTCACAAGACATATTCTAGGTACTTAGTGTAAGTAGGGTGATCACCAAACAGAAGGTTCCTGACCTTCACTCCAATAACATTATATACCTAAATTCCTTTTTCAGGCATTGGAGGTAGCTTCCTCTGAAAGAGATTTTTAAATACCTAAGAAAAATATCGTGCCCTTCCAATTTAATACTATACGGCACCTAAATTAGACGATCTGAATGTATACTTCAGTATATGAAGATATACTTAACCAGTCAGAGCTGCACAGAGAATCTGTACCAGAGGCAAGAAATGAAATTGGATTTCCTGACTCTCTATTTTATTTCTTAACCAAAACTCTTTTTCCTGGTCAATAAACTGTGTTAATGCCATTATTTCAATACTAATAATTTAAGGCTGTATCAGGAAGTCAGTCTTTTCTAATAAATATACAATATTAACCTGATACTACCTTACCTTTTAGACTAAAAATATAGTGTTCCTAAACCTAAAGAGTCTGTCAGGAGCCACTACGCTGTTTCAAAAATCTGTAAAATGATCCTGGGGTACTTTGGAAGCCCTGTAGTTCTGTTAAATTCATTCTGTATGCGGTGATCAAAATTCATTTTTTTCTGAAATATAATGTACATTTTCTCACCCTGACATACAAAGAAATAATTAATTATTTTGTTACATAGTGACATACAGTACTAAATCAGAGGATTTTTTTTTTTTCCTATTTTGGGGCTTCTAGAAAGTGCTAGTGTTGGTTTTTGCTGAAATATTATACTGTTGTATTCTTAGACGTATGGAGCTTTGAACCCAGCTTTCCTGTGTCCTGCACCTGGCAGATGATTTGAAACGGTAATCTGCCACCAGGCCAAGAAGTCTGCTCATTAGAGCAAGCTGTACAACTGCCACAAGCTAACCAAGTGGAATTAGATTAAATAATCAGGAATTTCTGACAGAAAATCAAGGTAAAATTAGAGAGTATATAGGTAGTTACCAGACTTGTCTGCCTTTAATTATCATGGATTAATTACAAGAATAAAATGGAAATGTGGGGGTTTTTATCTCTTTTTTATTCTTTTGTTGTATTATTTAGTGCATATTCAGAACAAAATACGAGCCTCCATTACAGTAAAACCAATACCTAGATTCTGAGACATGACCATTATCACAACGTAGTATAACACAAACTAAAGTGTGTAATCACCCAGTAGCCTTTGCCTCAAGCCAATATTTTCTATTTAAGAATTAATTTATGTTTTTAGAAACTGACTCAATTTGATTACCATTTTAAAGAGCCTGTCATATCCTTAGATAAACTGTCCCAACCTGTAACTATCCTCATCTAATGTTTAATTATCCTCATAGTTTAAAAACAACCACACATATTTGAGTCATTTGATCTTGTTATGCCTTTTTTTGTTGTTGTTAAACTGAAAAGTCCTCTCTTACTAAGTGCTGAGCCAAGTCTTCCCTCAACACATGTGGGTGCTGGGCTTGTAAGAATTCATTTTTTAAGACTTAGACCTAGCATAAGCAGTGTCACTGTTTGGACTCTCCTGTTCAAAAGTGTAAAGTATAAAGGGTACATGGCCCACCTTCAGCTCTAGAAGAGACAGCCACTGTTTTTCATTGAATAGCAAGTATAACAATGTACTTAGCACTTTTGAGCAACAAAATTTATGTTAGGGTTGTAAGTTTTAACCTATGTCCTTTTGTCTTTTTAAAAATTTTGACGTGATCCTGCAATTTGATCTGTATGACAGAGTCCTTGAGACCATCAAATTCTCTGAGCTTTTCACAGGTAAAAAGCTCTTCCTACTGGCACCTTTCTCCAGAACAGGACCTACAGGAAGGTGAAGATGAAATGGATGATAGTGATATACAACAGATTTCCTATGGGGGGAAAAAGAACAAAAGGGAGCAAGAAATGGCCAAGGTAGTTTCCTAAAGGACTTCTCAAACAAAGGTGTGCAAATGCTATTTCTCCCAGGAATACTCACTGAAGAATTGATTATATCTTGATGCAAAAATGATAATAAGCAGCAGCAAACCTTAAGCTCTGTAGGAATGTGTTTCTCCAGAATTATCAGAGAAAGCCAGAGCCAAGGAAAGAAGTGAGTAAAGAAGGTGACCTGGCTGATTCCACTAAAATATAAAACCTCTTTCACTTGCAAAATACGTGTCCAGCTAAAAAACAACTTCCCAAGCACTTTGAAGATTAAGTGGTTTCAAACCATTCCAGATTGGCTGTGACATTTTAGACTCTCGACTGAGTTTTTGGTCCAATAGACCAAAATTCAGAAGTGGTTAACTCTTGTAATTTTAAAATTTTTCTTCTTAAAACATTAAAATGGAAAGTATAAAGCAGGCTGGTTAATTAAAACTAATGAAAACCTTGTAAAAATAATTGACAATAAAAAAGAGGAAGGGAATTACTTTAGGAACGTTAACATATATTGAACAGTGGGAAAAGGCAAACATAGGCAGAATATCAGGGGAAAAAATTCCTGGCAGAGTGATCGACAGGAATGTGGAGAAGTGTCAGAAACTCCATTGCTCATGATATTTAAATCCAGACTGGACAGAGCACTAGAAACTGTGCTGTTGGGAATTATTTTGTATTAACTGGGGCATTGATTGTATGACTTAATAGATCTTTTCCGTATCTGATTTCTATTAGTCTAGGATTCCCAGCTGCTTTTGCTTCCAAAGCCTCTTTCAGTCTTTGGATTTCTTTCTTTAATATTGACTAATAATAGCACTTTAACTGGTGGCCCATTAACACAACTTTAGTTTTTCTTAAGAAAATAATAAATTGGCAGGTGATTAAAGCTTTCTGCTTCTTATTCCTCTTAAAAAGGGTAAAATAAAAATGTCTGAGAGTGTAGCTGAGACACTATTGAAAGTTCCACCTGAGCTAATGCTACTCAAATTTAACACAAGTCCTCCCACTTTGCAATTAATAAAGAAGAGGGTTCAGAAGTCTGAGAAGACTGACAAATAGATACAAAGCACTTTTTTTTCCTAGACTATCTAATTACTTTAAATATGTCCTGATGAAAGTTTATTATTACACAACAGCTACTTGGCCATCTTTCTGTGCAAGAGTTTCCTTGTGTTTTGTAACTGACCTTCACTTGAGATATTTGGCAGTGTTTCTTGCTGTGTTTGTTTCAGCTCTTGTCTGTTCATAGACTGCTGGTATTGCCCACGCGAAATCCAACTCAGGGAACATGGCTATGACAGAATTTATCTTTGGAGGCTTTAAATATCAGCTGCTTTGTGTTTGTGTCTTCTCAGTGGAGAAGCATTACCCCTTGGGGACCACCAACCTACATGAAACAAAGAGAGACCAGGTTCATCCTGGTTAGCTTCAGGTTCTCAAATAGTACTGAAGTAGAGTGCAGCCCATCACATTTGCGTTTAACTTAAAAATGCCCACCAAATTTCATGGACATGCTCGAGGATTCTGAGCTGCAATTGCTTGAGGCTTTGAGAGAGCAAAAGGAAAATTATCATTGTGTGCCAGCCAGCCCCATTCTTACAGTCTGTCCTAGGCAACTGCACTTCGTCACTATTAGGTGGACTTGCTGCAGGCTGGTGAATTTTTGGTCAGATTATTTAACATTGTATATAGATTGCGGAGAGAATGTTCTTGCTGGAGCTGAGGTTTTCTGGTTTATGTTCTGGCAGGAAAACTGTCTTCCAAATACTAATTTCTCCAAACCATTTTGATTATGTTTAGTAATTCAGTCAGGGAACATCAGAAGTTTGAGTGGGTTCTTATTTTACTGAAAACAATGTATATTTAACTTGCATATCAGCAAGTTGAATCCCCCTGTCACCTGACTCTGTCAGCTTCCCTGGTGGGTGAATGACTTTCATCTAGGATGAAATATTTCCAGAGCTGCTAGTTTCAGCATTTTCTTTAGCTTTCTGTTATGGGAAAGAGTTACAAATTCAAAGATCAGCTTGCAGAACCTAAAACTAGGTAAATCACCCAACTTTAGCTAAGTACTCTAGTCTGGGCACCAAGATTCCTTCTGGAATGACCGTTGAAAAATCTCTGTTTCCAACGGTCATGTAACCTCACACCTTGGAAGTTTGTAATAGAAGACAAAAAAAGACAAAAAAAAAAAAAAAAAGCCATCATACCAAGCATAAATATAAGTCCATACGCTGAATTCCCAATGAAATTTCTAGAAAGTTTTTCAGAGCCCAAATGAAATGGGATAAATCACCTTCTCAAAGTGTCTCCTTTTTCCATTGACTTCTGAGGCAGCCTAGATTCTTAGTTTACATAAAATGCTTAACTTTTACATGGTTAAAGTTAGAGATCAGTATTTTCATGTTAGTATTCAATTTTAAAATAAATTGCACTAAAAAACCCAAACAACAACCAAACAAACAAAAACAAAGCAAAAAAAGAAAAAAAAAGGAAGCAGAAAATAAATGCGGAAAACAACCAGAGAGAAGGCATGAGATGGTAATGCCATTCTCCATTCACTTCCTCAGGCATGGTATTTTTTATGATGTAGTACCAGAGCTAAATACAGTATGGGTACAGATGAATTAGTAAACTACGATGTAGATTGCACTTGAAGATGAAGATTCAATACAAGATATTGAATGGACATTTACGCTGAAGAAATGGAAACAACTTTATAACAATATTGTACGTGGAGGCAAATTATTTAAAAACATTTCTAGGAAAATAGGAAAGCTTAAAAAAAGAACATTTAAAAATCTTTTTTATTGTATATCAGCTAAACCATATAAAAATACATTTTTGTGGGTGGTTGAAATACCATTTTTATGGTATTTTAAACCTTTGGTTTAATTTATCAAATAACCTTGGACTGAGTCAGTAAAAAAATCTGCCATGTTCAATAGGCCTCAAAATACCTCACTTCCTAACTGTGGTTTAGCTGTTGAATATTAAACCATTATATAAACCCTCTGACTGTAGGGAATTAGGAGTAAACTCCAACTGTAGTAAGTTTCTCTCAAAACCACCTGCTACAAGGTTTAGCAATCCAGGAAACCAACCAGAACCTGGGGCCAATGTCATGCTCTCCGTTGTTCCGTGTCTACAGATTACGAATCCAGCCTGCTGCAATGAGGGCACAACCTGTGTGATTTAGTAGTTCTGATACACTTACTTGTGTCAGGTTTTGAAAAGAGGAAATCAGCTTTAAAGTAGCTGATTACAGGTTCCACACTGTAGAAGCACAAGATGAAAGCCAGGCAATAGGATCTGTGTAAGTTACTGGCTTCAGTGAGAAGGTGATATGTGCACTGATCACAAAGTGCATCTGAGAGAAGATGTTTATTACGCTGCTGTCAAGTGTTCTCCTAACAGCTTGAGAACATGTAGAAATGACTGAAAGCACTGACGTAAGAAGTGGAATAATGTTTCTAGATTTATAACACTGTCATCCCACAGTGCACCCCTGCGTGTTCTATTTCTCATTTCCTTGCAGTTTAGATGCAGCATAAAAAAGTAGGTGAGACACTTCCCATTTAAATCAGACAACAGGTAAATAGTTACTAGACAGGAGGAAAACCTGAAATACACATAGATATAACTAAGCAGGAACAAAAGGGTGCATTCTTGGTATGTCTCAATAATAAGACATGGTGTATCAGAAGATGTCATATCCCTTTTTTACTCCCCCCCCACCCCCGAATCAAGGGTAACACCACCAATGAATGCCATGAACGTCAGAAAAAAAAAAATCACACAAGTTTGTGGACAGTGTTGTTAGATCTGAACTAGCAAAAGGAACAGCAGCAGGGCCTGTTCTCTGGCCTGAATGCCAACTGTGATAGTCTGGCTGCTTCTGGATTTCTAAACTTTCCTACTCCAGCTATTTAACGGGGAGAGTTTGTTCTCACTCTGAAGCTGTGCCTGGGAATCATCCAGGAGAAAGTTAATTGGTGCAGGGCCTGTGCATGCAAGGGACCATTCCTGCTATTAAATTGGACTGAGTTTCAGTGTCTTGAAAGTGTTTGATTTAGTAGTGAAAGTGAGCGCAAACTTGGGCTGCTAACCTGTGCTGAAATCATAACCCTACAGCTCCTGTGCCAGATAGTTAAAGCTAGCACGAGCATTGCTCCTGTTTCTGCAGTCACTGCTTCTTGTCCTGTGTGGACATGCTGCCATAACAGGAGCATAATTTGTTACTCTTTTCCCTAGGCTTTGGCTCAATTTGTATACAAGTTGGGTGGGAACCTCTCACTTAGACATCTGTGTGTCGACATCTCCATCTGACACCATTTATACTTGGTAGGGAGGAACAGACAGTTTGGCTTGCTATTCTAGGCTCTCTGAGAAGTCTGTGTTAGGATAAGATCAGTCACACCCAGGAAGCACCTATTTCTCCCCAAAGGGAGTCTCCAGTGATACGGTCAGATGCAGAAGTTCATATTTTAAACACATCTGTTTGAGCAGATCAGTTTCCCCTTTCATGCTTCCTTTTTAATTTGCACCCTTTTACCTCCATCACCCTTGAACCTCATTGCTGCAACTGAGAGAGCACACAGGATTGCGACCAGTGTATGAAAAAGCTGAGAGACATAGTTAACAGCTAAAAAGTTGTGTTTATCTACCCAACCTTGTCAAAGGTGTCTGATCATGTTAGACTTGCACCACTGCCAATGTGAACTATAGCTTTATGGGGGGATATACATGCTGTCTGCCCTTTTACATTGGTTCATCCAAACTTTATCTATAACTCTGTTACATAGATTTGGAAGTGGAAAAACAAATGTCTACCATCTGCTCCATGTTATTTATGATGATTTCTCCAATTAGATCCAATTAACTTGCTGTCAATGATTAAATGTAATCGGTAATAATAACTTGACTTCATCATTACCACCAGTATTATTAGCTCATTGATTGCAATAATTTCAGAAATTACCCATCAGAATAAAATATGTTTAGCACCTGGTTTGTCTGTTTAGGAACATCTGCTATAAATGTGTGATATATGTGGAATTTAATGTCTCTTGATGTGAAAGGGAAGCATAGAATCCATACTTTGAGAGTCAGTGCTGGCACAAATTTATCGTGAGACAATGAGAGGATCAAATAAAAATCAGTCCAGAATTTATTGCTGGACTCACAGAACTGTCAAAACAGAAATGGAGCTATCGTATATTTACCAGCCTGAATTTTCATGTCTAGCAAGGGGATAGTTCTGTTCAGATGATCTGAATTTTTGTGCCTATGTTGTACTATAACCTGTTCTCATGGATGAATTAAGAGTGGGTTTGTAGATTTCTGGATACCCAGCCTATCTTCAGCAGACTTTGGCTTGCTGCTTGCCAAAGAGAGATGCTTTTCTCCAAATGCACAGGCCTGCTTCATTTGGCCTTACTTAAAGTCTCAAATGAAAGCTTTACAGTGATGGGCTGAAACATGGATTTTAAAGTTTTGTTTTATCTCCCTAAATGTGGCACGCAGCAAGTGAAGGTACAGTCTTCATTTCTCTTACTGTCTCACAAAGGCAGTTCTCTCTCACCATGCTCCTGGTCCATGCAAACAAATCTGTTTGTCCATGATGAACTGTATTTGCCATCTCCTAAGTTTGCCATGTGTTTTAGGTCAAGTGTCTTGCTGTCATGCAGTCCTGGTTTCCCTGTAACCATATGGAAATACCATGGAATAAGTGCTGTCTGGAACGACTCACAACAGACTGTGTTCAGACAGCTAATGATTCCCCAATCTTTAAGTGTGCCAGTTAGTTCCCTTTCCTGCAAACAATTTTTTTCTTCAGCATCATGAATGCTAATTCTCTTAATTCTCCTCTGATTTACATCCTTCAGTGGGGCTAAGGGCGTTGTTTGGAAGAGCAAACTTTGGCCTTAGTTATAATTGGAATTCTCTTAACTGCCCCCTCAGAAACGCTCAGGATCAAGATTTTATTTTCACAAGCACCTCAAAAACAAATCTCAGTTTATGATTCCTGAAAACTGAAAAATTTGGAGGAAAAATAATAAAATGTCTGGCTGTTATTTATACACTGAATGTCTGCTTATTGGCTTGCCAGATCTGAGAAACATTAATTCTGGTGGTGTATTTCTGACTTGAGCCACACTTTTTTTTTACCCAACCCAGGCTTGGAAAAACAAGCAAGGCTTTGGCTGGTCTCACTCCTTTTCTAACATTTCATTGCCCATTTTCCCCAATTTTGCCATCTGGAATGTAAATTAAAGGTTTTTTCCTTAAAAAAACCCATCGTGTCTTATCAAATTTTCATTTTTTGGCTATTTAACAAAATGAAGATTGGTAAGCTAGTGCTTATTTGGTGTGACTATTTCATAGGATATTTGGCGCAAACTCTTCAGGAAATTTAGTAGTCTAGCCTTTAAACCTCTGATCTTTTTCCATTGGCTGTTCCTAAGAAATATTGAACTACCAGAAGCTAAACAGCTTCATGGATATTATTTGACAGCTCGCTTTAATGCAAAAATATGAAAAGTTTCCCACCCAAAGTCCTGATTAGTCTCTGTTTCTAAAGCATTGCATTCTGGAGAGGGTAGTAGGCGTTATCTTCCCTGTCACATAGATGAGGAAGCTAATTCTTAGGTCTTCCAGCGGTTTACCAGCTGAGGCATTCTTGCTTCCCGGTATTTTGCACAGCCTGTCACTAGCTTTAAATGTCAGGTCAGATTTTCACTTGGAGCTTTGCTGATTTACAACAGATGAGGAAGAAACACCATGTATTTTAAATGTGCAAAACCATTGCTAGATTGGTTCTGTTGCTGTGTAGTCTTCTCTTTGTAAACTAAAGAATCTTTTAAAAGTATTTAATCTTCAAAATCATGCTGCGGAAGGAGAGAAGAAGATTATCTCAAGGCAATGCTCATCTTTCTCATCCTCTGCTGTTACTGTTTGCTGTGCCTGACCTAGACCAAAATAAGGTGCTTCAGAAATTAAATCTTTCACTAAGCTAGACAAAATGTAGGACTTTTTTCTGGAAATGCAGACAGGTGGTCACATGACTAAAATTCAGCCTACAGTGCTTCAGCTCTGATGCTGGTGTAAAGCAGAAATAGTTATTTCAGAAAGCTGATCATTCAGATGAACATGGAAAATGTGAGAAGAATCAAGGACTTTTTGACTCACTGGTATTTACCTACCAAAATAAACACCTTAATTATGATTTGTGCATTTTTATTAGATTGCATTCAGAAGATGATGAAAAAAGTCTATCTAAATTATTGTCTAAATTTTGGATTAGATATTTTATTGTTGTTGAAAAGTGGTGTTTTAAGATTTGTCTGTTTGATTTTGATCAGAAATTCCTCTAAAACTTATCTGAGACAATCACAATATTTTACTTGGATTTTTTTCTGCAGTTCTGAATTTAGTTTATCCTAATAGGAGTAAGGTCCAAGCCCTGTAATGTTACAACTCAGAGGGGTACTTCCTGCAGGATGTGATGATGTGTTACCTCCTCTTACTGAGGCATCGTACTCGTTAGATGTAGTTTAGCCAGGGAACCTGAACTTCCCATCAGAAGTAGAAGGATACAAAACTAGGTGGGTTTTTTTTCCTGAAATATCACAACAGAACTTTTACAAGCCAAAAATACTTGTTTTCTTAATTAAGAGTTAGATTTTCAATTTTTGTTTACTATGGAGAATATAGGAATACCAGCCAGCTCTTGTCGTGCTAAAACAAACCTGTTCTGTGTAGTGAGAAAAATAACTTGCCCTGTCTTCCTCACATAAGAGTAATTTTCAGTGACTGACCAACGTCATTGTGAAGGAGCATTCCTTGCATCCTTTTCTTTAGACATCTAAATTGAAGTCTCTAAACCTGAAGCTGAATCCCACTTGTCCTCAGGGAGCTTGGGGGAAAGGTCTAAAGCTCAGATTCACCACAGTTTAGGGCACAGATATGAGCTATGCAAGATGGCTACCTAATCACCCTAGGATGACATGTCTGAGAAAAAATAATTACAGCTAAGATCTCTGGCAATGCATCTGTCTTTCATATTACTAGTGCAGCTACCTTTCTATGAACAGACTGCAGATGATGTGAGTATGCTCCCAGTGAAGATGTTTCAGCTACTTAAAGCAAGGTGGAATGGATCTGGACCAGAGTATAGGAAACTAATTTACCCCATACAATATATCACAGCCCAGATTTTTAGTTTTTAAAAATCGGTACACCAAGCTGAAGTCAACAGAGCTATGTTAATTTATTTCAGCTGAACAATCACTCTGACCTCAGGTCTGGATTTTGTGTAAGATTTCTTTGGTCTCCCCTTCTTAATGTTCCACACAAATTCTCTGTTGAAATTAATGTCTGGTTCTGTAGACAGAGCAGTGATGGAAACAACAGTTTTGTTTTCAGGAAATATTGTATTTTTGTCTGAGATTGATTTATGAAATAGAGGTAAACACACAATAGTTAAAAAGAAAACAAAACCCACAAGAACCATCATTTCCTCAAAAAATGTCAGCTGTGTAGGTCAATAAATAACAAACACAGTTCAGCAATGATGAATGTAAATTAATACTTAGGGGCAAGTAACCAATTTGGATAGTTTGTGCTCCTTCTATTAGCCCCTCTGCATTGTTGAACAAAGGGGAAAACATAGGGATTATATGGAAAAATATTGAAAAAATCAACACCACAAACAGCTGCATTTTGGAAGACAGAACTTGCATTAAAAATCTATGATAAAAAATACTTAAAGTTTGTATTTCTTCAAGGATAAACATGGAAAACAGATGCTACAGGAGGCATTTTGTATAGCAACCAAAAGAAATATCTGTCTTCATTAGGAGTCATAAAGCATTTGTTTGAATAGTCTGCTTTTCAAAACAGTCTTTTAGGCCTAGATTTCCTCTCCTATTGGTCTAATTGCTCTTTTAAATCCTCATCCTGTTTCACTGCAGTATATGAAAAGAGTATCCGTCTGCTTACTGCTGGGATATGTGGGCTTGCACTCTGTTGTGAGATTTGGGCCCATGAACTCTGTCAAGTCCTGTTTCCCAATGTGCCAGTCATCACACTGGAGAGTGATGCTGGAGGCAAGCTGGTGAACAGCTAGAGATGTTCTCCTGTGGGGACAGACCTGTTCCTAAAATCTGCCAGGGAAACCAATGCATGCCAGCAGGCTCAGCTAGTTAAATAACCCAGTCAGGAAGGTTTCTCATGTGAATTTTCAGTGACAGCTTAATTCTGTGTCACCTGGTGGCACAGGCCCTCCATAGGATATCATGTCCCTGTCTGAGAAGCAGCACTGGGAGTTAAAGCTGTGGTGTGTTTTCTTTTGCCCAGTCCTAGCTAATGTATCACTATTTCAGTAACAAACTTGATGGTGGCACAGCAGAAAGAGGTCAAATGCATCTGGAGACATATTAATACCCAGCTCCTGTCAAAAGGTTTATAACCTGATACGGTAGATGAAGTGCTGCTTCTGATTCACAGTAAATGAGGACTCCTTCTGTGCTTAATATGCCACACATATTTCCTTCTGAAGAAGAATATTTTGTACTTCTATAGATCTTCACATTCTATGATTTCACAGGAATTCACAACTTTAACACCTTTAACCTCATAAAACCTGCTGTTTTTATTATTTCTGTTTAACAGAAGGGAAAACTAAAACAGAGGCAGTAGAAGAACGTACTCACCAGCACAAGGCATCTGTAGCAGAGCTGGGAACAGAGCCCAGGTTGCCTGACTTTTCAGTCTTCCTCAAAGCCACTGCAAGATTTTAAGCTAGAGAGCTCTAGTGCTTTTATACACTGCCAGCTGCTCAGAAAAATCCTATGCATGATCGTTGATTACTACTTTGTAGACTTCCTATTCAAGGGTCCCAGTCCTTACTGAAACCCCATTGTACTCAATATAAAGACACAAACAGGAATTATTTTTATTCCAAAGATTATGGTGTCTAGTTCCAAATGAGATTTAGTTGGAGACAATCAGAATGGATGAACTGAAGACATAAAAGCAAGACTCAATGGCTATATACATTTGGAATTCCTCACCGAAATGAGTTCATATTTTAAGATCAGTAAAGGTATAATGGCATAATGCATAAATAAACCCAACTTTACTCTCTCAAAATTCACATTATACTTGAATACTATTTTTAATATCTTTACTCTGATTGATAGTATATTACATCTATATCACACATAAGAGAGGACTCAAACTCACCTCTCAGTTATTCCAATTGGAATCCTTTTCTAATTTAAAAAGATCCCAACCTTTCTTTCATATTCTTAAATGGCATTTCTATCCAGCATGCATTTTGACCCACTGCCTCATATTTTATTTTATACATTCTAGCGTATGGCTGAGTGTTGCTATGAACAGCCATTAAATTCCCTTTCTCTTATCACAAGGGTGTTGTCTTCAAGCAACTCCAGCACATCAGTTCTATTTATTACTGGCATTTATAGCTAGTTAAACACAACCTGCTTGATTCCACACTGCTTGCACTTAACCAAACCACTTTCCCAGGTGTTCGTCCTACTGCATAGTTTAAAGTTTCCAAGATTTCCCTTCAACAGATGTAAAACTCACTGGTCTGTAGATTCTTGGTCTTTAATCTCTTGACCCTTTTTAAACTAATGGAGTTGTATTTGCCACTTCCTAATCCTTAAGAATCTCCTTCATTTTTAAGAATGTCAGTTAATTTCATGCCTTTTACTAATGCTTGTGAAATCATGTTATTTGGACCTGGGGCTATATCTACCATAAGTGCACTCAATTTTTCTGTTTCTAATTACAAATGTTGCTTTTAACTATAGACTGTCTTCCTTTTGTCTCCCGAAAATTGGTCCATTGTTTAGTCAGAGAATTGTCCCACCTTATTCTTCTAAGACAAAAAGAGAGTAACTGTTTAACAGGTCTTTTTATTCCCTTGCGTCTCAAATGGTAAGCTTTACTTGCACAGAGGAAAAAGAAGCTGCAGAAAGAAAGGCAGTTCCCATACATTTTGCTGTCCTCAGTGGGACTTGAGCATTTCCAACATTACTCTAGAAATGTGAAGCCATATAAAAAAAAACCCAGTCTGACTAAATATTGTGAGATAGCCAGCAGTTAAGAGGAGCTGGGTAACACATTGAATAAATAGTCTTGCTGCTTTTCTTGGGTTTCCTTTCTTCCAATAAGATCTTAGTGAAGGAACCACTTACGACTCATAGACCAAATCAAGTGCTCTGTTGAATTGAAGCCCACGTGTGCTGAAGGGAAATGTGCTGGTATATTTTCTTTGATAATTGAAACACTTTCTAGGCCACCCTCACCTTCAGACAATTATGAAGAATGTCTCTGAGCATTTTGAGAATGAGTTTTTCCCAGACTGTCCAAATGGGAGTTAAAATATACATGCTAACAAGTTCCAAGAAGTATATTTTGACTTTTTCTTGAGAGCTGTGAAACCTTTTCCCACTGTCAGTTTTCTCTTGGTACTTTAAAATCTTTTTCCCTAGTTACAAGGTGCTTCTGACTTTATTCCTTGGAATCCCATCTCCTCATAAGCAATATTAGGTAGCCCTAAGGGTTACATTTGCAGAAGCAGTCTATACTTTATCTGATATGAATCATATCTTTTGGCTTCAGCTGTGAAGTTCTCAATACCCTTGAAATCAAGCTCTCTCAGATGTGATCCATTCAGTTTCTGAAATCTCTATTTGTGTGGTATTTCACTGGAATAGGTTTGGACACACATACATGTTCTGGACAATACAGAGATCTGAAAATTAAGAACTAATTTTTTTCCCAGACGTGTTGGAAATTTCATAGGATCTAAACTGAGTAATAATAATTTTTTATCTAAGACTAAAACTATATTGAAATTTTATTTGTGATGAATTTGTCTGATTTCCTCGTCATTATGGGCAAACAAAGGCCTGACATCTAAGTTTAATTGGAACTACGTACTTTCTAGCATTACTAAGCAAGAGAAATCTAAAACCCATGAAGATTCAAGAAGTGTTGATGGACTCTATTCTGTTCAAAACTCCCACAGGAGTGAAGGTAATGTAGATCATGAAGTTTTTGCTTTCAAGTGCTGTCACAGGAGAAATCAGTGGCATTGTATACAGAAAAATAAATGACAAATTCTAGTCTTATAAGCCCAGAAATGTCATCTTTCAAGGTATATTTTGCATTGAAGAAGAATCTTAGAAAGGAGAAAAGTGCAGCAGAAAATCAAAAGGAGCATTTTATGTATGCTTTGTTTAGACTACCTGCTGAATTTCTACAATGACAGAAGACTCCACAATTCTTCCAATATACATACAGTACACTTGTTAGGCTGAATAAATTACAAACTTCACCAAGAAGGCTAAAAACTCAAAAAAATCCAAAATAAAGATCCATAGCCTGAAGACTTTTCAGTCCAAAAGGTTGTACTGGTAACTGAAAGCGAGGACTGCCATGCAGATGTTATCACTGCAATATTTTACCAAGAGGGCATGAACATCCTTTGGATAAAATGGAACAAGGAACTGGAGAAATCTGAGTGTGTGTTACCCAAGGCTTTGTTTTGAAAAGGGCTTGATCTGAGTTCATGAATGAAAAAATGAGGTTTGGGAGGCAGTTGCATTGTAAAGGCAGTAGGAGAAAACAAGGGGGGAAAAAACAAGTAAGGAAAAGCTTAAAGTGTGGACTAGAGGCAAACTGTGAAGGCACTGATAAGATTTCCACAAAAATTTTATCCGAGCTAACTAAAATATTGGCATTTAATATTGTCTTACACAAAATGCAAAGTATCCAGATATATATTTAGCTAGATTTCAGATTTCTTTCAAATACCATTTCTGTGAACTACCTCTCATTGTATTTATCTGTATCTAGAACCAGAAGGTCTAGGTATATAGTACCTACAAAAAATACCTTGCGTTCTTACTTCTTGGTTTCCAGTGTTGCTCTGAATTTTCATTTTTCATGACCACAAAAATGAGACAATCTAAGGCAACCTCTTCAGATATCATCTTGACCAGTTGTATGGTCTATATATGGCCATTCTGTGATTTTTAAAAAAAAATATTATCAGTTTCTGTCTGAAGTCTCCATGACTGCAATTAATTTTGTATTTCACAGCTATGGCTTATATTGCTGGAATAAACAGTCCTTTATTATTTCCATTAACATCATCCCACTATTCTAATTAGTATTTACATGATTAGTGGAATTATCACAGGCTTGGTTTAATGAAAGGCAAAGGTCTCAGAATAAAAGATTCAAACAGTTTAAATGACCTGACATTGAATTTCCATTTTCAGAACAGATTTAGGCACTGAAACATAGTAATAGACAACATCTTAACTGTTATACATAATTTTTGAAAATGGAATGTAAATCAAGGACTTTTGAATGCTTACGCCTTTACATAGCTCCATAGAGTCCAAAGTCTAGAAACTGTTTTGCCATTACCTTTTCACATTTGTTTTCTCTTAAAAATATTGTAAAAATGTTCTTGCTGTAATAGCCACATGCAAATACACCCATCTTTTTATGAACTTTATTTTGTGCTGGTGTCTCCTGTCACCCTTCCACTTGCCTCCGTTATTTCTTGTCACTTCTCTGAACCCCATAGACCATCCGGATTTAACTAACTCGCTGCAGCTCCCTGCAGAACGCATTCCTCTGTCAGCACATATGCTTCTCATTCACCAGTATTGTTATGCATTTGATTTTTCCCCCCTCTCTTTTTACTGCCACTACCTTGTTGGCATTGTAAAAAGAGAATACCTTTAATGGGCCCTGAACCACTGTCATTACACGCTCCAGACAGCAACCCAGGGTGCAACCGGCATCTCACCACAAGTAGGAAATGAGAAATTCTGGGCTATAAGGAGAGCTATTGAATTTTTTTACAGCAGCTTAACAGAGGCTATTTAGCACAGGTGTTTCAGTAACAGTAATGCACATGGAAAAAGCAGTGCTTTAGGTCCTTGTGTTTTTTCATCTTTCTCCCACCTCAACAAGTGAATCAATGTAATTCTCATGATGAAGTCACAGTAGCCCTAGCAAGATATGATTTCAAGACTGTGCTATACACCTACTCGTGTTATGACTTGTGTATCTTTGGTAGCTGCTTGATTCTAGGATTTTCCTTGGTACACTGCATAATGGATCCATTGTTCTTACATACCATCTTCTCTGAGGCAAGCATCCTTTTTTTCCAAACGTTTTCAAGCAATCTTTTAGAAGTGCTTTAATTTTTTCCCCCTCCTTTTTTCCCCTAATAAAAAGAAGTAAACCCTTTCTATGTGAACATTTTTAGTTTGTAGAAAGGACAGTCGACTCACCCTTTGGGTTTTGCAGCCATGTCACCTTTTGCAGCACAGCTGCAAAGCCTGAAGGACTCGAGAATGTGAGGAGAAAACCAGTCTGGGCCCCTCTGGCTTCAGCATAGCTAGGATTTCACCCCGTGTGCCCTGAAACTGGAGGTCATGGCCAATGTCTGCAATATGAGACTGGGATGAGGTCACTAATCTAATCATGACCTAAGCTTATGCTGGAATTCCTGACTTCGGAGAGACAGATGCAAAGAAACCAGTTTTGGACACCCTAATAAACCAATTAAATGCATCACAGTGGTGTCCTCATTCACCAGATTTTTATATTAATTCAAACTGTCTTCTCAGGAAGATTCAGTAAAGATGCTGGTCTCTTTCTCACTCAAAACTATCAGGAAAAGAATATAACTTTGTTCAATGAGATTGAACTTCTGTTGAAAGTTTTTTAAGACAACAGTTATCTATCTCCTTCTATCTCCTAATTACATATCTTTTAGCCACATGGAACTCCGCTTTCTTCTAGGGGCTTTCAGGTCAGGAAAATATTCAGTTTAAAAAACAAGAATTGGTTCAATGCTGAGAAAAATATCAAAATCTGTTCATAATTTCAAGACATCCAAGGAAAAAAACCATCTCTTTTCTTACCTGTATGTTACTGTCCTGTCACTGTTTATGAGTTTGGAGATACTTGCATAAGCCAGGACGTTGTGGACATTCATTTGCAGAATAACATTTTTACCTTAAAAATTTATAAAAATATAGCTTTCTACCTGAGGCTTTAGGTGATCTTCCTCACACTCCTAATTTTCTTGTGGAGGAGTTATTAATGAAAGCTTTGATATTATTTCAAGTACTGCTGGAATGTACCCAATGATGCTGGGAATGGGCAGAGCGAAGGAAAACAAAGAGAACAGCAGATCCTTTACCGTCATTGATGCACAGTCTGGGGGATTGTTTGTAAAACTGCATCAAATAAAAATGCTGTGTTTTTCTTTTGTCTTTGTTTTTGTTTGTTTGTTTGTTTGTTTGTTTTTTAAAAAAACACAACCAATCTGGTGTATATTTAAATGCAATTCTGCAGGAAGCTCTAGTATTTGTTCTTTTCAGTATGAAAAAATTACTAACAACTCTGGCATGTTTTCAGAATACACAAGCACTATGGTGAAGAGTGTAAAAGAAATGCTTGCAAACAAACAAAACAAATAAATAGACATGTACAGGAATTCCTGTCTCCTGACATTGGGAGAATCAAGCCTTCTGGAAAAACTTTGTGACTTATACAGAAGACTGTCTATGAATTCACGTACTATTCCACCATGATCCTTTTTTGGCCTTTTGGTTAACAGTATGAAGTGACACCGAGTAAAAAGTGTACAGTTTCTCTAATATAGCAAAGATTATTCATCCAATTAAAGCACTTCATAATCTACGTTGGGCCTGTAATTTCTGGATATATTTATTGTTACTTAATGTCAACAAAAGTGTCTTTAAATATAAAAGCACATTTTTTTTGTCCTAAGAAAGCAGATTTGTTTTAAGACCATTGAAATGCACAATGAAGAGGAGAAGCAGCTATATCTCCACCGGACTTCTTATTTTCGACATCTGGTTGCGGTCCGTTGGGAGAAATGTAAGTAACAGTTTACCACATGGATTACAAATGTGCTGAATTGCAAGAATGAATATTAAATGAAAATATCCATAGCACCTGCAGCTTGTCTTGGAGAATTCCCCTTGTGTGTTGTGGGTGGGTTTTCTGAAAAATCCCTAGTGAGATGCAAACTGCAACTGCAGCTGCTTGTAGTAGCAGCTTGTCTAGTGTTACCGAAGAGTTTGCAGATTCTATTCCCTTCAATGAATCAACATTGATCAGGGCTGCCAACACGCTAAAAAAAGAAAGGGAGGGAGCAGGAGGAGGGTTGCAGGGGAAGGATTATGATCATTAGGATTATTCCCCCAGGTTTTAGATGATCAGGAAAAATTTAAAAATAGTGATTAAAAAAAAAAAAAAAAGAAAAAGAAAAGGCAAGTGAAATGCATAACGAAATATAAGCCAATTTGATGTATCTGGGTGAGAAAGCAGTGTTTACTCTGTCAAAAGGTCAGGCCTGCTTTCTTCACAATAGAAACCCTGCAATTGTGTGTTTTGCTGACTTCATATACATTCTCTATATACTGAGCACTGTACACATGTGACACTTGGCTAGATGTCAGATGCTGTGTTAGAGGGGATTAAACAGTGGAGAATGTTTCCCCTTTAGTATACCTTTTTATTTTGAAGAGACTGAGCTAATTCTACAGGAACATGCCTTGAAAATGGAGTGGCTCATTAGGAAGTGTCAAACTCCCCATTCTGATTTTACCTTCCAAAGAAATGGTGAAGAACAGACTCTGCATGCTCCACATCTTTTTATCTGGCCTCTCTGAAGAGCACTTGCACATTTAGGCATAGCAAAGTGGAAATCAAAGGCAGATCAATGCTGGCAGCAGAAAAAGGGAATTGCTAGTCTTTCCTTTGGGTTTTATAATATCAAGATGATAAAAAATATGAACATCAAGTGGTACTTAATTTTTTTTTTCTGTAAGAAAAAAAAATTAGCTGTGAGAGGCTGCCAACTTATTCTGTTCTGGAATTTGTGTAGGATCTTGCTACTATTACAGAAAAATGAAAAACTTTACACACATTTCTTTGTATCTCTTTGATACAAGAGGTTCTCAAGGAAACCCCAAGTTGCACAAGGATTAGAAGAGAGTCACATGGCAAACACTTGTTACCCTGAGGCAGCCTTGGCGGGTGACTACCTCCAAATGGTAGGTTTCCTCTGGAGGTGATACTTCTACCTTTGGTTCTAGCCTGTTGTACAAATATTTGGAGCATGTCTAGAGAAACCCATTGAATCAAACTGCCTATATGCAGTTCCAGGTTTTGCATCCCTTGATTTTATATCCCTGTAAATCACAGTCTGATGCTGACAGACAGGATATGGAACATACCAGTTCAGTAGTGGAGACCCCAGCTGGGCACCGGACAGCATATGCCCTGACAGCGTATGCCCTGCCATTGTTCATGTGAATATCAAGGTCCACATCCCAAAGAAGAGGAGTGAGTGAATCAGAAGAGGGAGCTCTAGCTGTGCTAATGAGGCCAGAGGGAGACGTGTTGGAGTACACCCAAAGTAGGAAGAGAGCTCTCTTTCTCTGTTTTTCATGGAGAAGAAGGAGTTGTATTCCTTTCTGCCCCTCTGGAAGTCCATCTTTTGACTCTAGTTTAATAGCTCCCAACAGACTCTCCAGCAACCTATTGTGCTGTGCTTCTCGTCTCTTCCCTCACTCTTCTTTCCCTCCCAGGCAAACCCCATGCATCCCACCAGCTTTCCAGAAGTCTCTGATGGGGAGACTTGACTCATTTTGCTTAAAGTATTTGCATAAGTTCAGCTTCTAAACCTATTGTGCAATATCACATTAATCTACACGGGAGGACTTCTACATAATGGTCTTCAGAAACATTGCAGGACTTGGGACAATATCTTTAAAGGTATCAGAACTGTAAATGTTCCAAAATAAGGGGCAAATATTGGCTGTCCCTTACAATGGAGTGAAATGTGGGAGAGGAAAAATGTTTCCTATCCTGTGTGGCCTTTTGTAGGCACTTCCTTCCTTATTGCTCTTTTCCACCCAAGATGAATGAAGGTTCAACAGAAGTAAACAAGTACGATGTTGTTTCTGAGTCCCACTGACCTGGCCTGGACACTGCCACTGAGAGGCACAACAGAGGAAACTGCAACAAGAAACAAGTGCTTTTGTCTGCTTGGAAGCTTTGGGAGATATTTGGTGTGTGGTCCTTAGGGAAGGGCCATTGTGCCCCATCCGAGTCCTGTTAAGTGTTGCATTTGAAGGGGTATGAAGACTCCTTAAAAATACTGCCAAGTTGACAGTACACTAGTGTTTTCTGTGTTTCACAAGTCATTTGTGTAATATTTTACAGGCAAAATTACTTTCTGGAGATTTGGATAAACTGCTGTATTTTGTACTAGACAGAAACAGTTTAAGAAACAAAGAAATGTGCCTGCATCCTTCAGTTCTCTTGCACAAAGGCTCCTGGGTTTTGACAAGGAGCAGGTGTTCTGCACACTGCTACAGTCCTTTTTGCTACTGATTATTGTGTCATTAGAAATGGAATTAATCATAATTTTTAGCCTGTTGTGAGTCATACAAAAGTTAATAAAAAGCTTGACTAATCACCACTGGAGATGCTTCAACTTTCTCAGGGGGAAATAAGTGGCTTTAACTTTACACATCCTTCTAGCATACGCAGACATATAGTCATCTAAAGCACATGAAGGATGCTACTGCTCTTCAGGGATGCAGGCAAACGCAGTGCCGAGGAGAGAAGTGACAAGGGGTCTGTCATGTGGCATAGACTAAGATGCACTGGGCAGGGCTAATCAGAGAGAGATCTTAATTGACAAGAAAGCTCCAATATGAAAAAGTTAGAAAGAAACTAGCGTAAGAATACTTTATGACTGTCTCTAAAAGCCTCCAGAATTAGGAGCTGCTGTCTCAGTGCTGGTTGTATAGGGAGTATTGGTACTCTTGTATAGTGATTTAATGTTCTGGTATGTGGACTATATGGGCATGCAGCTATTCAGGACAAGGCAGACCAAAGGACTGAACAGATGTTCGAGGAAGAATTCTAAAGTCAACCTCTTTGCCTGCAACATCCAGCTCTGCCGAGAGTAGATGTCTTCAACAAGAGAGATGAAAAGGAGCAAAGACACCAACCTTCTTTCTTCATGTTGGAATACTAACTAAAGCATGCCTGGAGAAAAGAGGAGACCATGTTTTGGCTCTCCTATCTGTAAGGTGGTCTAAGTCTCCATATCCCACCTGTGCTTTAAAAAACAAACTGAAGAAAATGCTGCTGTATAGTAATACATTTACATTATACATGTCACATGTGTTTGAGATGGGTCACTGCCTAGCCAGGATTTGAGAATTTTGGGCCCAGAGAGAGAAAAAACAACAACAGCAAGTCAACCTGTGAAGCCGGGTGATAAGGATAGCCTCTAGGAAACAGCATGCTTCTGCTTCTGCCTTTCATATTATCTAAAGATTCACATTAGAAATACACAAAATGTCCCTCAAGAATGGGCTTAGTGAATTAGTGTTTGTGTACTTTTTCTTTCACCCAGCTTGCTAGAACAATGTGCCTCTGTATATAGGAATGGGACCCAAAAGAGCTCCTATTGACAGGCAGCTCAGTGTTGTCCTGAGACACCTCTGGGGGCGGGGGGGGGTGCTCTCTGCAGTGGGCTCTTTGGTCAGCTCTCCAGGGAATTCTCAGCCTGGGCTTCCAACACAAAATGCAAAGATGTTTGCTAAAATGTGATTTAAACAATAAATACAGCAGGCCACATCATATTTTTCTTACCGATCATTCCAAAAGACACCATTTTCCTTGCTAAAAATACCTTACATGGACACCTGCATGTGAATATGCAGCAGAGCTCATGGGGTTGCATATAATGAGTAGGGTAATTGGAAGATTAGCAGTTTCTCTTTTGGGTTTGTTTTTAATATTTTGTCATGAGTTTACTGGAAGTGTGCAGCTGAGATCTATATTACCATAATGCTTACATGTGTGACTTTTAATGGACAGAAATTTAAAGAACCTATCTTTCTGGTTAGTGAAAACTCTAATTACTCATTATTCCCTGCTCCCTACATTAGCACACTCCTTGGAGCCTGCTGGTGAGCTGCATAAAGGTGTTTCTTTTACAAGGGTTATTATAGAGACACCTGTTAGGATTGATATAGTTAATGCTGCATCAACATTTCCATTGATTTGGTTTATGACCCAGCTGTAAAAACTCCTTTTAGTCTGAGATTTGATGAATGATGACTGAACCAAAGAGCACAGGGAAAATAATGATTGTAACTTACCGGAGTGCAACATCAAATTAGATGAATTAGACATAAAGAAGTTTCAGAAGCTGGTTTTACATACTTACAATGTGAAAAATATTTCTTTCCACAATGAAAATTTGGAAATTTTTTAGACACAAAAGTCTAGTGCTGTTGTGTACATTAAAAAAAATAATTAAATCAAGGGATTTCAAGTGGAGAAATTACTCCTGTGCAGGTTGGTTAATTATTTTGCATTAGGAAATGCATTGATATTTTAGTAGAGGATTCAGAAAAGATTATGATTTAAGGCATAATGCCCTTTCTATTTTGGCCAGATTAAAGAATCATTTGAGACTCACTAGGGAAGGTGGAAGAAATCTCGCTGATCTTTTCTCCGCTATACTACGGGTAAGTAATATGGAAAACATAAAGACTCTCTGCACTATTGTTTATTAAGTGATGGCACAGAAGTCCTGCATGTCCTGTCCGGAGACAATCCACAGAAACAAGTGACCCACGTGAAACAAAACTTCCTAAAGTGCCTCATACGCACTAAATAATTTGTCTCACCTTCCCCCTCGTCCTCGAGTCCAAAACTACAAAATTCAACCACATGTTTGGGTAATAGTCTTCCAAACTGAAGAGAGGACCATTAACAGAGAGCATATCTGGTTTTAAACTCAAGAGAGTCAACCATTATAGTGGTAACAGACACACTTCTGCAAGTGGTCATAGTGTGGGGTCATGTGTCCCATCCCTTCTGTGGCAGAGATGGAGGCAAATAATTACAGGCTGGGAGCATTTTACCTTCAGGGTGAGAGCTAGACTACAGCAAAAGAAGACAATGGTGTCCCAGGGATGTGAAATTACAGAGAACTTGGTTTAAATATCTGAGATGATCCATGTCCCTTTGAAAGCAAAGGGTGATGCATGTGTGTAACTATTGGTACTGAACCTGAGCTCATTCATTGCACCTGACTTGGGGCATGCACTGTTAATTCCATTACAGTATATTGTAACTTAATATTTACACATGGAAATATTTGAGTGAATGGCCTCAGCCTGGCTGACTTATGCTACACTCATCAAAGCAGTCAATCTCCTGGAGGGTTCCAGATTTGCTTAACTCCCGTGGGTTTGCTAAACATGATATAAATAATAGGGCTGGCATCACTTTCGTCAACAAGAAGAAAAGACTGATTTTCATAGTAAAAAAATATCCATTTGTGAAGACAATATTGTCTAACTCAAAATGTGAGAACTGGGGTCTCAAAGGATGCAGAAGTTTAAGAAAATGTAAGATCTGATCCAGAGTTCGCTGAAGTCATGGAAAGATTTCCCCCCCTCTATTAGTGGGTATTGTATGAGCCCCTTGGATCAACAGAAACAGAGGAAGAGCCAGAAACAAGTTATCATGACAGGTCAGAAAGATGGCAACAGCACTCAGAAAAATATGAAAGTGTAATAAATGTGATGTAAAAGTTATGCTTTTATTTTAATAGTTGGCATTCTGTCTCCTAGTCGTCTTGGTTAAATGCCAGGGTCAAAGTGTTTAATATCCATTAGCAGTTTTAGGCCTGATTTTTTGATCATTACTCACTTTCAGTAGCACATGTTCATTTGATGTTCTTTAGATGGTGACTATGGCCAAGTTCTTCCTGGCATATTCTCTACTGGACACCAGTGAAGAATTTACTCCAATAGTCTGTCCCTGGAAGTAAATAGACTTGGTTTAGCAGATCTTCATTAATTTCAAATTATGAGCATGATTATGTTGCATACATTAATTCTAACCGATTTGCAGGTGAAATAGATGGTTATATACACACATGAAAGAACTATCTGTAGACTGCGAAAAATTTCTTGCAAAGAAGACTATGTCATTGCTTTTATTGAGCTCAAATTAATCAGAGATTGAGCTAGGCAGTGAAGAAGGAACCGTTTTTTACAAGACAGTGCAGTCTCCAAGTGAATTACAGCAAAAGGCAGCACAATTTTTCCACTGTAGTATTTCCAGCCCATATTTAAAGTGGCATTTAGGCAGCTGATTTGCAATCAATGGGAAACAGGTATCTAGGTCTGTGTACCTGACTGGGATAATTTTGAACAAAAAGTCTTTACATCTCTACTATTTCACAACTCTAGCAAGGCCAGGATTCAATTCTGTGCCATGGGGTTCATTGTAGGTATGCTGTCACAGCTCAGGGAAAGGGTGCTGTCTACAGTCTTCTGAGGAGAAGCTGATGGACAAGAAAGCTGCACCCTTCTGCCTGCCAAGGTCCAGCATAAATGAGATAAGGAAAGAAGTGGAAGGATAAGTGTGCTTTGGCACAGAATAAATACTTGATCCCTCCTTTTCTTTCTGGGACTTCATCTGCTTCAGACACAGGCCACAAACCCACTTTTGTTAGGTTCATAACCTACTCTGGAAACGCCTGATTAAAGCAGAGTGAAGAGCAGGATGTTGTTATGCACCTGTGAATCTAAAGGAGACATCCTGAATTTCTTGTTCTAGCCTGTCAGTCACTTTCTATCTTGCTTGGATAGAAAAAAAAGCACAGTCATATGAAAAATGGTGGGCAATACTTTATTTTAAATGTTATTCAGGAGAAAAAAAAAATCCTTGGCATACCATGTTTTTTCTCAAGTTTACCTTGATACTGCGTTCAACTACACAACTCTGAGATCGTCAATTTCAACTTACTAATTAAAATGGTACTTAATGTCCATAATGCTTTTCATTTTATCTTTGCCTTCTGAAACCAGTTTATAAACCCCCTTAAATTTACATTTGAATCTAATTTTAGCAGGAAGTTCATATTCAAAATTTATTGAGTGTCTGCAATCTGTTCTTACCTTTTTATATGAGGAAAATTTTCTTTCTACTTCTGCATGTGAGGTAAGAACGGGCATAAAAGCTTTAAGAAATGAAGAGAAGTAGCATCTAAAAATAGAACATTAAGCCAGTTCCTAGCACAGGACTTGTAAGATATAACATATTTTACTGAATCTTTCAATACTATGTATTTCTCATATATTGCCTTTCACCAAATTTCAGTTTTCAATAATCCTTACAATTTCCTGAAAAGGAAGAAAAGGTGGTTGAACTGGGTTAACATAATTTTGTTTGATGAAATCAAAGTCTGAAGTCAGATATTTGAGAACTAATGTATATCACTAAATGAAATCCTTTCACATTTCTTCCAGTTTGCCATGATTTGTTCTCAGATAAGAGTTATGTTTATGACTGGAGAATCTGTCATCAATTCTTTGATATAATTTAACCTTCTGTGAATAAAGGAATGAGGTAATAAACTGTAGCATAAGGAAAATCAGACTGTTTTAAACTGCATCATATAAATCTTATAGCACATTGTGTGAGAAAATATAAGCAGTATTCAGTCACTGAGCATTTCTTTCCATCACTCCACTGACTGCCACCCTTCTAGAATTAAAAAATGCAACTGGGCAGCTTTGCCTAGTATGCAGAGTGACTTCTAAGAACTGGAAAACATTTTCTTCCAGCTGCAGGGTACAGAGATAATCAGCCTTTGAGATCAAATTATGACAAGGTCAAATCATGACCAGGGTAATTTTCTATATCATGCAGCATAAGAATTACACAGGTAGGTGGACACAAACACTCATTCTCATTTTTTATGATACTTTGAATGGAAGAGTTAACATTGCTATTTGGTTAGAATACCAGTATTATTTGCTATAAATGCTCATTCATTGTCAAAGTGGCAACCATTTGATTGTTGTAAGCTTTTTACATTTTTTATTGTTTCTAAGACAGTTTATATATGTCTTGAAGACAATCAATTACACAACAAATTATTCCCCTTTTAATTGTTTAGTAATGATAGTCAGGAAAGAGTATTTATGTGGCTAGATATCTTCATGACCAGACAGAAAAATACACAACCTGTTTTCTTAATTGAAAAGGGAGTTACGAGACTATACAATTTTAGGTAAAGGGCAGTCTAGGAGGACAAAACGATCTATTTGCTGTTAGAACAAAGTAATCTATATGGATTGATCCAGCTAATACTATAGTATGTGGTCCTCTGTGTGTTATAGTGGCACGATGTCAATAATCTCTTAATCATTCCAAAAAAGTACAAGCGGCTTTTGGTTTGGGGTGGGGGCGAGTTGAAAGGGGAAAGGAGTTTTGACATTTCATCATCACATTCATAGTTAGGGTCATGATTCATGCACAGTTTTAATTTGATCAACTAAAAATACATAGATAATAACTTAGATCATGACCACAGAAGAAACAAGTCAAGGCTAGAACTCAGGAAAAAAAGGAGAGCTTACCACCCTTGGAAGAAGGGGCAGGTGACTCAGGGGGATTACAAGGATGTTGTGAGGATATGCAGGGAGAAGATCAGAAAGGCGAAGGTGCAGCTGGAACTTAAACTGGCCACCGCCATTAAAGACAACAAAAAAAGTTTTTATAAATATATCAGTGACAAAAGGAGGGCAAGGGAGAATCTCCATCCTTTGTTGGATGCAGAAGGTAACCTTGCCACGAAGGATGAGGAGAAGGCAGACGTACTTAACGCCTTCTTTGCCTCAGTCTTTAATAGTCAAGCTAGTCATCGGGTTTTTCAGTCCCCTGAGCTGGGAGATGGAGATAGGACGCAGAGTGAAGTCCCAGTTTTTGAAGAGGTGGCAGTCACTGACCTGCTCCTCCACCTGGATGCGCACAAGTCCATGGGCCCAGACAGGATCCACCCGAGGATACTGAGGGAGCTGGCAGAGGAGCTGGCCAAGCCACTCTGCGTTATTTATCAGCAATCCTGGTCAACCAGGGAGGTCCCAGATGACTGGAAGTTAGCAAATGTGACACCCCTCTACAAGAAGAGTCGGAAGGAGGATCTGGGGAACTACAGGCCTGTCAGCCTGACCTCGGTGCCGGGGAAGGTCATGGAGCAGATCATCTTGAGTGCCATTATGCAGCAAGTGCGGGACAACCGAGGGAGCAGGCCCAGCCAGCACGGGTTCATGAAAGGGAGATCCTGTTTCACTAACCTGGTCTCCTTCTATGACAAGGTGACCTGCTTAGTGGATGAGGGGAAGGCTGTGGATGTTGTCTGCTTGGACTTCAGTAAGGCCTTTGACACTGTCTCCCACAGCATTCTCCTGGAGAAGCTGGCTGCACACGGCTTGGATAAGTGCACTCTGCGCTGGGTTAAAAACTGGCTGGACAGCCGAGCCCAGAGAGTGGTGGTGAATGGAGTCCAGTCCAGTTGGCGGCCGGTCATGAGTGGTGTTCCCCAGAGCTCAGTACTGGGGCCAGTCCTGTTCAATATCTTCATTGATGATGTGGATGAGGGGATCGAGTGCACCCTCAGTAAGTTGGCAGATGACACCAAGTTGGGTGGAAGTGTTGATCTGCTGGAGGGTAGGAAGGCCTCACAGAGGGATCTGGACAGGCTGGACCAATGGGCCGGGGCCAACTGCATGAGATTCAACAAGGCTAAGTGCTGGGTCCTGCACTTGGGGCACAACAACCCCATGCAACGCTACAGGCTGGGGGAGGAGTGGCTGGAGAGCTGCCTGGCAGAAAAGGACCCGGGGGTGTTGGTTGGTTGACAGCCACCTGAACATGAGCCAGCAGTGTGCTCAGGTGGCCAAGAGGGTCAGTAGCGTCCTGGCTTGTCTCAGGAATAGTGTGACCAGCAGGACCAGGGAGGTGATAATGCCCCTGTACTCGGCATTGGCAAGGCCGCACCTCGAGTACTGTGTTCAGTTTTGGGCCCCTCACTACAAGAAGGACATTGAGGTGCTGGAGCATGTCCAGAGGAGGGCAACGAAGCTGGTGAAGGGTCTGAGCACAAGTCTTATGAGGAGTGGCTGAGGGAACTGGGGTTGTTTAGTCTGGAGAAGAGGAGGCCGAGGGGAGACCTTATTGATCTCTACAACTATCTGAAAGGAGGTTGTAGCGAGGTGGGGTTCGGTCTCTTCTCCCTAGTAACGAGTGATAGGACAAGAGGAAACAGCCTCAAGCTGCGCCAGGGGAGGTTTAGGTTAGACATTAGGAAAATCTTCTTCACCGAAAGGGTGGTCAAGCATTGGAACAGGCTGCCCAGGGAAGTGGTTGCGTCTCCATCCCTGGAGGTATTTAAAGAACGGATAGATGTGGCACTTGAGGACATGGTATAGATGGACTTGGCAGTGTTAGGTTAACGGTTAGACTCGATGATCTTAAGGGTCTTTTCCAACCTTGACAATTCTATGATTCTATGATTCTGTATTCATACAGAAAGGTTTCTGAAGTAACACAAAATGCCCCAGAGTGTCCTTTCTGGCCCCCAGCTGCTGTTGCAGAGGGATGTGCCCCTCCTGTAGGTTCTGGGACATTTCTCCCTGCCCTCTATGGGTGCCTTGAATCCCTCAGCTCAGTACAATGGCAGACCTGCAGAAGCTGGTGGCCTCAAGTTGCACCAGGGGACATTTAGATTGGATACTAGGAAAAACTTCTTCACTGAAAGGTTTATCAGGCACTGGGACAGGCTGCCCAGGGAAGTGCTCAAGTCCCCATCCCTGGAGGTATTTAAAAGACATGTAGATGTGGCACTTAGGGACATGGTTTAGTGGTGGACTTGGTAGTGTTAGATTTGTGGTTGGACCCAATGATCTTAAAGGTTTTTTCCAACCTAAATGATTCTGTGATTCTTCTAGGTAGTCAAGCCCGAATGAAGAATTGCTGAGTGCTTGCTGGTGATGCCTCCACTAGAAAGTCCCCGGCCTGCCAGAAAAACCTGGCTTTTGCTACCACATCTTTAAGGCCTAATCTACATGTCTTGTTCATTGACCTTTGGAATAAAATGAACCAGTACCCATATGTAGCAAACAGTTATGTTAGTGCATCATTTGTTAATCTTTGGCAGGACTCTCCAGGATGGAGCAATACGTGCCATTTTTTTGGGACTGTGTAGAGCTGATGATATTGAACTGGACTGGAGGGGGAATCTCTAGGGTCACCGTTGTGCTTTCTGTAGTAGATGTAGCGTGTTGCATTTATCAGGCTGAGACAGCTTTAGTTACACCCAGGTTTTCCAGACACTTGGAGATGTCAAGGAGATTCTTTCAGTGGCTGATCTTCTAAAGGAAGGTCTGAGGCAAAACAGGCTGTGAAACCCTGTACAAAAGCGGTGATATCTGGGATACCTTGCATAAAACTTACAACACCTGGGCTGTTAAGCGTCTAGGCTAGGCATGAGTGTGACCAAGGTAGGAGAAGGACAGGGATTATGCTTCTGTAGAGAAGCCTCTTCTCATGTTTGATTTTCATTTGCAATTCCTATTAATCCAAATTTTCAACCATTAGTCTCTGACATGCCATGCACAGCTATATGAAAAGCCTTGTGTCACTTTGCCTTTGCTGTGCCACCAAAGCTACAATTAACCAAGATGTGTTAAAATTGGGTGATGTGAATCCCAAACAAGTTACTATCCAATTCTGAACAGCAAAAATGGGGGGGGAGGTTGTGTGGGTTTGGGTTTTTTTTGTTTATTCTTGGTTTTCTTTTTTTATATAAATAAAGACGAAGGTCCACTTGTAATTTCTGAATTTTAAAAAATTATTGACTTACAGGAAAAACTGCTTTTCAGTGATGAATACACTGTCCATGATACAGGTCCCCTTTAAAGCTCAGGAAGGCCTCTCTCAGCTTCCAGTTTAGTCACTTTTTCAAAATAATTTCTTGGAATTTGGTTGCCAGACTCTTGGTCTCCAGTGATCCCTTTCTCACTATTCTGATTTCAAGGAGTATATCCTTTTTACGAAATTTGGCTTGGGAGTGATGCTGACCTTGAAGAAAGTGAGGTGGGGATTTTAGTGGTTTGTGCCAGGACTTTGGCTGCTATTCCTGTGTTGTAATCACCTTATCTATGAGGTTTTTGTATTAACCAATCAAACTAACAAAATAAATAAATACCCCAGTATAATTCACAACATGTTATTTTACTTTGCTAATTTCTTGAAGGATTTTTGGCTACAGTTAGTTGGTGTGGTGTGTTTTTTTCATGATATCATTCCTGAGGTTTATTAAATATAATTTTTTATCTAGCTGAAGCATGTGTAAGAATTAGTGACCTAAAGAGAAACCCACCAATCTCCAAATAATTAGAATGATTCTATACATATTTATTAGGTCAGAGTCACAGAGACACTGCACTTGTGTTTAACATTTAAACTGCTCTTCCTAAGAAGCATTTTGCAGGCTTCATCCTATTTTAGACTCAATTGAGTTGAATTTGTTTTCAGTTCTTCAGTTGTATTCTGTGACTTAAACATCATATATGTCATGTCCCACCATAGCCCATGTCACGAAGTGCTCTGAAAGAATAAATAGTGGACAGTCTTGAGTTATTGGACTGTAGTTGCAAATAAGTTACTTCTGGTTCATTTACAAATTGCAAGAGGGACAGTCAAGATGGTTTGTTGATCCTAGCAAGCAGAATTAGAGCCTGTTCACTTCAAACACTTTTATTATTTTTGTCACATGGGTTCATAAAGGACCATGCTGTTATAATCTTACTTATGCTGAGCAGTGCCTTATTCTACATGTAGTCTATGGAGGCCTTTTCAGTGACAGCTGCTTGGTGAATAACCATGTTCTTAGCTGTGTTGCAATTATAGATAATTTTGCTTCAAACTGGATAGGTCAGCATTGCTACAGGTATGCGTCTGTGAAAACTGTTATCACACAAAAGGTGCTGTACCGAAAAGAATTTCTGAACTCCTTAGAGTAAGCAAAGCATACTCTGTTGGGTTTTTGTGAATTAAATTCTTCAGAATTTTATTTTACTAAGCAGTTTTTTTGGTGTTTCACTTTTTTTTTTCACATCAGACATGCAGAAGGCAAAACAAGCCTCATTTGTGGAGATTGGTTTTGTTGGAATTTTTTGGTGGTTTTTGTTGTTGCTTTTGTTTGTTTTTTTTTTCCTACAAAAAGGCAATGGATAGGACAGCATTACACTCCATAACACAGTGCCTTACAGCTTTTGAAATTTCCAAGTGCTGTGCAGGTAAGTGGAACTCACAACCCTGGTTTTGCTGTGTGGGCTTCACCTTGTGATGCATAGAGATAGTAGGAGTTTCAGAAACCAGAACATCAAGGAAAAATCTGCCCAATCTAGAAGTGTTGAGGAGTGGGAGGGTGGGAACAGAGACCGTGACTTAAGCCCTACCTCTCTGCTGCTCAGAAATGTCTAATAGCCAGATTCAAGACAACAAAGCATCTTCAAGAGGTAAGTAAGCAATCCCTTTCAAATGAAGTACTAATTGTGTTCCTAAAGGGTGGAGGAGAAAATTCACTTTTATCTTTTAAATTGGTTGTTGAGAGCATCATTTCTGAGGCTGGAGACCTTCATTTAACACCCACCCCCCCAGCTCCCGAACATATTTGTGCCTACAATGTTTCCTTGCCTAGGGGAATCAGTGAATTACATTGTATTATTAAGTGCTAATGGCTTTAGTGGAGGAAAAAGGAAACAAAACAAAACAAAACAAATCTCTAACCGAATTGCTTCTGACAAAGTCTCTCTGTTTTGCATATAGTTTTGCACAATTCCCATACTTTCAGTTTGAGTAAAGAACAAAAAATGAAGTAGATCAGCCTCTTGGATATGTTGCACGAGTATGAAAAAATCCTCTGTGACTACATTCCTAAGATAAAATGCAGTTAGCTCAGTGCGATTTTGGGGCATGAAAAACAGAATAAAACTAAACTCTTTTACTGCATTATTTCCTGTTATCTGAGCTGTGAGAGTAATTGGAGTTTCTCTTTGGTGAAATATTTCAGACAAAATGCGTAGCATGGAACAAAGTTCTAGGAAATAATTTGCAGCATCTTCAGTTTTGCAGCACTTATTTTACATGGCCAGAAATATTTCATCCCATGCTCCCTAAAGTTTTGTTTCTGACTGACAAAGAAATAAACAGTGATTTAAGAATTTCAGCATATTTCTGAGGAAGCCTTGTTTGCTCATGCTGGTAAGTTTGTGATGAAACATTTTAGTTTCTGAGAAGTATATTAGGTTGTGTGTAAGTATACAAACCTTGTATCTGTTTGTACCCTTACGGATTCTTGCATTGTTATGAGAAAAGGATATTTTGTGTAAAATACTTTGACTATATCTACACTAGTAAATAAAATGGCCAGAGACCATTGTCAGTTTTGATGCATATATTATGTTGATATACTTAAACTCTCTTTACTCCTTTGCCTCCAAACCATCATACTGAGATAAATATCCAACCCATGTTAACTCCTGACCATGCCCCAGCTAGAGTGTGGTTCAGTGCCAGACAGTCTGACTGAAAAATACATCAAGGTACAATGGTACAATCCTGCCATACTTGGCTCACGTCCTGGTCCTGGTTTTTGTACTACTTTAGATGTAACCTAACAACAGACTTGCTATGGATAAATGATTCCTTGAAAAGCCTACACTGATGAGTAGGAAAAACAATGCCTAAACAGATGAGCAAACAAATGTTCAGGCTTTAGGATGAAGACGGGGTGGCACAGATGACCCAGCCATGCTCTTCTCCATCATTGCTTCTCTCTGAATAAAGGAATTGTTCTTTGGAGGAGGAAAAGGAGGGGGAGGAGTACATGGTTTTTCACTCACGTCCGTAACCCCTGAAGCTTCTCCTGTCAAGGTCAATATTGCAGAAGTCTTTGACCTTATTAATGATAATGTAACAAGTTTTCACTGAAAAAGGCGTCAGCAAGAAATTCCTCCTTGTTTTAGTTCCTGGTAAATGCAAGAGCTTGGAAGATACAATCTGACCTACCAAGAGTACATGGTGACTCAGTTTCCATTCCTTCCTCCCTCTCAGTGGAAGAGGCAAAGGGCAGCCCAGAGCTAGCTGAGTTAACACTATGAACGTTGGGGTCAAATTAATTCTGGAGTTTTCCCTGTTTCATTCCAGAGCAGGGTACTTAGGGACAGAACAGATCAGAAAATCTGCAGGATTTTCATCCCTGTTGCAAAGGTAATGTAGCTGTTGTTTTACTTGTACTTTAGGCACTGAAATAGTGAAAGAATGGATCTAAATAATCTTAGTGGGGGAAAAAAAGCAGGCAGAAGGTTTGTTGGGGTTTTTTGATGAAAAAAACCCAAATCAAACAAAAACACCTGCATATAAACTGTGCATACAGTGTACGATACATGCAATTTATCATCATTGTGAGTAGGCTGGAGTGAGCTAAGCTTTCCAAACACTGTTCTTGCTGTGGAATGCAGCCATTCTTCATGATATTCTTCAGGGCATAAGTATTTCTAAACCCAAAGTGTTTCACAGCATATTTTAAATAATCAGTCATCATATTAAATGTTCTCAGTGACTCCAGTGTTTCTGCATTTGAGCTACTTCTTATTACAGAAAAATTATAACAGTAGAGAAAATAACTATTTCACCCGCAATACTAGCTAATCAAAACCGTAAGTATTTTCTCTCTGTTATTTTATTCCAGTGTGGATTTCTGAAAACATATAAATGGGTTGGACGTAACTAATACAAGTCTTAAAACAGACTTTTAACCAGCATTGTCCTTGGAGCTCCAGAACTAGCTAAAAAGCAGCTTTGGGTACCAATATAAGTTCTCCTGATAGGGAAAACTGTAAATGGTGATGTTTAGATCTGAAGCATCTATGTAATATCATTCATCTGAAATGAATTAAGTAGTGTGTGCTGGTCATTATGACTCCCTGTGAAGTCAGTGGGAAGGGAAATGCACACAGACACACACACATGCACAGGACAATTAATTGCCCGTCTTTTAGACATGTATTTTAGGATGAAATGAGTTGCACTCTCCAACTTGTCCCTCACTATTGACTCAAGAAAGAATATAAATGATGAGCTTATCAAGCAGTGCTTCCTTTCCAGTTCACACTGTTTTGGAGCAGTGTGCTAGATGCTTATCAGAAGATATGCATGTCACTGCCTAAATGCTCAACAATAAAATCATGTGTATGACAGAGAAATTACTATTTGGTATATATGTATGTATGTATGTATTTATTTATTTATTTATTTATTTATATTACATACAGTAAAAAGTGTCTTACATTGTAACAGATAATTATGATAAATATAAATAAATATAGCCTCTGGGTATGCCTCTCTTAAGACACAACAACTACAGGGACTACATGCATGAGGAAGTAATAAAAAAAAGACACATGGATTTTTCTGTTGATCTGTTTGCTTTTGTTAAATATTCCAGTGTGAGAGAGATGGGGTTCTTGTGCTTCTAGAGGGATCTGGAATCAGTCAAACAGATTCTGCTCTGTTCAGCTGGCCCAGTAGATCCAACTCTGAAGCTGATTCTTAGGATTTAATGAAATTATGACCCTGTTCAGTGGAATTTTGGGTTCAGTCTGGACAACACAAATGAGACCAATTGTCAGATAAAATGATGAATGAGGTGCTAAAATGAGGTTTATGGAACCATGAGGAACATATTCTACATTACTCCAATTTATGTAAAACTCACGTGACTTCATGTTTAATAAAAATATTAGACTTTCTGAGTGAACCTTAAGCACAGTTTTGAGTGAACCTTGGCTGATTTATGCTTTGCATTCTCACATGATTTTGACAAGGAACCAGATAAAATTTGGCAGTTTTGACTGTGTTTCATTTTGAGATTTTGAGTTTATTTGGACCTGAAACACAAGCAAAACTTGCAGCTCTGAACCCACCCAGAAAGAAACTGAAGGAAAGAGTGACCCAGCCCTCCATAAAATTAAATGACGGATTTTCAGATAATTCTGACATACAGATGTTAAAATTAGGTGAGATGAATCCCGTGCTCCAGGAACACCACTGTTGGTGACAAGAAGCACCACAAGAGAGAGCAAAAGCTTCCAGCTCTAGCCTACGTGGACACTAGGAGACACATTTCCATATTCTTCTCTCAGCTGCTTCTTCCACGCAATCAGTTGAAATGGCAGAGCTTTAACACACTGAGAACCCAGCTGTATCCCCACATCAATCTCCTCATCTGCCTACCACATACCACCAACTGCACTCACCCAAACCCATCTCCTAATCTACTTAAGGCAGATTTGCCTAAAGCATGCTTCACTTCAGCAAGCATTTACTTCCCAAAGGTTTTTTGCCTCCTGACCCTGCTCCCACATCCTCAGGCAGGAGTGCAGACCTTGAAAATAGCTGGGTTCTGGCAGAGGTTGGAGAGCCAAGATGTTTCTGCACTCAAGTACTTAGCTGAAGGATCTGTCTGCAGCTCTACTAAATGCCTCCACCTAGACAGACCTGGCAGCTACTGTTGTTATGTATCACTTTAGCAGTCTGGAAACTTCTGCACCACACTAAGGAAAGCTGCGTATCAGTACTAGCTTTCCCATCCTGCCAGTAAACTTATGTCATACTAGAGAGGTATGACACTTGGAATGAAGTTTTTAGTTTTGCAATATCACAGGGATAAGAAATAGTACAAATACAGGTAATGACAATTAAAGAGAGAATAATTCCCTGCTCAAGGGAAACAGGATTATAAGAATAAAAGAATTTACATGCACTCATAGATTTTGTGTCTAATTTCAAGTCAATTATATTTTATGAGTGTATTTCGATTTATTCCAATGGATCGTATCCTTTGTTATTTTAGTAACTGCCAGTGATGGTGAACTGAACTGTCGCTGGTGTTAACAGCTCTAGTGATCCATCTATGCACTGTAACCCACACTAAACTGACTAACTTTTTTCCTTTACATCTTTGGGCAGCCTCTGGCTCTTCATTATTGTTCTCAGACCTTCATTTAAAAAAAAAAAAAAAAAGAAAATCTAGAAAGCTTTTCCAGATGAACCAGTATGTCATTTAACATTGTATTTGTTTCTGATCATCCTTCTCATTGAATGCGGTTCAGAAGCTTGGGATGTTATAGACTTCACTATCAAAATAATAACAAATTATACCTCAGATTAAAAAAAAAAAAAATACATGGTGAACAAACAATATGCAATCTGACAGAGGTTTTTCTCCAGGAAATTTTTTTTTTCAAGCAGTCAGATTTGTAAGGCAATTGCAGAGCACTGGTGAGGAGAAGTCATTCAACAAAACATACCTTTTGTTAATGGTTAGTAGTAGTTTCAAGGAATTAACTGTGTTTCCTGGTATGTATCATTCATATGTAAGATTTAAGGAATGTTCTGTCCAAATTTAACTCTTCAGAGTCTCAAAGCATATCACAAGCTTAAACATGACAACACTGCAGGCATCATGAAGAAGCAGATCATAAGCAGGCTTAAAACACCAGTTATATCAACTTAAATTACTTTTAGGTTGAACTGAGGAATAAAAAGGTCAAGAGTTAGCTTAAGGTTTGGGGAGAGAATGAATGACAAGTCACGTGCTGCATTCTCTCACTGTAATGAACAGTATTGCCTATGAAATGACAAGAAAGGGAAAGCTTTTGCATCTCAAGGAAACACAGCCCTGACCTCTAGCAGAAAGAGCTCCTATGGCACAAAGAGTTTAGTGAACCGTTACTCAAATAAAGAAACACACTAGGGCAAATGAGACAATTCAGATGGTCAGCTTTCCAGTAGTGTTAGCTACTTAAAATTGATGGGACACTGGTGTGAAAGAGAACATTTAACTGATGGAGAGACAATCAAAGAAAAATGCACCACCTCCTTTACCCTTTCTTCCCCCCTCTTCCTTCTTTCCTTCATCTCATTCCATCCTTTACAACTGAGGGGGAATGACTTAGCTAGGATGTTTCCTTGAAGGCATGAAGAGAAGAAGGGACTGTCCTGGTTTTGGCTGAGATAGCGTTAATTTTCTCCCTAGTAGCTGGTATAGTGCCGTGTTTTGGATTTCGTATGAGAATAATGTTGGTAACACACTGATGTTTTAGTTGTTGCTAAGTAATGCTTACACTAGTCAAGCACTTTTCAGCTTCCCATGCTCTGCCCGGTGCACAAGAAGCTGGGAGGGGGCACAGCCAGGACAGCTGACCCAGACTGGCCAAAGGGCTATTCCATACCATATGACGTCATGCCCAGTATATAAACTGGGGGGAGTTGGCTGGGGGGCAGCAATTGCTGCTTGGGGACAGGCTGGGCATCGGTCAGTGGGTCGTGAGCAATTGCATTGTGCATCATTTGTTTTGTATATTCTTTTATCATCACCATCATCATCATTATTATTATCATTATTATTATTATTATTATTATTATTATTATTATTGTTATTGTTATTGTTATTGTTATTGTTATTGTTATTGTTATTGTTATTGTTATTGTTATTATTATCCTCTCTTCCTTTGTTGTGTTATTAAACTGTCTTTATATCAGTCCACAGGTTTTACTTTTTTTCCCGATTCTCTCCCCCATCTCACTGGGGCAGGAGGCGGGGAGGGTAAGCAAGTACTTAGTTGCTGACTGGGGTTAAACCACGACAGGGACATAAATGGTTCTAATGCTGGAGACCATGTACAATGGACAATTTCAATTTTAACAAATGACTTATGAAATATTAGGCTAACCCCAAAATGTTGTCACAGAAAGAAAATATGAATTCAGAAGGAAAGCACTGTCTTAGGACCAAAGCAGGCAGGTGCTCTTGAAAAAACTCCCAGTGGCAGGGGAAGAACCCACTTCATACATTTACACTGAATTCCAGTATGCACCAGGCAAAGAATAAAACCAAGGGAGAGAGAAGGAGCAAACTGTATCTCGAACTACAGTGAAAGAGAAAACGTAAGCTCAGTAAGCTTTCCAGGGTGAGGCCAGGCTTTGAAGAAAGAAGAAGGGGAAATAAGGAAAGAGAGAGGGAGCGGCGTTACATTGCCAGACCTTTGCGCTCATCATAGCCAAGATACTGGAACAGCTAAAAAGGAACTTTGGAGTCAGATATATTTTAAGTTTCTGTTTTCATATTTCATTTTTTGTTTCCAATTTTGCAGTCAGGAATTCATCTCACTTCTTGCTAGGACACATTTGTTTCCTTCTTTAGGCTTGTCTTGTGTTAAGAATGGGCTGCTTTGGCAAGAGGCAAGCTATGGAGAATAAGCTGTGATGCTGGATTAACTCATGCTGGACATTGTCCTTTGCCATGTGATGAAGGAGAACAAGGGAATTAGGATGCAGAATGTCTTGTGAAGTTCTTGCTAGACACAGCCCCCGCATGGTCTCAAAAAAGCAAGCTTCTCAGAAACATAACTGAGCCAACAAGGAACTGTGTAAACTAAGTATATGAGTGCAAATGAGGCAGAGTGGAAATCAGATATTAAACAAGTCTTTTTTTTTTAACTCTCTCAAACCCTTCCAGATGTTAAAACAAGTAAACAGCATGTGACAACTGTGTTTTATTATTAATCCTGGTATTAGGGTTAACTTTACCCTGCTTTTCTGCCTTGTCTCCTTATTACAGCTATTGCTTGAGGTTCCAAATGTGTTAGTTTTAGCTTTCTGTCGAAGATAAACATGTGCACCAGGTGACTTTTGTTATAGAGCGAGTAAGATAAATTTCAAATGTAGTCCTGCTCAAATATAGCTGGCAATTTTTATATTTTAACAAAAAAGGATTTGTTCCCCTTTGTGTTGGCATCAATGGCAGTTCTTATGTGTAATACAATTAACCCTGGTAGCTGAAGTTCCCCACAAGGAAATGATTCAAGACAGATGATAAGAAAAAATGGGAGGGGAAAAAGTAGGATGTGGTTAGAGCAGCAAAAATTTCACTTGTCAAGGTTATGTCTTCACTGTGGAATTACTCAGCTGGTGCCCACAGTTTGGCAACAACAAAGACCTCTGAACCAACTAGGGTGATACCTTGATTTAAGCAAGATGAATTGCAGAGCTATAGGTTACAGTCTGTGCTTTAATTATTCTTCTTCTTAGTCTGATAAATAGCTCACTTTGCAGAGAGGATTCAGACATCCGTCTTGTGCCTTACCACCTCTTTGCTTCACTCATTTAATGGGAAAACACCCAGTGTTTTCAGAAACATAGGATGTCTCCATGGAAGTCCTGTCATACATCTGTTACTCAGACCTAGTTATTGTTATTCTGTGCATCATAATACACTATCATATAGCTAAAGTTATTGGTGTAACAAAATGTGAAAAGGGTATTTACATTAGCAAGTAGAGATTAATCTTCTTTCACTTCAGATATCTATGGTGTGGGGTGTGATCCATTGGATCTATTTTAGGTGTCTATGTGACACTGAGATGAAGATAACTTTCAAAACACCTATTTGTTGTCTATAAAGAGAGGGTAGCTGAGATGTAGACATTGACATTGGTTAAGATTAATCCAGTTCCAGGTGACTATTCTTAGCTGGGAAAGAGCTGTCACTTTTTTTACTGCCCTGAGCTCAGATCATTGCCTGTCAGAGTGCTGGACTGCAGTGTTAAATCAAACAGATTAGCTGAGGTCATGAGAGATGCAAATCACAGTGGAGCACAAGCACTTACAGAGTCCGACCCTGGTTACCTGTCCTTCTGCAGCTGAGCCCAGTCACTACTGGGGTGAATGCCCCTTCCTGTCTCTTTTCTGTGTGGTTTACAACAGTCCACTCGTTAATGAGCATCTGTCTTGGCTGAAATGTTGTGGTTGTCCTAAGATTAATGTTTGCCATCAAGATGGAAGGTAAGACCAAAGACAGTGGAATAAAAGATGAGTGCCTGTACAGGCAAGTGCCAGACAGTAGAAAAGATCACCACTTGCAGCTGAGATTGGTGCAAACAGACCTTTTTTGCTCCTTTCCACTACTGTTTAAACCAAACCGCCTGAATTCACACTGATTGGGCAATGAGAAAAGTACTTGTACAGGCACAATCTGTCTGAGACAAGGAGCAGTGGGTTTAGCTAAGAGATCGTAGATAGAAGTTAACAAATGAGAGCCCTTCCTGCTGAACACTGGGGTTTCTGGAGATCCCATGAGCTTCCATGTAAGGGAGCTAAAGAGTGTCCAGACAGGATTGTTTTCTCAATGGAGGGATCTTGGAAAATTATAAGATTCTAGCATTTTGAAAGTTAAGGATATAACCAAGCTCAGAGGCTGATAAATAGATGGGTGATTGATAAGGTGAAGTGGAGAGAGAGAAACCATGCAGTGTCATAATACGTGTAATCACTGAGCTTTAAAAACATGAATATATAAGTGTGGGATTACTCTTTCAAATGTGATTTTGCACTGTGTTTGTTCTGCCTAAAGGCTTCAACAATGCAAATTGGATCAGTTCTGAAGAGTTTATCTCATAAACCATGAAGTTTGATTGGCCCTGGAATCAGTCAGATGAGTGGCCTGTTCCTGGGCAACAGTGGGAATTGAAAAGTTGTCCTCTTTCAAGTTTCATCTGTCTGCAGTTCAGGCAACTGCACAGAGCTTAGTTTGTGTTACTTTATTTATATTCTCTATCACATACATGGATGCATAAACTGATCCATTTCAGATACCTGTTCACTGTATATAACCACGTTGTTTGTGAAGTTTTTTAATTACATGTCAAGGCATAAACTGTAGCAAAATAACTTCAAAATCCAAGCAACACTAAAGACAAACTCACCATACAATACCTTATCTCACATTTCAGCAGATAAAAGCAAGACTATACCACTTCCCATTTTATGTGTGAGTAGACCCCAGGCCATAAAAATCAAATAAGACTCAACTAGGAAAAAATCTGGGCTAATGAAAAACTTATGTTAGAAATGAAGAAACTCTGTAGGGCCAAGTACACATTGATTCCATAATCCAAACTCTGTAAGCTGCTTTTCCATTAGCTGGCAAAGCATTTCTCCAAGCTTTGCCTTGACTAGAAAGTGCTGTTTTTAACATGATAATGAGCTTAGCATCAATTTTTAAATCCTTATCACAAACACAATTAGAGCTGAAGTAATCAGAACAATATAACCAAGATTTACTTGTATCTTCTCTGATCAGTTAGTAATGACCAACATAGTGTTAGCTCAGTCAGATCTTCTCGTGTGTTCAAAGTTTTTGTTATGATATTGCCTGGAAATGACATTGCCTGGAAATCTTCTTCGACAAGCTGGGACATCACATTTCCCCATAGATCCCCTCGAGGCTGATGAGAGTGATTTAATCATGAATTCTGTTTGTAGGTTTGCATGCCTTTTCTATGAGTATGATGCATTTCCAAAAAAGCATGATGAGAAGATATATATGGCAACTGTTTTCCTGTTCTTTAAGAATTTGCTTAAGACCTTGTAATTGACATGAAAACCTCTGGGTTCATATGCCTGAAGAATTTCGGACCATCTTCATTGTGACCCTGGTACTTGTGAATGTTTGTGAAAGTTAATAGTTGACATTTATTTACATTTTGACATTTAATTACATTGACATTTGCAACAAAACATTGTAATAGACAATGTGTACCAATTCCCTTTACCATGGTCTGTTGATGGTTTAGACAATTCTGTTTCCAGTGAAAAAAGAATATGTTAAGCATAAAAAGTAAGTCTGGCCTACAGTTCATTTGTTTGAAAGCTGAAGACATGATCATGATCAATTCTGATCTTCTCCATCACCAGTGAGTTGTAGATTCTCATTAGTCTATTCGCATCAAGTGCATAGCTTGCGATTGACCCAGAATTATTTAGGGGTTTTGTTTTGATTTGGGTTGGGTTTTTTTTGGTTGGGTGGTTGGTTTGGTTTGTTGTGTTTGGTTGTTTTTTTTTTTAATCTGATAAGAAAAAAGCAGAATTTTATTTTTTAACTGGGTAAACTGAGACCTGGAGATGTCAAGTGGCTTTGTCAAAGCCAAGGGACAAGTCAGTGGCAGAACTAGACCAGCGCACAGACTTGTAATAATGTATCCCATGTTCTCATTACCCTGCCAGGCATTCAGACATCTCAGTGCTTTAGAAGGCAGGTGAATATCACCAACCTTGTGTGATCAATTCAGAAACCAAACAAATGCACGAGATCCGAGACATAAGATCATTCTTAGACATAAGGTCATTTAATAGACTAAGGAAACCAGCAAACCAGTTCAATGCAACAGCATGAACAAGGGATGAAGCAGATGATAAAACAAACTGATTTACTAAATTAAAATTAATTATTTGGATACAGCTTTGCCTAATGTTCTTCTGGAAACCATGTGTTGTCTAGTGATGGGTTTCTTTTTAGTATGGTCTCCTTTCCCACTCTGAAGGGAGACATTTCTGGCACTAGAAAAGAACTAGGAGCACGTTATTTTCCTTGAGGTTCTCAGTTATTGAATAAGGATTCCAGTGGTACTCTATGTGACATTTTTACCATCAGAGCAGATACTCTTTACCTTCTGCAAACCAGGGGCCTCTCCAGAAATTTTTGTAACCACCTGCTGAAGTGCTGAACTAGGCTTTTGAAACTGAGGGAAGGAGTTGGCACAATAGTAAAGCTGTTAACCAGACCTATTTTCTTAGCAATCTGACCACTGAGGCAGAATGTGTTGCCTTCTGCTGTCAGAGGTGGCAATGCTCTGAAGGTTGTTCTCAAGGTCCCACCAATGCTATGCACCATCACGTGCTGTCAATCCATGAAACCAACTTAGAAACAGCTAAGATTAGTCACCTACATAAAGATATGTGGTGGTGGTAAAGCTGGGTGACTTTTTCAAGACATTTTCTACAAGCCTTAAAACGTGGACTGCATCTCTGTGTGTTCCTACTCCTCCTGCCTTTGCTTTGCCTGGATGTTGGCAATGCTTCTCGCACTACAGGTCATGACTGTTCTAGGGGTCACAAGAGAGTTCAGAGAGGATCACAAACTGCCAGAAAAAGCTTAAGGAGGTTTTTTAACAGAAAAAAAAAAAAAAGACGAACAACATGAATAGCAAATTATGCTGATTTAACATTTGATAAAAAGCAGCAGCCTTTCATTCAAAGCACACAGTCTTTGCCCTTGAAATACTGTACCCTATTAAGGCATGCAGGGGACTTTCAGGAAGACAGAGGGCTGAAGGACTCACAATTTTCAAAAGTGAAAATTTTTATTTCAGCTAATTAGCTCCCCAAATGGGGTTGGAGGTTAGAGCAACAGTGAACTCGCAGCAGATACAGAGCACATTTGCAAAAATGGGAAAACCCTGCTCTGAGGGTTATGCTCTTCCAATCAGGGAACAGCTTACAATCCCATGTGATCACGTGAGATGTCAAACTAAAATTTGTGCCTCTTCAGCATCATGGTTTTGGTTGTAAAATTGATCCATAACTTAGTTTTTGATAAAAGTGACCAGTAGTGACCTTTGTGAACTGACTTTAGTGATTACAATAAAAATTTACAGATCTAAAACAGATGTACTATATAAAAATAAGGTAAAGGAAAAGGTGGGGTGAGCTGGATGCCAAGCAGAAACAAAACCTGACAGGTTGCTATTGCGTCTGCTGCTTCTTTTGTTGTGCAAGGAGAGCTGCAGGTCCAGTGTGGTGAGCGAGCACAATGGTGGGGCAGAAGGGCAAGAGGAACCCAGTGAGAAAGAGGCCCAGGACACCAGAATCTCTCTGGTTCTGCACGGAAAGACAGGATCTTTCTTGATTTCCCTTTCTATGTGGATGCCTTTGCAAGTTCATTTTGACTGTAGATTTAGATTTAATGAAAGGTGAAAGTCTGAGGTTACCAGAACAGTTAGTGAACCTTCTGCCAGTTAAAGGTTTTGCCCCAAAGACCACACCTTGCGATGGCTGAATTTCACTGCCACCCCTTCCAGAGTATTTTCCCTCTGCTACCTTGTTATTGTAGCGATGGTGGCATTGTAAATTATAGTCCCAGCTGGATGAAGAACCCTTCTGAACTGATCCTAGTACTGTTCCCTATAGGATTGCTAATGATTACACAGCTGCCTACTAGGCATTCTAGAGTGTAGGCTCGTGGGTCTGCCTCCAGCGCAAGTTGCAATAAAGTTTATTTTCATTCAAAACAAAATATATTGGGATTATTGTCAGAGCAGCCCCAGAGGCTTGCACAGGGGGTCTAGTAAGCATTGGTAAGAAAATTAGAAGCCTTGAGGTTATTAATGTTGCTAGAACAGCAAGCTTAGTGGCCAGCAGAGGTATAATTTACCTACACTAGCATTAGATGCTGGAGCAAGGCAATCAAGTAAGAGGTCAAGGGACTTTAACATAACATAAGATAGATATATAGCCCCGAGCTTTTTAGGCCAGATTCTCAGCTGCTGTAAATCAACGTAGCTTCATGGGAATCGGTGGACCTATGCAGTTTTCAATGTGCTAAGAATCTGGCCTATACCCTTTATGGAAGTTAGCCTGCGATCTGAAATGAATGCAGCAGCAAAACTCAATTTTCATTTTTGCTTTGTTTTAAAGCCAACACATGACATTTTTAGCTCAGCTGTACATCGGTTTGGAGAGCAAGACTGTAGTTTAACACTTTTGGCAAGCACACATCTCAAAATGGTCATGAAAAAGCTGATGAGATTCCATCAATACACATTAGCTAATAGAGAGAAAACTTAAGTAAATGCAGAAGGAGCAAATATCTATTTTTAACTGATTAGTAACCAAAGTTCAGGTAGCATATAGTCTTTTTGCCTGCAACTGTGGTTTCTAGTCTATAAAACAGCAGTTCATGTTCCTATTTATAAAAATGAGTTAGCATATGTTTGACCAAAAAAGTAATATCAGCTCTTGGTGATTTAAGTGACATGAGAGTGTGCTGTGCATTCGTGCCAGGGGATAGAGTGAGGAAGCTGACAGAGATAGCACAGAGTGTGAGGAAGACATAGATGAGTAAAATGCATGCACCATTCACTCACAGATATACAAGGTTCAGTCCTTCTCCTGGGTACATATAGATACAGATCCAAGCCACAGCTTTTATTCCTGGATTTCAGTCCAAGTCTATGTCTCAGTGCAGTCCCAAAGCTGATGGAGTTTCAGGGAGCCGGAGGGGATTGTGTCTAGTGTTTTTGTTCAGAACAATTTGTGGCAACTCATAAATATAAATCCTGTGGTAACACTTGAATCTCTACCAGACACTTTAGCCTCCAGTAGTACTGCTTCCTGTTCTCAAGAAGTCCTTATATTTACTAATTTATCATAGTTACGCATAGTACCTGTCACAGGAAGAAGCTCTTACTACCTTTCTCTGATAAAAAATGTAACATCAAGTACAAAGAAACTAAAGCATACACATTTTTCTGAAGAGGGGAGATCAACCTGTGGATCATTCAATTTACTTGTCCTGCATACTTAAGAGTTTGAGTCCCATTTTTGTTGCACTCTGTAGCTGTTCTTGTCCTTTCTTTAGACAAGGGCCTGGCTCCAATTGTCCCACGAGAGAAACCTTAGGGCTGTAGTCTGCATTAATGCATCAGTATTTGGAATCCTTGTATTCATTGAAAGTCTGAGTTTAAAAACTGATCTAACATTACAGATGGAGTAGACTCATTAACAGTCATCTTCAATAAATGTGTTCTTTCTTGGCCCTGGAGTTTAATCAAGTCACATTTTCCAGGTCACTAAGATATTAGCGATTGGAGATATTATTTTACTTTCAGCTAGGACACTTACAAAACTTGATCAGATAGGGATTTTGCAGGTCAGAATTGAAAGGAGACATAACATTTCATCCATTTCAAAGGTCCTGATAGAAAAATTTAAAAAAAGTTTAAGGTAAAATAAACTGCCAGGTGATAATATACCCTGTGCTGAGAGCAGACAAGAGAACAAGAGGCGATAGAAGGGAATTACAGTTTTCTACTCAACATCCTTTTCTTCTCTCCTTTACTTCACCCTCTTGAGTGAAGAAGTTTATTCCCAGTTGTGTTTCCATACAGCCTTTCTGGCCAGCCAGAGCAGGAATCCTTACTCCCACACCGCCTCTTCTTTAGCTTCCTCTCCATTTGCTCTCAGTAAATAGAATCAAGCAGGACCCTGATGAAACTTGAGGGAGCTGCATCCTGTCCATCAAGCCAGGCTGGGGTGAACTTAGGCATTCCCTCTCCTACCTGCCCACCTCCAGCACTGACGGTGGCTGCTCCTTTCCCAGAAGCAGAGCAGCTGGCTCCTCTGCTAGCAGAGTTCACAGATCATCATGCTCATTAACACAAACTGAACTCAACTGTGACTTAAATTGATATACCAGACAGTCAACTGCAGTTGCTGGGGAACCAAACATTCTAACTGTTCTGTTGCCACTACTGCTGCTGGGGAGGAAACCTCCAGGCAGAGAGCTGGGGGCAGAGAGCTGAAGAGGATGACTTCTTAGGTTACACCAAGATGGACCACCACAGAGCTTTGGAAGTTCCTTCTGTCACTGTCTGAGTTGCCCTGGAACTGGGTTGTAAAGCATGTGTGGAGCCAAGGAAATCTGTTTTGCCATGCTCCTTTGCATGGGTAACTGAAAACCCGCAGCCTTACTCAACCCATCTCCTCAGAGGATTCGTGCTCTCTGGAAGGAGATCTGCCTTCCAGAAGCCAAAGCTGGTGACAGGGGACCAGCTGGCATCCTCATAACCCTTTACTTTTATGTGGGCAGCCTGCCAGGCTGATCAGAATCTAAATTTAACTGTACTGCTTCAGGTATTGTGAAAACATTGTGTTTCTGGATCACTAGGGATGCTGGGCAGTGAGCCATCCCAAGAACCAGGAGCCAGAAGGTTGTCTATTGGCATGTTCTATGGAAAGCATATAGCTGATTTTTTCTTGGCCGTTTATCACCCATCCCAAACAAGGGGCAGAAGTTTGAAGTGTTAACCCTTCCAGATGTGTACAAGGAGGTGCCACAGGCATTCATTGACTATTTCAGAACAAGCAGGCTAGTCCACTGCTCCTGGGTAAGGATGGCAACTTTGCTGGTCAGGATGCAATCCTTACCTAAACAACACACAAGAGTTTGTTTTCACTGATCTGAGTGGCTTTTTGCCCATCAATACTTACAAAGAACCTGACCCACAGATCTCCAGAGCTGTGAGTATGGGATCAGATCCCATACACTATGTTAAAAGCATCTCTTGGTGACTCCCAAAGCACTTGCAAACACAAGAGAGGATAAAATATGAGATGAATGGGAAGCTTGAATGAAGTAGGAATTGTAAACCTTCAGGCAGAATTTCTCTCTGGAGAGTTCAGCATCTCCTCTTACTAATAAGTCAGGATCACATGGCCAGTGAGGATCACAGGCAACACCACAGCAAGATCAAAACATAAACATGATTCCTGTGTTATTTTAGCTAAACCAGGAACAAATCTGGCACCATTTGTCTCTGGCCTTTCAGCTCTGTGACAGGGCAATAACGGTGCTCGTGCCAGCTGGCTATCCGCTCTGCAAGAGTCAACAAGTTTCTTGACATGCAATGTCCTTCTATCTCATTTGTTGATTGGAGCAGTGAAATATTTATGAACTGCCATCAGTGTCCAGCTTTTGAGTTTTGACCCAGTAAAGGATAAATATGGGACAATTTGCCTTTGGCCTTTCACTTTGGCCAGCGACCAGCTTTCTGTCTGTTTGTGGTTTCAACTGGATGGGGAAACAACCGTCCCCTAGGTAAAACCCTTTCCATATCTATGACTTACTCCAGAAATAAATGATTTTAAAACCAAACACATCGAGTGAGAAACAAATCCCACACAGTTGTCCAATGGCCTTCAACCTCCTGATGGCTTGATGCCATATGGCTGCCAGCTGGCTACTTCACTACACTAGGAAATAAGTTTCTCACAGACAATGCTCCCTTCCATTTTTAGTCCTACCAAAAAAGAAAAAGCAAACACACCTTTCCTATAACACCCTTTCAATCCAAAAAAGGGAGAGATGTGACACAGGTGGCTGTTGAACTTTCAACTCTGAGTGGCAAACTACCAAGCAGCTACTGCTGGACTTCACATACCCACAGTAAAACAAAAACTTGCTCAGGCAAATCATTGTGCCTTTCCACCTTAAAAGAGTTATTCAAAATTGAAGAGAGAATAAGTAAATAAATAAACAGGTCAAACGTAGTGGAAGGTATTTTTACATGGTAAGCATGAGTAGAGATGGGTACTTTTTGGTAGATGTACAAAGAGCTAGACTTTATACATAGGCTCTGTGCAAAAGTGTTCCTGCTTTGCACAAAAACAGAGAGGATGTGAAGGATCATTACTTTGCTGTGGAGATTTTTCACAGCCTGATTCTGCAGACATTTGCCTAGTTGCTGGAAGTGGAGCAAACGTGTGCTTTCACTAGTGGGCATGCAACCTTCCTGACCCTCCCAGCTGCCTACCAAAATCTTCATACTGCCAGGACCTATGAGATGCATAGGAATGCCTCGGAGAGCTGAAGGAAGGAGGCCCTGGGAATAGTTCTCAGGCAGGTGATGACAGGAGCTCCCAAGGGCTCTGGCGCTCTATTGCAGGATGAGGCGGGGCTAGGCATACAGCTGGATGGGAGGGTGACTTGCTGCTGCAGCTCATTTCCTTCCACAGCTGGGTGTTGCAATTATCTGCCAGTCCCCACATCAACATGCACAGTCACATGAGATAGGTCCAGCCTGGGAAATGCATATATATTGCTCAAAAGCAATTGAACACCTATATATTAGTCATGCAAGGATAAGATTTTGTATAGATTATATATTTTTTTTCTCCCCCCCTGCCATTGGTGCAGAAGGCCAAGCATGTTTAATCAGTATTAGCTGTTATCATTCAAAAAAAATTTTTCACCCCACTGTGACCCTAGCATTTCCCCTTTCTCAAGACTCTGTTTCCCTTCTGTATTCTTTGGCCCCTATAGTACACAGTGTCCACGGACAATGAGTGTCTTCCCATTCTCTCCGTGCTCTGCCTGTCCATGAAGACTCTAAGGGTTGCAGGAGACGTGAGTTTTCCCATGACAGATTCTCTTCCATCCTGTCATTTACATTTACAGCCTGACTCCAAGCCCGTTCATAGCCAGAGAAGTCTTTTCATTGACTTCTGTGGGCTTTGAATCAAGCCTTTATAAACCACACATGTACCCAACAGGTATTTATTAACACGAGCTGGCCATGTACTGTATGCCATGAGTGTGGAAAAAACTAACAATAACTTTACAATTACCCACCTAAGCCCTCTAACAGGCTCCAAAGGCATGTCTCTTCGCCAAGCAAGCATTGAATCAAGTTTGACATTTCTAGGGTAAATCATTTTTGTGTTCTAAAAACCAAAAAAAAAGGTTAGGAAAAAGTCCAAAGAGTGAGAACATCCCCATTTTTGGACAATAATATCATCCAAATGTCCTATCCAAATGGCTTCAAATGTTCCAGAAACAAATGTGCATTCTGGGATAAGACCACTGACTGCTAGGTAAAATTTCAGGTGGGTCTGCTTGAGGTTGGCAAGATTAAGCAGGGGTTAAAATGGGATTAATAGTGTTACTTTTTTTTTTTTTTTTTTTTTTTTTTTTAGCCATGGAGATATTAGCGTTATTCACAATCTTTCCAGAGTGTTTGAACAGCTCCGGATAGTAACGTCTTTATGTACTAACTTTAACTTCTGATATTTCAGTTTTTTCACAGGCTTTGCCTAAATGTATCTTATTTTTGTTATTTTTTGGTCTCTGCTCGAATTGAATGGGTGGAGCCTGTACCATCAGAAAGGACAGCCCAGTGGACTTGGAAAACCTTCAATCCACTGTGCGGGTGAGGTGTCACAAAGGACTTTCCACACTTCTATCAGAAAGTAGCTATAAGCCAAAAAGTTTGGATCCAAACCTAGATAAAAAGTGCCTCCAAGGACAAGCCTGATGAGCTTAAGGGTTTCCATCCAGGCCAATTTCTAGCTGTGATGTAAGACAAGGATATTTCCCTTAACATATAAGTTTTGCATCATCTGTTCTCTCGTGCTTTTACTTTTTCACTTTCTGCAGCAAATCAATCATTATAATACTAGTAAAATTTTAGTTTTGTCTTGTACTTGTTATAGCTCAGTTGGGTTTGCTCCTGGTGAAATATACATCTCTGAGAGAGCATTTTGGAGACAGGTATCTACTAACATGTAGTTTTGTCTTGCTCACAAAGGCCAAAATTTTTTAATAGTAGATGTCAAAATTGGAGTTTTCCGAGTCCTAAACAAGCATTTACATGAGTATGAGTGTCATGCTTTTTAAAAAAAGCTCACTTACCCTGCACCCATCTTTAGTAGTCCCTTTTGAAAGTCATGGCTGAAATAACTCACAGTAATGTCCATAGATCTTGGTCACCTTTTCTTCATTGGCTGCCCCCCTGAAGACACATGTACCTCGGCCATTCTTCTTCTGTTGCTTTAGAAACTCTGTAGTTGCAAGGGTTAAACACAGGATCGTACATTCACAGATGCGAAAATACATATTTTTTTGGCAGGGCAAATGCACTAGGCAACTTCTGCATGTTTGTACTTTGAGTAAGGAGGCCACCTGCTTCTAATGTTACAGGAATATGTTGGCTAGTGGAAAGGCAGACACCATTTTTTACTAATTAAATAATTTGTGTATCTTATCCAGACACCAGGAGATTGCTTCTATACCATGATTAGCTTGGAGTTTTGATGACATATTTTTAAAAAAAAATATACATTCCAAAGTCAGTTTCCTCTTTGGTCCGCATCATTTTATTCATAGTGCAGAGTGATGGGAAAATGGGTATTGGATGAAAGAAATGATAAATAGGAAGCAATCATTTACTTGGATTACCAAGTCAGTTTCTAGGTAGGGTACTGTTTGGTAGGTAGGCATATTCAACTGTTTGGCACTAGTGCATGGAATAGCAAACACATGTAGCAGCTAAAATCAAGCTTGCATTAATGATTTCATTGCCTGAACTAAATTTGTAATGTAAATCATTCAGAGGTGCTCTAAGGCATTTCTATTCTTAGAAGAAAAGTCACAAACTGGAAAGTACGTCACCTTTGCAATCAGCACCCCCTTTAGCCTGTAATGTGGAACACATGGTGGTTGAAGAGGTTACAGTGTTACAGAAATGTCATTACAGAATTTCTCTGTGTTAACATGTATCATCTGTCACATAATTGTTTGTTTTACAACCCATACCTATAACGGGCTAAGTGGGGACTATTTATATCAGTTAACAATGAGTGCCTTTAATTAGTATTTCATGCAACTGGAACATGTTAAAGATTCTGACACAAATCTGGCGTGGGTTGCTAAATTCCATATGAATTTCATTATGAAATTGCTAAGACATTACAGTTGCGCAGGTATTGAGGTTTATAAGTGCACTTCATCTGTTACAAAACTAGAGTAAGTCATATGCACGTTAAAGAAAAATCTTCAAAACAACAGCTTGGTATCTGACACAGTTGAATGAGAGTTTAAATCAGGAAAGATGAAAACTTTTTACGACTTGAAATGTGCCTGTATTTGCTCTAAAACTGCAAATTTACTAACATCTGCACAGCTAAAGCATTATAAAGAATGGAAAAAATTATAATGATGGAGAATCATATTGTACACAAAAATGATAATAAAAATTTATTAAAAATGGATCAGTCAACAGAGATATTCACAAGCTGCTGCTAGACTGTAGAATGAAAAGATAGTCTTTTGCTGGCAGTTGAGACTGAGTGGTTACAAACATATGTCCTATGGTTTCTGAGTGAACTTCATAAGCAAAATATTTAGACTGAGCTCCTCACACCCAGCACAGCTTCTTTTCAGTGACTGAGGTGGCCAACAGGACATTTTGGAGCTGCAGTTCACACTGAAGGAGACCCCCAGCCCCTGTGGGACTTTCCTCCATAGGCACTCATGAATTTGCAGCATGAAGAATGTGCCAAGGAGCAGTGTAATATGCAGGGAGTGATATGAGAGGAAAATGTGCCTGAGGTTACTGTTTTAAAATTTGGGTATTGTCACGGTCCTTAAGGCTGATCGAAAGAATGTGCTAGAATCGGATTTATGTCAAAATTAGAACAGTTCAGGAGATTAAGAGTGGGAGAGCAAAGGATGACAGGAAATCCCAGCAGCTTCATGCCTCCACATTATTCTTCTCAGATGTATGAGCAGATGCTCCATCCTTCTGTGTGCCTCAGTTCCTGAACCTAACACTATTTTTTTTCTTCTATTAGAAAGAAGAATATTAGAATTTCAGTTATTAGACTTGTAAATTTACATTGTAATGACACAATAATTCAGCAATTGTCTCTAGAACCTGTTTCAAAGCTTTCTTCAAGATTCTGAGATGCTGAATTAGGAAAGGGAAGACGCTCAGGATGCGTTTTTTTTCTCCTCCCCTATTTGTATCAGCTATCTGTATTAGTGCCTACAATCTTCTGTCTAAACCAGTTTCTGACAGGCAATTACATTATCATGAAATTACCTTACAGATAACTTTAAATGGAACTTTGTGGGTCATATCTGATCTATTAATTAGTATAGAGATTAAAATATTTTTTATTTATAGAATGCCAGAAGCTGGTAGGTCATTCTAAATAAACTCACTCTAACTCCTTGTGAAATTACTAATTTAGAGTCCAGCAACACAGTATAGCTGTTTATTTATCTTCTATTTTAATAGAGAGAAAACCCCTTTTGTCATTTTAGTTTGCCCGCACAGAGCATGCTAGCCATCCTGTCTCACTGGAGTAGACTTGGCAGTAGTAAAGATCTTCATGGTTTGTTACCTTTGTTAAAAGAAAGGATCTAATTTCTGAAATGTGTTGTCAGTATTCCAGATAGCAGTAACATAGGTCCTGCAATGCCACTTCTAATCTTTTTGTATTAACTATTTTTATCATTCTTTTAAATGGTTTACTAGCAATTTGGTTCTGGAGTTGCATTTGGTTTCTACTATGAGTTCTGAAATACAAAAAGCTGCTGTTAATTTGCAATCATATTCTCCTCTTCTTTCTATTCACCTGATTCCTTGTGAAATGTTTTGAAGATTTCTGTCACTCTTACTACTAGCAGTTGGAGTAGTCAGAAAATGTTTTTAACAAGAAATCATAAACAATGGGAAAAAAAGAGGGATTCCAAAATCCTCATGTGATTGCCTTTGATACCCCCTTTTCCTCTGTTAGACTTACCTAAACTTACATTTTAGTTAAAGTTACTTCTTTGTTAAACTACGTTTTTCATTAAGAACTATAACGAGGCATCTTACCAGAATCCTCAGGCATATGACATCATAAGAAATAGTATACAGGCTGAGTGTGCAATATATAGAAGTAGATAGGGATTTAAAGAACATCAGCTGCAATGAGAGGACATATCAAAATATCTGAAATAAAATATTCTGAATTCTGTACATGAGAGATTTTTGCTGGCTACTTTCACCTATACCTTCTTTTTTTCTCTTCTCTGTCCTCCCCCCTCCCAAACAATTTTATTTCAAAACCTGTTTTTTGACTGATTGTCTCTGTTACTCTGGAAAACAATAAAAACCTTCCAGACATTTATGAAAGGAAAGTCCCTCCTTTGGAGAATTCTGAAGAACACATCATGATAAAAGAGAAATTGTAAGGAAATGGCAGGGACAACGGATAATTTCAAAAAAGTATTTTAAAATATATCTCTATATATGTGCATAATTTGAGTAGTGCTTTTAAAAGCTTAAGAATGAATACAAATTAACTGATACTGATTAGCTGATTATTGGATACTGGAAAAAATATTTCCCATAAATGGTAAATTTGGGTACAGTACATTGAAGGAATAGTGATCATAAAAGGAACTGGTGCGCAATCATGCAGCTGATTTGCAAGAAAAGCTTACAGACCAGCAGCAAGGCTTGCTCCCTCACAATCTGATGAAGACTATGAGTGAGGAAGAACAAGCTTGTTCAATAGACATTTCAGTGTAAATCTTGAAGGGAGTTACACTGGCAAAAAATAGTTTCTGGACAACTGGGGGTTTTTTAGAGTTCCCTGCTGATCACAGAAAAGTATTTGTGCCCCAAAGAAAAGCTTCAAGATGTGATTCACCACCACATGCTATTGTGCTTTCACTCCGCTGTAACCCCTGGGAAGATTAATATTTATCCTGGAAAATGAGCTGGAATTGTACAGAGGTAGCTAGCTTGACACTTCCAAGGACTGTCACCCAGTTTTAGCTGTGCCCTTGTGAGCACTGGTGTGTTCATTTGAAATAGTATAGCATAAAGCATTTATGTCCTCTGATACTGTCTTCCCTCTCATACTTTTTTGTCTCTTTTATGTGTGTGGTTACTTAGGTTTTTATGCTTCTGATTTGAACACACACCCTTCCACACATCTCAAAAGCCACTGGAAATATAACGTGCACAGTAGTTTGTAAATTAAATACACTTAAGTAGCAGAAAACTGCAGCAACTAAGGCTGATATATGGACTTGGAAGACTAAATCTAACTTTGTGAATTCAATTATAATTACAGCTGTATGAGCTGGCGCATTGGCAAGATGAACCTGCCAAGACTGGCTTACTAGAAACCGTAGGAAGGCTGACCACATCATCAAAGAATAGCTCTCTGATGACATAGTACCTGCAGTTCTCCAGCTGATGGCCCACAGGTCCATCCGAAGACACTAAGCTGGTTTGGTGGGAGGCAAGCGAAGAGAAAGGATGGCGGTTTGCTGCCAGGTTCAAAGGTAAGAGGGATGTTTCCTCTTAGAAAGTTCAGGGAGAAAACCTAACACTCCAGAACAAAGAAGGGGAAATTACAAAAATATATTGGATTTTGGAGGAATTTGGATAGCTGAGGTGTGTCAGTGCCAGGTTACAGTTACTTATTAGGGAGGAAAGGTTCAGAAATGCAGTGATTAACACTCTCTCTAGCTCTGCTAAACTATTTATGAAGAGCTAACTATAATTAGAAATCCAAATTCAAAAAATAGTAAACCAAAAATTTACTTTAAGAAGTGGGCAGATGGCCAACTATTTTTACTGGGCAGCACTGGAATGTTAATGCGGAACATACGCAAAGCTGTTATGAAAAAAAACACACTTCTTTAATGCTAATATCCAAATAGAATAAATGATAATTGCATTAAGCACCAATTGGGAGTCAGCACAGATCCCTGAGAACTGGAAACCCACTATATGTTACAGGATAAATTGTTACTAACAGAGCTAGTTCAAGATATTTTTCTGCAGAAAAAAAATGTGAAAGGGAGGAGGAAACACAGTTTCTCTTGCAGAGTGAATGGAACTGTTTTGTCAGTTAGCAGTAACCAGAATAATACCTGTCTAATTTTACCATTTTTAAAGTGCCTTTGATCTGAATTGCATGGGATGTGTATAACCTCATACCAAGTAATGGAAGTTGTGAATAATCTATGTGACTGCTTTCCCAACCTGGTTCATCCATTTGGTTAAGGTTAAGAAAATAATCACCTGAATCAGCAGCCTGATTTTGTCTCTTAACACATACCCACATGGAACCACGGGGAGGATTTATGGTGGATGGAAGGCAATTATCTGACCTGGAATTTGCCCAGAACACATGAGGTTAATAATGCAAGGCTTTACAGGCACATATTTCAGTTGCCAATCACTATTTCTCTATGGTGGTCTTGATGATGAGTAAGCCAAAATCACTAGGGTGGGAATTAATGCAAAATATTTCAAAACCTGAATGCAAAGCTTAATGCCGTATTTTGGCAACAGCCACATCAGAGCAGCTATACTGAATCAGGCTTCTTGGGTAGTGGTTTCTCCTGAATGAAGGGGATCCCATTACAAAGAGTTGTGGCACAAAGCCCAGAGACAAAAGCGCTACTGGATCTGTGCTACTTCTCTCCAGAACCAGCCTGAGTGTCTCTGCATCCTGCTTCTAGAAAGAGCAACTAGTGTGAATGACTCTGGCTGGAGTCAACCAGGTCCAGCCAATGCTTTTAGCTCTGTCTCAGTACTGATGTTATTAGAGCAAAAAGCAAAGGTGGTTATGGCAGGATCTGTGTGCATGGGAAGAAAGGAGAAAATGGAGAGGGTGTGCTTTTCGGATGAGTCAGGAGAACATCAAGTCAAGAGCTAAAGGGAGAGGGGGATCAAACTACAATTTGTTTAACATGAACTTGTGACATTCAAGATAAAACATTAATCTTTGGTATGCCACTGAATAAATGCACAGTGAATTCACATCTTTAATTATATGTAGGTCTGGTCCTGCATCCACCAAAATCCATAGGAAAACTAAGGAAACTACAAAGAAAAGCAACAGAAGTGATCAGAGATATAGAACAGTAACTATATGATGAAAAACCAAACCTAGAAAAAACTCAGCTGAGAGAGGACATACGATTGTATTCTATGTGAAATTTAGGTGTATAAGATGATGTGTGCTGTAGAAGAGGAATTATTTTTAATTGTATTTCACAAATAGAGGTACCAGATTAAACTGTTAAGTAGGAGATTCAAGACAAAAATAATGACACTTTTTTTCATACAACTCACAATGCAACAGTGGAACTCACTGTCACAGGATGCTAGATATGCCAAAAGTCAACAGGGGTTCAAAAACTGGTGAGGCTCATCCACTGAAGAGAATTACCACAAAGGCTATTAAACACAAAGATGTTACCTCTAATTTGGGAAGTTCCTAATTCTCTAATGGCTGGAACTTAGGGAGGCTTGCTGGGGAAAGAGCACTTTTCGTTGCTCCGTTCATTCTCTTTTCCCTAGACTTCCCCTACCATCAGAGGCAGGTTACTGGCCTGAAGATACTTTGGTCCAGTCAAAAATTGCCTTTTGTAATGTTCTTACTTTGATATTTCAGAGCAATGTGCACACAGGCTGCTTGGGAAGGACAGATACTTCCTAGAAGCACTGGACCTACTGAACTGTTGTAGAGTGACTATGAAGCCATTAAACTGAATGCTTCCTATAAATTAAGGCACAGGCAGCTATTCAGCCCCACATGTATTTCTGGATCTATAGCAGCTGAGTTGGAGATATCCAGCTAGTTAGGGCTACCAGCCATAGGGAAATCCCAGACAAAAGTATAACCCTCTCCTCCCTGCCCCAGTCTGCCTGGACAAAACTTTCTGGCAGAAGAAGGAAGAAATGTCCAGGAAGCCCAGCCTTAGTGTAGCCCTAAAGGTTATAATGTACTTAAAAAGGATTAGTGAGCAAAAGGGAAAATGAGGTGGTGAACTCCACCCACCTGTTTCTATGCCACATACGAAAATAATCCTATATGGTATTAAATCCATACCCCTACAGGAAAATCACAGTGTGTAGTACACAATCCGCATAGGAAACCAAATGATTGGTTTGTTCATGATCTATTGCATGCCAGAAAAAAAGCAAGCTGAATTATCTTGCAGAACTTTAAAACTTTTACTGGGAACCTCATATTGTCTGTTTAAAACACTCAGAATTTTTGAAAGTAAGATGTAACAATTCAAAAAATCTTGCAGCCAACAAAAGGGAATTATCTAGTTCTTATCTTGGCATAAACCAAGCAAGCTGCTGTAGAGGTGAAATCTAATAATTGCCTTGAAGTAAATATTCATTACTTCTTTCATTTAGGATGTGGCTACAGACTGGTGTTTCAGGAGAGTTAATTTCACAAAGTTGACAAGAATGAGGAATGTAAATCACCTGTAGAAAACAACGTTCAAAAAAGAAGAGATGATCAGGAATTGTTTAAAAAAGTTTTCTCTCACTCATCCCAGATTCACAACCCTAGAGTTATAAGATGCTAATTGTGATAAAGTAAAATAATCTAATGGGTGGAGAAATTACGGCAAATACAAAAATTAAAATTAAACTAGAAGGAAGAGGAATAGAGTGAAAACCAGCAGCAAAGCATAGTATTAGACAAGGAACTGTGGCAAAAATCATGAAAGAAGCCAAAGTATGCAAGGAGGAACACTTTGCCAAAGCAGAGAATTGTAATAGCACCAAAGAAAACCTGTGAGTGTCCATGCCATTACGTAGTTGGAAATATTATTCCAACTGCTACTAATGACACAAAGGAAGAAGTGTTCAATGGGTATTCCTGCTTTTTACTCAGGACAGAGCTGGAGGACACATTCTTATCAAAGGACAGTGCTGAAAATATTAGCAGTTCTACAGCAAAGCAGGAGGTTGCTAAATCAATAGGTGAGGACTCCCGCTTCTGCAAGTGGGAAGAGAGCAAGCACATGAGCTGTCTGAAACACTGAAAAAATTGTAGAGGTGTAGAAGATGGCTACAGCTGTGGTAGCATTGTGAAAGGTTAACTATAAGAATGTCAGCTTTGGCATTAGTCCTTGGCAAAATAATGTAATGGGTCATTTGTAATTTCTTTAATAAGGAATTAAAGAACAATATAATGAATATCAGAATGAAAAGTTATGAAAACCGATCTTGTCTGTTTTTTTCATATCATGTCTGTATTTCCATATCTTTGATGAAATTAAACATTTCAGTGATAATAATGTTGATATTACAGATTTCTGTAGGGTATCTAACTTGGCATTTCCTTTCACTTTGACCAAGAAACATATATGTTGTAGATTCAGAGCATTGCTCCATTAAATGAAACACTGGTTAAGGAGCCATATGGAATTGTGAACAAGAAATCACTTGTGAAGACATCTCTGATGGAGTCCTGCAAGTTTTAATTCATGGTCATCTGCTACTTAATGTTTTTATTGATTAGCTGGAGGAAAACACATAATTGTTATATATAATATTTAGAGATGAGCTAGATAGGAAAGAATGCTTAATAACAAAGAGAATAAATCAGTTACATTGAATAATTTGGATTCTGTGGTCAGCTTCAGGCAACTGAGATGGTTTTCAGTATAAGCAAACCATATTTACAGACTAGGGAAGAAGTACCTCTGCGAATGGCTTGTAAACTGTAAAGGATAAACAGCTGAGCTCAAATTCCCAATATAGCACTGAAACAAAAAGGCTAATACAGTTCTTATATATATCTGAGGAGAGGAAGCTGGAGGAAGCTAGAGGACGTTACGTTATCTCTGGATGTGGTGATGGGAACCACTAATGGGATGCTGTGCTCTGAGCTGGACCTTAAGTCCTGTAGCATGTTGTGGAGGTAGAAAGAACATGGATATGAAATTATAGGATGGCAAAAGATATTTTACAGCTAAGACTTGGGAACCCCACTCTACCTGCAATATCTGTGAACAAGATTATTGGCAGGAATCAAGTCTGACGTGAGTGGATGAACAGACACTTAATAGCAAAGGCTCTTCAACTTATCAGAACTGGTGTCTGAAAATAAATACAATCAAATTCAGCTTCAAAACAAAGTGGAAATTTTAGTCTTTTGTGAGTTAATTGATCACTGAAATGACTTACAACATGTGGCTTGTGTTTCCTCTGTCCCTAGAAAGCATTAAATTTTGATAATAAGTTTTTTCTAGTTGAAATACAAGTAATTTGAGGAAGATTTATTGTATATTTGTTGAGTCAATGTAGCTAATCATACCTTATCGTCTCCCACTGTAATGTCTAAAACTAATAGTTCTACTCTATTAATGTTATTTTCTGAGATAAATTCCCAATCATTTGCCCCATGGTATGGATGCATGCCCAGTTTTAAAGTTGGCTATAGTTATGCATACTTATTTGGGATAGCAGTTTGCTCCAGAATGTTTGCAGACAATGCAAACCCAGAGTGACAGATGCCTAAATGGACAATCATTTGAAACAAGTCTGTTCTGTAATGTAAACCTGCCAGTGAGCACACAGGGTTCTTATGAATAGTCCAATAGCAAGTTTAGGGTGATCAGCACAGCTTAGAGCAAAGATGACCTCTTCTGTCACCAAGTTTTCTCCTTGTCCCTAAAGGGAACTCTCCATAGGTCCTCCTAGCACTTACCAACAGCAGGGCTGAACTAATATTTGGAATTACCTGTGAGGTGTATATGTTACCCCTTGTTACTTGAATGAAAGGCCACTAGTACTTTTGTATAGTTCAATATTTTTGATGCAATTCTGAATTCTTGTAAGACTCTATGAAGTCTATCTTTTCTGAATACCAAAGGCAAGTCAGGGAAGGAGTCCATACTCCCATCTGCATGACTGCAAAGAGCAGTCAGTGAGTAGTCCTCCAAAGCTACCTGTAGATCATCTCTCAGGGTTTCCAGGCCCTTTCTACATTGTCTCATTCAGAGAGGGATACCCATCAGGTATAGGTCCTTAGGGAGGGCAAAGGCTTCTAGCTCCAAGCTGGTGCAGGCAGGGAAGAAAAGGGAACAGAGAAGCCTTCTGATGTGTCGGGTGTGAAAGACATCAGTGTGGGAAGAGAAAGCAGAAGGAAGCCAGGTGCACTGGAAGCAGGATATAATAGAGGGTGTGAACAAACCAGACTCAGCTGTCTCCAGGAACAACTAATATGCAGGGCTTTCTTCTAGGTGCTTCTAGAGGCTACCAGGGCAGCTAAAGGGACTGAATCACCCAGTGTAGCTCCTTAGTCTTTTCAAATCAAGGTCAGCTTTACCCCAAAGGTGTAGTTCTAGTTATGATTCCTTTAGTCTGTTTTCAACTAACGCTTCCTGACTGCAGCAGCTGATCCAGCCCTCTGCTCCCTCTCTGCCCCTGGTGCAAATTCCCTTTGTACCAGTGCAACTGTTTCTGTGGCAATGCTCTCAATCAGGGAAATTATTTGGTTTTGTGGGGGGAAAGAGGGTAAAGAAATACTTTCTTTTTCTTTAAAACAAGCTGGTATACAGATGTGCCTGAGCACACAGCCACATAAATAGCTCCTATAGCAAAAGTGAGTAGCTAATCAAGTCCAGAGGAGTGGAGGGTGTGTGTGGAGGGGAGCAAGCAGGTAGGACAGGAGAGAAATGGAAAAGGATCTTTCACCCTAGCTTTGCCATGAAAGGCTTCATAATGTGAGCTTCCCTGCACTTTGATTGTTTCTCTCTCTCTCTCTCTCTGACATACAGATACATGTACACACATACCCTTCTAAAAAATATCCAGCAAAGCCTTCCTCCAAGATAGTTCAAATTCCTTAGTGGCCTTGGGTGTGCCTTTGTTTCAGTTTGAATACTGCTATCACATCATAAATGAGCCTGTTTCTACTATCTTAAATGAAGAGTGACGGTCACACCCAGCAGTTCCAACTAGATTTAACCCAGCCTATAGCAGTATTAATCCTAGATCACAACCATAAGCTTCTGCATATGTTTCAAATAAGGGAAACTAGCGTAAACCCAGCACAGTTTTACAAGACGTTGTTCTAGTTCACGAGTGGATAAACTGCAGTTTCAAAAGCTATTTTAGCCTGAACAGGAAACCAAATTATAATAAAAATGACATGCAAATCCTGTTTTCACTACAATGCTTAAAGCAATAAAAGAATAAACTGAGTTTATCAAAGCACCCTGCAGTTAGCCCCCTTGATGGCAATGTCAGCCCCCATCCACACCAAGATCGGGTACAGAAGTTGGGCAATCCTTCAGCAGTCCAAAAATAGCTTTCTTACAAAGGAGGAGCTTTCTCAGGAAGAGTGGAGGAAATGCAGCAGTAACATCTATACAGGTTCCTTTCATAAATAGTTTCTTGGGCAAACAGAGACCTCTGCATCAGCCACTCTTCATTTGTGTTGTGGGTAAAATCAGTTAATTGACAGTATCAGTAACTTATTAGGACTTTCTATGATTGTTTTTACAATAGTTTTCCTTTCCAGTGTACTCTGATTAAAACAGAGTAGAGGATATCTTTTGTATGTTTATTTTTATACAAAACACAGCAGTAAAGACAATAGGGCATAGACATCAGGATACTTAAACCACATAAGCAAATGAAATGTATGTTCCTACATCATGCAGATACTTTAGCAAATATTCCCTCTGATTTGGGAATGAAGCTCTTTTTTTAATAAGGTTTTGAACAACTGCTTGTATCCCTGAAAACAACTGAAACAACCTGACAAACCTGACACAAGCTAAAAAAGTTGCAATGATAACACAATGTTTGAGACAGTTTAAATTTATGTTTGGTGGAAATCTATTTATTTTTACATCCTTATTTAATTAAGATGGCCAGAATCCAGTGGAAGCTACTATTAGAAGCTGACACATACATGAGAATAAGATGAAGTAGAATTTGCAAGAAACTGTCAGAGTTGGGCAAGGTGAAGACTCCACTGATTTCAGGTTTTTACCCTTCTTTAATACTGACAATCAACAGATTCACAGCTTTATGATAATCTAGGGTTTAGGCATCTCCTGCTTCTTTAGCTAAGATTGTTTGCTGGAGAATTTGAATTTCTCCCACAACTCCAGATCTTTGTTATTGTGTTAAGGTATTGATTTCAGCTTTCAGACAGTGGAGAAAATGTTGAAGAAAGGTACCAATGCAATGTTGATTTCTGACATAATCCCCTCACTTAGACTTTTCTGAAGAATACAAATGACAGTCAAGATGTCTACATTTTTAACTGTTTCATTGCTGACTGATTTAGCAGGAATGGCCTGTTAGTGCTGTACACTTCACACCACCATTCTCCTGATCCTCAGCAGCCCACACACATTCTCCCAAATCTCATGTTCCCACTTCAGTGATGAACTTGTGCTCTTATGAATTCAAAATAGTAAGCACATTCCACATGGAAATTGTAGGAACAGCATAAAATTACATTTAGTATCAGAATAAATAACACAAGGACTATATTACAGGCTACATTGTTCATTTTACTTCTAGTCATGAAAACTTCCATTATTCAATTTAAATGAATCTGTCACATAATTTCCAGCTTCCTGCTCCAGAACACTGGAGAATCCAAGCGCCTTATTTCAGAACTTAGGTCCTGCTTCCCATTGAGTGTTCAGGTCCTGGAGCACATAGAAGATCTTGGGCAGCTTGTCGATGTTGTGGTAGCAGGCACAGCCAGCCAAGAGGGTTTTTTTTCTTCCTGCTGTGTTTGGCAAGAAGAGCACAATCTTTCCTGTCACATGTGGTCCCTGCTCAAGTTATCCATATTTTTCTTACCACAAGGTTAGATTACTCTAATGCACTCCGTGAAAGGCTACATCTTGAGGCCATTTGGCAACTGAATCTAGTGCACAATTCAACCACCTGTTTATTAAGTGGAGCATCATGCAGAGAGGACATAAAAAAAACCAGTCTCCAAAATCTGCAATGGCTGCCAATAAATTTCTGGGCTGAGTTCAAGGTGTTGGTTTTAAGCTATAAAGACCTAAGTGGTTTGGGAGTTGGTTACCTGAGAGACTGACTTTCTTTACCCATGAAGCAGTGCTTTAGAAGCTGATACGAGGGGAGGAATCTGAGTTGGTATCACTCAGGTATAATAAGGGTGCTGGCAGGACTTCTGTGTGGAAGGCCCTCTGCACTGCATCCACATTATAATAGGTTGATCTATTGTGAAATGTCTCTGTTCATGGAGGAATTCAAAACTAACATGCCAGTCTGGGTCTGAACCAAGGCTCGAAACACTCCTGCTGAAGCCTATTGCTATGTTCTGATTTTCCCCTTATCTAACTGCAGTTGTTATTTCCATTGCTTAACCTTAGAAATGTGATTTGGTAATCTAAGTTAAACCTGATGTTAACAGCTGCTAACCCAGCTACAGCTCACATCGTGTATTCAGCATTCCTCCCTGAGGCACCCATCTCTCCTGACTGGCCACATAGGATAGTACGGAATCTAAAGAACTACCTGAAGAGGTAACATGCTACAGCAACCCAGACATTTTTCTTGGTTAATTTCCTGGTGTCCCTAAGTCTGAGTCAAGTTGGATTATTCCTGGCCTTCAGTCCTGTGACTGCATCTCTACTAGTAAATAAAATGGCACAGTGCCTGTTCTCCAGCATTTAAGTGTCCTGGTAAAGTTCACATCTGTAAGTCTGAATTCCCAAAACTGACTGGTTTGACACATCCTGTTGAGAGCAGCTTCTGGCTGATGAAATCCCTCACAATGATGTGCCTGGGCACTGTGTGGGAGAGTGCTCATGAGTGTGGGCCAGAATCACGCCAGGGATCATGCCAGCAGTTAAGGTGTGTGTACGGTCATGGGAAAATGCTTGCGTTCAAGTCCTCATGAGTTTAGTTTACTAGTATGGAAGTAGCCTGGAAATCTTGAAGTCGTTGGCTTAAAACAGCCTCCTGTGTCACCAGAGAACCAGATTCCCAAATAACAAAGAATCTTAAAGGTTGATATTCCTGGCACTGTCCTGGCCTGATGAGCAATGGGAAGATTGAGTTTACAGGAGAGGTCTTGGGACTTTACTGGAAATTTGTCAACAACTGGTCAATCTCCTTGAAGATGTTTCTTCTTCTTACACTCCCTGGTGGAGCAGGGAGGTCCTACTTTCATTATATTTCTGAGGAAATAAAACACTGCAGAGATAGAGTTACCTAAAGTCATATTGAAAAGGAGATGCTGAGCCAGCAAATAAAATCTTGCCTCCAAATTTCCAGACTTGGAACATGATCTATATTGGTCCTTCCAATAAAATGCAGGTCACAAAAGAATGCGATGCATCTGTCTTTTCATACATTAGGCAACAAATATGACAATGTTTACAGTCTTGTGTCAGTGGAAACAAAAAAATAACTGTCTTGGTGTTTCTTACCCATAGAAGGTCATGAAATTTCCATTACTGGAGATCTTAGAGAGTACCATAGATATAGATGACTCTGCTTTGGGCAGAGGTATGCATTAGATGGCTACCTGAAGTGTCTTTGAGCTGTATGATTCTATAATCACATTTTGCTGAAGTCCATTTCTGTTAGTTCAAAATATGACAGAAGCTGTATTACTACGTCAAAAGTTGTTTGCACACTGGAGTGAAGGCTGATATATCGTCTCAGTCTTCAGGTCCAAGAACAGCAGAGTTATTCTGGGGAGAAGATAGAGTTTTCTGGGGAAATTAACCAGACAGTGGAATGAATAACCTTTATCAGCACCCTTTGATCCAAAGACAATACCTAGTATTAGGCTCATTAAGAATAACAGATACTACCTGTGTGTTTCACACCTCTGCATAAAGAAAACTCATTTCTGAAATCTCCTGCAGTTTGTTTTCAAGACCCCACCTTCATGACAGTATCTCTTAATCTTAATTAATATCAAAGATAATACGACAGCATCCATATGAGAGCACACTGAGAATTTTCCACCTTGCTAGTTTTGTTCTGCTGGAAAATATGATTTATCAGAATGAAAACTTGTGTCCATAAACATTTTCAAGAAACTTTCTTTGAAAGTTTTTTCATGTTAAGGAATTTCATATCCTTAGGAACCTAACTATTTATCTGAAGTAAATAGCTCTCATGAGGAGTCTGAAGGATATGGGGAAATCCATGTTCCACCTGATTCATATAGGAAATTTTAGTCTACTAGAAACTGGGGGAAAATTATCTTAATTACATAAACATTGAAGAGTCTGACTACATCCTGGAGGAGGCAGCAAAACTTCTGATATGTTAAAATTTGTCCTGCTTGATAGAATAATTTCCTTTCCTGTTCTGTGTCAAACTGATCAGTATTTTTTGTGAGTTTTATAGAAAATTCAGCAACTGTTCCCCTTTTAATCAACTTTTAATCAAATTTTAAAATCAAACAAAGATTGCAAACTCTGACAGTAACACTTTTATTTGCATTATTCAAGGTCCTTTTCTCACCTGCCTCCACTATCCATACTACCAGACCTTGTAAGTGCTCCTGACTGTAATGTTCAAAATGTCATGAACTATTGCTGTTTCCCACTATGGCACTTATGCTGTCTATCATTTAAGCTATCAAAACGTGGAATTACTTTGACTTATAACTGTTTCCCTCTTGGGAATGATGAGGTCTTGTGCTAAAAGACCTTTCAAGCATCATCACTTATCTCATGGTGACTTCTATCAGCTATATCAGAGAGGTTCATGGTTCACAAAATGGAGATATTTTGACAATAAGGAGATTTACAAGTTCTGCCAGCTGTACCAACAGAAACAGTGATGTCTCTGAGCTAGCCAAACAGGACATTCAAATGCAATGCACTTTCACGATTAATGACCCAAAGGCCATTTGGTGTTAGCAGAGTTCTCTGTTAAAGACTTATAAGCTCTAATGGCACACTTCATGTTTCATTTCCATGTGGCTATGTGAGGCACAGATGGGACTCCAAATGATCCTCACCACTGCTTGACTGGAAACAAATACGGTAGATTTGGCAGGAAGAAGCCCCTCCCTTGCCTTTATAATGTGTTTCCTCTAGCAGTATTGTTACAGCTACTTCTATTTTGGTGATGTGATTGGCTTGCAGATGCTGGTTTCATATTTTTTTTCTGCTTTGTGCTGTGAATAATTGGAATTCAATTCATTCATGTTCTAAAAGCTCTGAACAAAGCATGGTACTTAGCTTCAGTCTTGTCTGTGCATTTACACAACAATTGCACCTTTCTTGCTATGCATCACTTAAGGTTTCTGACCACAGATGAAGTTCAGCTATTATCAGACAGACAAGCAGGAAGGGAGCAGGAGCTGTACACTCATAGTGAGAACAAGTCTACTCAAATTAGGCAGTAATTAATGGGCAGTTTGAAGTAATTTATTTATATTTACCTTCTCAGTTTCATTTGTGCTGCTGAGATCTGTAGTTGCAACTGAGATTGTGTCAACAATTGCTTTTCAGGTGTTTTGGTTTAAAAGTTTTTTTCATCCTGTCAGAAATGAAAGCCATCAAGCCACAGTGGATAACTGATTATTCACCATCCTATTCAAACAAAAGGTGTCTTTCTTTTTGTCTTTGAAAGATCTGTACCCTAAATCAAAAATTAAAGTTTGTCAAATTCTAAATATTGTCTCAAAATGAAGTGTTTAGTAGGGTTGTTTTTTTGGGGAGGTGGATATGCACTAAGAAAAAGTTTAAAATCTCTTTTTAATGTTTTGCTAAATGCCTTTTCAGCAGAAACTATTTTATTAAATTCATATCGGCTTCAGTGAAAGTTGTGATCAGTTCTGAGTTGCGTTTTTCAATCATTTTAATTAGCTATTATCTTAAATTTATTATTATTATTGTTGTTGTTGTTGTTGTTGTTGTTGTTGTTGTCGTTGTTATTATTATTATTATTATTATTATTATTATTATTATTATTATTATTATTATTAATTTGGACATACTAGGCCTCCTCTTATTCCTCAAGATTTTCTGTTATGGATCACTGAGGTGTCTGCCCTCACACCATGTTTTTAGCACTTTTTCCTCCAGACTGCCCAAACCTTGCTGACCAATGCAAAGCGTATTGTTTGATTCTCTGGTCAGATGTATCTTTTTTTTTTTTTATTACACATACTTTTGATTGGTCTGTAAATGATCACGCAGACTTTTGAAGTAGAGTAGCTTAATGAATTTTCCTCTCAAATCAGCTGAGGTAAATAAATGTAAGACACCTCCCCAAACAGTGTTAGCATTTCTCTGTCACAAAGGTCTCTTCCTCCCCTACTCTTCCTTCATACCTCTGTGTAGTTTCCTACTCTCTATTGCTGTACTATATGTGAATATACTCATTTAGCTACCCATACTCTCAGTGGAAGTTTTGCTACAGAGAAAAAAAACAGCCTCATCACAGGTAACTGCACTAAGAATTTTTAAAGGACTCATCTGGAGTTCATTAGGTGAAAGGAACTTTATCAAGTCATTTTCTTTCTCTCAGAACTGAGCCTGAGTAAACTTGTTTATTCCTCGATAGCAAGAATAGAGTGCTGATTCGCGTATCTCAAGCGGGAACGCTGAGATGACCTGCTGTCTCTATCCTCCTCGTGAATATGCCAGGAGGTAAAATTTTAAGCTATAATCCAGACATCATTGAATCTTTCTATTTTTGTGAACAACAATTGAGGTCTAATAATAAGACTCTTTTTTTTTTATTGAGTTAAATAAAGAACTTCGAAACATCTGTGTACCAGAACAAAGAACAAGTGCATTACAGATAGGAAAAATAACAGAAGCATATTCAGCAGATGAGGCATTACAGACATTATGGACTCCCTTAATGTTGTATATCCCTTCTGTAGGCATCAGGATAAGGTGTTCTTCAAGGTCTGGGGAATCTTAAGAAAAACAAGACAGCCCAGAGGATCTTGTAGGTCCCTTCTGCCTCTAAACTTTCTAACTATCAGTCAGAGTACAATAACTTTGCTCCCAAGGTTCAAGGAACAAATTGTTCCTTCCTCTTTAAATATGGCTGCTGGAGTCAAAGGGACAAAGTCTAGTGGGTAAGAGTGTGACTGAAAGAAAGTAAGTTATTCACTTCAGATAATTAAATTTTGAGTTGTGTAGAAATGATCTAAGATGAAGCATCGAGAATATATGGCAGTAATCTTCAGTAATGCACTGCCCAGTAGTCAACGTTCTCTTAGGCTCTTACAAGGTTTGCAGTTTATGAAAAACATTTAAGTGTTTCTGTTACACATTTTGGTTGCCATGTTAACTTGGCTTCCATCGGTCTGCAACAAACCCAAAACACCTCCTTACATACTTGCTTTATGACATTTTATTAGAATGCCAATATAACAGTTTTATAGTAAATGTAGGATATGGCAGGAGACTAAAATAACACCATATTCTCTGAACACTTTAATCTAGGTTTAATAATTTTAAGGTTTTTAGACATTTGTAACTTAACCTGTGGGCATAATCTAGTAGTAACAGTGCTTGAGAGAAGTTATGAGCACTGCACTCTGAGATTACAGTGGCTCAAATAACATAGTGGTTCCAAGGGAAACTAAATCTTTTTAAAACCCCTCAAACATCAGTTTAAACTGTTAGCTTTAATTTTATTTTAAATTCATGTTAGAGTAATTGCATCAAGCTGGGATTATGTGTGTTCTCTGATTCTGTCTTACAGCACTTCTGCCTCTTTTAACCATTTCCTCTACGGGTGCTTCTTACTTGTTGCTTATTAATGAAGGTTTCTCTCTCACAGGGTGTATTCAGTTAAAAAGATATCTTATCAATGAGAGCTTTGCTGGAGCATTACTGGCAGCACATGTAATTTATACATTATGAAGGGAAGGGTGTAATACTTAGTATATGTAAGGATAACTTTTTTCCAGAGGATTTATCAATTAAAAAATATCTTCCATATCAGAAGAATGCAAGATTTCAGTTATTATGGAAGTACACATTTCTCTCTTATACAGGAGAAGATTGCTACTTTTTACTGATTTGGATACATCTTCTTCTCAAACACCCAGCAAGAATGGCAAAAGCAGCAATTTTTAAAAGTTCTGCATGTCAATGTGTATCCATGTTGTGGTGCTTAACATGACACACCTCACAGGAGTCCAAGATGTAGAAATTGTTGGGCAAGCACCTCTGCAAATCACACATCCCCTTTAGCCAAAATATTTGTAGCTCGGGGGAACTAGAATTGTTCTGTGAATTACTATAGACCTCAAAATAATTTTAGGGAGAAAAAACCCTGAACTTTATTACCTTTGTTTTACAGCAGAGAAAACTAAGAGACAGAAAGGTTAAAGCCAAAAATGTCACAGAAGGCGTCAAAAGAGAATGTGGCTTCTTGTTTGAGTATTTTGAGAAAAACTCCCATTTCAAAGAGACTGAGGAGCCTACAGTGAGAGAAGCAAGAAAGAAGCTTTATATATGCTTATATATATGCTTTTGTCTAGTGAGTTTAGTCATAACTGCCTCCCTGCTTAACAAAAGTCATTTTCTAAATGGGCAGAGCCTCAAGGCCAAGAAAGGCTTCTTTCAACAAATGAAGGCAGGGAACCTTATTTGTGTTAGCAGAAGAGGAGATAGCACCAGGGAAATCTAAGTCTCTGGAGAAGTAAGATAAGGCAAACACCAGTACCATGGTCCAGCACTGAGAATGATGCTTGTATAGGAATTACTTAGTTAAGCTTTTGTCCAATTTTTCCATCCTGTCTGAACAGGTTTAATTCAACTTGATTTTACTCGGAGAAGAATTAATATATGAGACATGTCCTTCAAAAACACAGTATACAATACCACTAGTGAACAGCTGAGAAGACAGACAAGTGTTTGGAAGAAATTTTTCAAATATCACAGTCTGGCTTTTAAAGGAACCTGAATATGATCTGGACTTCCTTCAGTCGCAAATTCATGTACAATTTATGTACATGTTTATATTTAATGCCTTGTATATAGAAGTTCAATGCTTTAGATTCATCATGCCTTACAGCTTTAAAGTGTTTTCTTCAGCTGGTGAGCTAAGGTAATAAAGGATATATCATAAAAGCAAATGCATTGATCCTCCATGGGTCCTGTGTCTCAGTACTGATGGATTTTGTTATGACTTATTTATTTTTTTATATTTCCTAAGCAGTGTTTCTTCTACTTAATGTTGGATACCAAGCACTGTACCACCTTAACGATAAGTAATTTGCCTTTCTGTGGAACCCTTAACCTCAGAAAAAAAATACCCAGTGACCCTATACATAAGTAAGTGACTAAGAAAACACTACCTTCTGTGTATAATTGCCTGGACTAGTGGGGGAAAAAAATAAAATAAAACAAAAAGCCTAAGAAGAAGTTGACTTCTCCTTCCATCCTCTCAGGGACTTATAGCCTCCCTCCATACCACAGCAACAATCTGAGACTTCTCAGAAGCTTGCTCCAAATGAGAGGTGTCATTTCAAAGACAAGAATGGGCTGCTCTGATAAAGGGAGTTGGACACAAGACAGAGGGAAAGGAAAAGCCCTGATGGTTGGGCTCTGCCATAGACAAAGTAGGTAGAATGAACACTGGGTTTTTATCAGTTTCCAGCCTTCGGCTGCTGCCCTACTCCATCTGTAGTTTAAGTCAGCCTCTGACTTTACAACTGAGTACTCACCTGAAGTTATGTGCCTAGCCCAGATTGTGCCTTTCTCACAAGGAATAACCCACTGGTATTATGATCAGCAGGGCAGAGATTAGACCAGTCATTTGGCGTGCGAGAGCCACATATATCCTCCTCTTCCTGACTTATAACAGGAATCTGAATCAAAGTATTTTACTCCAGGGAAGAGGCACCCTTGCTCTGTAGGTGAATGTGGGTTGAGGCTCTCTCTCTAGCTTGTTTGATAAAAAGTTCTGGTTTGGGTTGTAGCCTGTCTATTAACTTAAAAAAGCTGAGCTCTAAATCCTCCTCCAAAAAATATTTATTAAAGAGTGGCTGGGAGCTGTGTATGTGTGCAGAAGACACCTATTACTGACATTGTATGTATGCAAGCACAGACACATTTTGCTGACAAAAACCTGGATGTCTCCAGGATTCATCTAAGCAGGCGCCTTGGAGTTACAGCTGGATTTAAGTGCCTAAAGTGGCAGTTAGACATCTAACTGTTTTTCTGGATTATTCATCACTTCTTTTCCTCCCACTTTCTCTTTGAATTTCCCCTCTTACTGCAAAAACTGTATGTTACAAATAAACATATCCCCAGCAGCTGGAAGTATGTTAAAGAATACTCACCCTGCAGTATTTCAGGCCTTAATAAAGCCACTGACCCAAGAAAAAGAAACCTATAAACTTTAGTGCTGGCGGGTGAAGAGCTTTTCACTGAACCTATCTTCTTAGATCACAGATTTTGGCTATGCTGTGTTTATACACTCCTCAGCCATAATACGATATATGTGTACGGGCCACCCTCTATTCCACGTCCTGTCCAACCAGACTACAAGAGAAAAGGATCACAATTTGTCCACACACACCTCAGCCCTGGTGGGTATACTAATTTCTGTCCAAACAGCCTAAAACACACAAACCAACCTTTCTCTATAACACATGCATAGTTGTGTAGGGAGATACTCCCCTGCTTGATGGAGAGAATTCACCTTGTAAACACTTTTGCTGTCAAAACTTGGCTATGAAATCTCTGCACAAGCTCCCCCTTTAACAGCCTTTGACTCTGCTCCCATCACAGACAGTTTCCCCAACATGTCCCTGGTTTCTTCATTGCCTTAGCAGAAACCCTCTGCCAAAGATAGCCCATTGAAGGCAAATGGTAAGAAACAAAATAGTTATTGTGGGATAGTGAGTGTGTCAGTGCAAAGAGCAAAAGCAGTGGAGCAAAGAACAAAACTAACAGAAGTCTGAACAGCCCTAGAATTCAGGAGGGAAAAGCTTTTCCTCCTTGTTCCTGCTGCAAGTAAAGACTGAGATTCAGACTGATTGTGTCTGCTTAAGTCCCAGCTAAAGATTCTGGGTTTGATTGATTTCAGTTTGAATCAATTTTTTTAATTATTCCAGTTCTATTAATTCCCAAAAGCATGTAAAATCAATGTTTTTACTTTGGAGTGCTTCCGTAGGTAACCAAGACATATAGAGTATCCTAAATAGGACAAGTGAGGGTTGAGTCCAGCCTAAGCACTGCTGACCTATAGACATAATGTCTAGGACCAGAAGGGAGAGATAATCTGAGCATACTTATGCTCAATTCACAGCCACTTTTCTTAAAAAGTGGATGGGAACTAGACAAACATCTTTTATCATATTGCTTGTAGCTGGAACACTGGTTCAGACCTACCACACCCTGAAGAAGTTTGAACCTTCTGCTCCCACCCTGTGTGAAAGTACACAAAATATTAGACTGCCAACGAAAGAAGGCAATGTGTGTTATTCTTTTGTGCACACATGTATACATGCACATGCACACACACATGTCACACAGGCACACAAACACCCAAGTTTATCTCTGTGCATCCACAAATGGTGCTTGATCATGAAACCATGTATTAGGACCATTCCCTGAGAACTGTAGAAATCCCTCCTTTTGGTCCTTTTTGCTACTACTTGTAAGAAATGTTATCTTTTGACCGTAAATGGGACTAAACATAGCCCCTAAGTGAATGGCACGGTACCAGGATGGTGACTCATATGCTGGGAGATGTGTACACTTAATGCAGAGCTAGTGAAAGTAGTGTAGCCCAAGGCTCAGCTCCAGACTTCAGCCATGGCTACAACCAGCCTATCCATTCAGGCTGCTCCCACCTGCCATGAACACAGCAAGAGATTCGCCCTCCCTCTGACACCTTGTTTCCTCTCCTGTGATGTGGTGGTGGGAAAACTCATGTTCCCGCTGCTTTGGGAATGTGAGAAACACCTAATCCTACAGCAGAAAATAGGAGAAAGGGATTAATATCTCATATCAAGAGCATTTCTAACTCCATCCCTCTAGGAAATCTGTACCTGCTTAAAAGGCAACTGCAGCATCAATGAACAGATGGCACAGGAAGGAAATAGGACTTGGACATCTTTTCTTCTTGGTTACAAGAGCTGCTAAAGAAGGTTAGCCAGAGTCATTTGTCCTCCCATCCCCAACACATACCCCTTTCAAGAATGAATCCTGCACGTTTTGCCCTGATACCGATCAGTTCTGTTTTCATGATGAATGAATGGTGGTTGTGATCCTTGCCAAAAAGAAAACCCCTTCATGTGATTAATCTTTAATAAAACTTAAAAGGCTCAAGCATGTTCATGTGTTATTTGGAAAAATATGGTTAACAGAAGTCATCGAGTCATAACGTCACCTTCACTTAACATTAAATCAACAGATTTGGTGGGTTCAGGCCAAGTCTTACCAGATAGGATAGTGCATTGCAAAGGCTACACCCTACCCACTGGTATTACTTGGCAAGGCTTGTTGGAAGCATCAACAGAGAAACCATAGATCGAATGAGGGAGGATAGGGCTATCTTTTTTACCACCTTGTATCCTGAAGGCCTGAAGGCCACAAGCAATATGAGAAAGTGATTCTGTGCCAAATATAGCAGGAGTGTATTAGTGTGCAGCAGATGCTAAAGGAATAGGGTCTAAAATAGGTTACATGAATAGCACTCTGCAATTGCCTGCTTCTTCCCACTGATCCCAAGGCAGTCTTCAGAGGCAAACTTCTACACTGCAGATTTTTAAAACTGAATAAGATGGTCCTCTTCCCTGTTGTTTTTCGCACTTCCTACTCAGAAAACAGAATTATTTCAGTTATAATTGCTAGTGATTACCAGTGATCACTCTCTTGGTAACTCAAGTTAAAAAAAAAAAACAAACACAACAAGTAAATATAAACTTAAAAAAAAAATCTTTTGGCTAATTTCTGTGTATCATCTTGGGTTTTGGACCATACTAAACCCTGTGCATGTATCAGAGTGGCAAAAGCTCACTGTGTATCTGCAGAGTCCATTGCACGTGGAGTTTAAGTAAGTCCAATGCAATTCAATGATGACTACCCTTATAAAGTCATAGAGACTGAAGGAAAATGCCATTGCAGTAAGATGATTGTTTTGAAGCGAACCTTCATCCTGACAAAGTCAGGCTGTACAAATGATGCAAAAATAATATCTGAAAGGAAGGATTCAGCTAGACTCTTACTCATTTTTTGTCATGTTATTCTGTCAGAATGTTTTAGAGAGTGAAATTATGTTTTCATGGAAATCTGGGGAATGTGCTATAAAATGTCTGCAGCTTACATGCCTATGCTGAGACCTCTAACACAACATATTGAGTCAAAGTAGAACAATAATATATGATCAGAAAGTTAATGAGTGTGTGAAAACACAAAGCAGTCTCTATTGCAAACAGCTTGCAAGCAATCCCTTGCCCAACAAAAAATTTAATATTCCATCCATCAAATAATTTAAAATAAAGCCAGATTAGGAAGAGCTTCAATTCAGAATCTGTAAGTAAAATGTCATGAAGTGTGACATATAAAGGTTTCATCTGATCTGAAAAGTTAAACTCAGTCAATTATTCCTGAGCACCTCCTCTGTATTTAGCAATAGTTGACTTAAACACTGGCTTTAAAAGTCTAAACAGTGCAATAAGAACAAAAAAGTAGATTCAATCTTTATGAAACAAAAAAAAATCTTTTGCTGCAGAAAAAAGAAATATAGTGGGAAGATCTTTGACAATGACAAAAAAGGTGAAAAGGATACTATAGTCCTGTAAGACAGGAAGCCAGGACTGTATGGTCACTGGAATGCAATACTGTTAGTTCCTGTGAGAAGTAGATGGAAAATATCTAAACTCAACCACAGCTACAAACATCTGGACGCTCAGCTGCCCTGTTGGCTGAGAGGAAGCAGGTGCAGTTGTCCTCTTGGTTTGAATTAGCCTTACACTGTTCAAGGTAGACATTACTGGAAGAGGCTAATGGCCCCCAGATGGAAACATGACCAGTCCCAACGCAGTGTAGAGGACTGTCTGGATTTCAATGGAAGAAATGGAGCTTGGGTATGGTCAGTCACAATAAGGATCTCGTCTTTGAAGGTCATAACCTTTTCCATACTCTCTTTCCTCAGTAGACCCTCTCCCTTGAGCCAAGCAGAGAGATATGAGAGCATCTCAAGAAGATCTCTGTTAAGAGGAAAGAGACTCAGCTGGCCTGTATACAACAAGGCTTCAAGTACTGAGGTGTGCACTGATGTGATGTATCTGTTCAGAAAGCATATTTGTAACCAACAACATTATTTAGGTCAACTGAATTGGAAAAAATAGCTGAATTCTACAACTGTCTGGTTTGTGAATAGCACAGTTTTACTCCAAAGGGGACTATATTTCAGATGGTGTATCTTAATCAAGCCTATTTGTATGAATGAGAGTGATTGTACATGCAAACACTGCATGCCCTGTCTTGGGTACCAAGTACCTTTGGCACTTAAATTGCTGTAGAAGCCATCATTAAGACCTCATCTGTATCATTTGCCTATATACAAATTCAAAATGAAACAGATGCAGAGAAGGTTCATCAAAAGGAAGCTGGACATGAAGCATCTATCTTTCTGAACAGGGTTTGTTTACCTTAGGATATAAAAGCCAATGGAGAGGAATACCAAGGAAGAGAAACAGTTTAAATTAGCACAAGAACATATGGGTATAATAAACTGCCCGTGAGATGTAAGATGTGGGATGTTAGAGTCTGAAATGGCTTTCTGATAAGGATAAACAAACATAAAAAAAAAAAAAATTCGCAGTAGCTTTATAATGATGCATAAGAAATTAATGAGAAGACAATACAAAACCAGATGCCCAGAGAGCAGAGGACCAAACTGCCTTGACTCAGAAAAAAGTTCAGTTTCTAGCCTTAGTTCATTCCCATAACTATAGGTCTCCGTTAAGTTATTTTACTTCCCTAAGGATTATGCTAAGAGTCATGATTCAAAAGGCAGCCTCTGCAACTTCCCAGGAACATCAAGAAATGTAAGCATAGACCTCGCTCTTGGATAACTATCCACAGGAGAGAAAAGCAGTATTACCTGATTCCAGCTTTGCCCTTCTTCTTTGGGAGGAGATAGTAATGATCACAGGGTAGTAACTAGCCAGAAGAAGTCGTGATGTCTGACCAGAGAACAGCTGTTAGTGAAGAGGAAAGGTTCGATTTTGAGGCTGTACTCCTAGCTCTAAGACACATGTAATGTCTTTATCTGGTTAAGTTCAGAATTGTTTTCCATCAGAGTCAGAAAAGGTAGAGAAAGTTATTTGGGATAGTCACTAGCCTAATTTTGGATAGAGATAAGAGACGCCCTTACTCAGACCTACCATCTTATTCTGTCAGAATTTATCTAAAGGTCTCTTGACCAACCACAAATGTCCTAGCACCTATGTTACTGTTTATTCTTGGATTTCTTTCTCTAGCATTTGAACAAAATGGGATGAAGATATGGACAGGTTGCCTCCAGGATATGAGCTTACAGCAGCTGCTGTTTCTGCTGTTTTGTAGCTCTTCAGCATATTGCTCTCCTTGTACTCCATGACATATATGGGTATACTGCAAGTAAAAGCATGGAAGTTAGAAATCACAGTTAAGATTTTTCTACACAGCAAGTTAAAGCATGTATGTAAGTAATTGCTACAGAGCAACTGGTCTACATAGGACAACCTAGCTGGTGCCACAGTAACTGATTTCTGTGTCCTATCTTCTCATCCAAACCCTGATACACTTTAATTCAGGGCTCTGCTGGAGTTTGATCAAATGTGGAAGGACATTAAAATCATAGCCAGCAGTTCCTGTTCTCTGGGCACCACTGCCACCTGCTCGAAAGACAGATTACTATACTCGGTTTGACATGAGATCTCTGCTTTTCCTCAGCTCTTTTCCCTCATTCATTTACGCTTGAAGTCACAAAACCATATCTGTGATCCTGCCCTAAATCTGCCCCAAAAGAGATGCTAGCAGTGTAGCTGCTTACTGCTGCTTTATGTGAGCAAGGTTTTGTGAAAAAACATACAATTTAGGAAGTAATTTTGGCAAACCGACAGTTTCAGACAAATGCTCCCCAAATTGCTTAAAAATTGCATTGTGCCTAAACCAGGACAGAATATAACGGTAGCTGAGACAAGGCCAAGTCAAAGAAAATGCAGACTGCGAGCAGCTATTTTCCCCTCTGTGAAATATGATACCTAATATTTTTCTTTACATAATCCCTGGCAGTTAGGTGAGTGTTTTCACGTACCTTTTATAGACGGATATACCAGAGCAGAGAACTGATCAAGTGATTTGAGCAAAGCTGTAGATGAGCTTGGTAGAAGCAGTTGACCTAATCCCAAGCCTCTTATAGCCCCTTTTGCCCCTTTCTTGGGTAGAGAAACATGGCTTTAGTGCTCACATTCACCATTACACTGGTGACATCCTCTCCTTAGTTGCTTCAATTGCATTTGTTTATTCTGCTGGTGTTCTCTGATCATCCTTATTACCACAAACTGAGCCGAATTTGTTATTTTGGAGTTCATCTTTTTATTAGACTACTTTCCTATTATTTTCTAAATGAACTTACAGGAACCTCTTTTAATTCTTTTGGCTTTTCTAGCCAATATTTCCATTTTGGCTTCTCAGTATTATACTTACATTTTATGATATATATAGATCCTTTTTTTAATTCTTTCACTATTCCTGCTTCCTACAAAATTTTTTGAACTTCAGTACCTTTATCAGTTTTGTGATGTAGAGTATTGAATTGAAATTCAAATGTAATGTAAATTGGAAGTAAGAGGTTTTAGTAGTCTCTCATGTTTCTCTATAGCTCTTTTCCATTTTAGAGAACTATTGTCCTGGTTTCAGCTGGGATAGAGTTAGTTTTCTTCTTAGTAGCTGGTAGAGCGCTGTGTTTTGGATTTAGGATAAGAATAATGTTGATAACGCACTGATGTTTTGGTTCTTGCTGAGCAGAGTTTACACTAGTCAAGGACTTTTCAGCTTCTTGTGCTCTGCCACGTGCATAAGAAGCTGGGAGGGAGCATAGCTAGGACAGCTGACCCAGACTGGCCAAAGGGCTATTCCATACCATATGACGTCATGCTCAGTATATAAGCTGGGGGAAGAAGAAGGAAGAGGGGGACATTGGGCATGATGGCGTTTGTCTTCCCAAGTAACCGTTACATGTGATGGAGCCCTGCTTTCCCGAGGATGGCTGAACACCTGCCTGCCGATGGGAAGTAGTGAATGAATTACTTGCTTTGCTTTGCTTGTGCACGTGGCTTTTGCTTTACCCATTAAACTGTTCTTATCTCAACCCATGAGTTTTTTCACTTTTACTCTTCCGATTCTCTCCCCCATCCCACCAGGGGGGAGTGAGCGAGCGGCTGTGTGGTTCTTAGCTGCTGGCTGGGGTTAAACCACGACAACTATCCATGTTTTTCTTTCCTTCTCTGCTTTGTTGGCTGTACTGACGTTCCAACCTTAACGATTCTATGATTCTATGATTCTATGAATTCCTATACCTTGCCACATGCTAGCCTCCAATTGAGTGCTGCTCCCTTCCATGGGACACTTGGTCACTGAGTGTGGATAAACCCAGCCTTCATTGCCTTCTCCATTGCTGAGTCCAGAACCTGCTGGTTGTGAATCTCTTTTCTGTGGCTTGTGCATTCACAATCCTCACCAAGAAACTGTAAACCCTGTATAAGCTCTGAAGAATGTACACATTGTGTTTTGTGTTATTGTGTAATGGTCTACCCAAAGCAGATTGGAATCAATGGAATCTGTCTTCTGGCTTAGCTGACTGTAGTGCATTATGTACGAGACTTATTTAATTGACAAAAAAACTCTGTTATCTCTACTGAATAGTCTAGTGTTGCTTACCAAAAAGTCTACATGAAAAAAGGTAAGTCATAAGATGGTGAGCTTTAGCATTGAGAGGTGTTCCCTTTCCCATTACAGGAATGAGAACTATTTCTAATGAGATGTCAAAATCTCCGGTTACTATTTAGTAACGGTAAATAAAAGTAGTAACAGCAAATAAAAGACTCTGTGGTAACACAAATATCACAAAAAAACCCACAAAGGTTCCTGATACAATCATAAGGGAAATAAAGAGTATATATACATTTTAAAATAACGTTTAACAAAACTCACCCATACAAAAATGTTTAAGCCTTGGGAGACTATTATTCATGTTGAAATACTTGATTAATATTATTTTCAAACGCCAGTGCAAACCAGTGTCACACAGAAATTTTCAGATGAAAATTATTTTTTCCTTTAAGGCAGAAGCTCCCCAAATCAATGCTTTAACTGGAGAGAGCGAGAACTCTGGACGGTTTCAGCTGCTCTAAACTGATAAATAATGACTTTAGCAAAAGCTGGTTAGAAAAGCGCAGCACAAGGAGGGCTTTGGCCAGCAGGTGGCGAGTTTTCTTCAGGATTGCACTTCGAAGAAAAGATTTTTATGGTCCCGTCTGTTCAATAATGCTCTGACTGTATTATTCCTACAGTTTTACATACAAAAGCCTATCTCAAAATAACCTTAAGGGTCTGACCCCAAACCACAAATAGCAGGAAGTTCTTGGTTAGGGTTGAAACTCTGTCAGTACTTAACCTTCCCCTTGGGCCGAGGTATTACAGCATATTTGGTATTTAGGATCACCTGACGGCACAAAGCCCCCCGGTTAGATGACCTTTATCTCTAACACTTCAGCATAGCTGTGTATGATAGAAAATTCTCTTTCCGACTTGACTCTTAACTTCCTTTGCTTTTGTGAGTTTTAGCTGATCCCTTGGCTTTATTTCCGTGTAGTTTCAGTGGGAATTGATATCCTTTTCGAAAGATAATGCTAAAAAAAAAAAAAAAAAGAAAAACAAAAGAAATGTCACTTTTTCTATAGTGCTGGTATATATTTAGAAGCTGCTAAAAACAGGAAAGACATCGTGAGTGATTATACAACTAAAATTCTGATTTCTTATATATTATCCTCAATAAACCCCATTTTAGAGTTGTTCCAAATAATAAAATTCTTTCCAGATCAGTATTTCTACGTACTTTAGCCAGACACTAGTTCTGTATTGGTAACAATAATACTTTGTGTTAAAATAACACCTTTCCACTGAGTACAAGCCAAGAAATTGAATCCGCAGTGACGCAGTACTGCAGTTGTTAGATATTACTGTCGCTGAAGTCAATCATAAAAACTCATATAGATTTCTGTGGAAGAAAACTGGAACCCCACAACTGCTTCAAAGTCACACGATCATGTCAGCAGTGTGTATGGTCAGAGATCAACTAGCCTCTGGCAATCATATTATAGAAGAGAGGGGGCGTAGATATGATTTAGAGGACTGGGAACTGATGTCACTAAATTAAAAATGTCCTTGTCCCCTGCGGAGGGTTGGCCCTTGCGTCTGCCAGCAGTGCTGGTCAATTAGCTGCAGAGCTGCAGCCAACTGAATGGGAAGCAGTGCTGGGGTCACCAGCTATTGACAACACATTTGTGTGCAGCAGGGAAGGTGACCCCAGTGCAGGCACCTTTAGTCCTGTAGTAGATTCCACTGCCACTGCACAGGAGCTGAAACAGTGGCAGTCCCAAATATTCACTGAAATAGTGAAAGTCCCAAACCTGTTTTTAAACTTGACCCCCATCGACAACTAGACCAGCTTTGACCTCCCTTGAAGGCTTTCCAAGGCCCAGGCACAGGATATTTAAAATACCACCCACATTTCTGAGCTGTAGACTGTGAGTCAACAGATCTGACCCAGCGGAGCTGCCCCAGGAGCCTGGCCAAGGCTGCAGAGTGGGTTTGCACAGGATCTTCACAATCTTCAGCGCCTCTTCATTCTGCTTTCTGTTCTGAACACAAATGGCAGTTGGTGCATCAAAGACATGGAGATGAAATGCCTCAGTGCTCACAGCGCTGGGAAGGGGGTTGGAGGTCTGTGGCACAAACGCTGGTCTTATCTCCCCTCATGCTACTGCGCGTGGATTGAATGTGCCTTTGGGCTCCGGTGCCCCATCTGTCAGGGTGAGGAGATACGAGTACTGGCAACTGACTGAACTTAGAGCCTTGTTTCATTACTTATCCCAGGATCTATGCAGTGAACAAAGCCAGAACACGATCCCAAATGATTAGGATATAATACTTGGAGTCCTGTTTGTATTGCTATCTCCAGTCCTGCTAAGCCCAAAGCTGAATTGCTGCCATGAAGTGTTACTTTGATAAGTGCTAGGAAAAGCTTTTCCAACCAGTCCTTGCACAGAAAAGGTTTCATTTTTCAGTTGTAAGAAGATTCTTGTCATGTAGGTATATGATCTATCAACTACTGCAGGTATGTGCTTTATCAACTACTGAAGCTAAAGCCTGATAAAAATGCAGAAATAGGAAAGACTTATACCCATCCCACTTACCTTCAGGCAATGAACTGAAATGCCTAAAACAGGGACCATCGGCTCTGTGTATGTGCTAGCATATGGTGAATCAAAAAAAGAAGTTACTCTGAAATGTGAATCAGATCTCAACATGGGTTGGATTTACCTCCACACTCTGAAGAATCTGGGAGCCAGTACTCCTAAATTAGGTGCAACAGTTTAATTGGAAGAGTAACACATCTGGACTGAGTTACAGGTATAAGTGAGGTCAGAGAATGAGTTTCCTCTGCTTTTGGGAGGTGCTGGATCCACTGGAGGTTACTAGCTCAATGTCACTGTGCTGAAATCCCTCAAAGGAAGATAAATCTTGTGGAACCCTGATTCCAGTCCTGTGTTTGACAGACCATGGCAAGTAAACGTTGCCTTCATTCCCTAAAAGTTACAGTGTCCTACTTTAAGCATTAGCTATGGTAAATATAAGCCTTATCAAATACATGCTATTCCAAAAATTTCAGAAGATAAAGGTGGCTGACATTCCTTGAATCAATATATTTGTATCCCTAATTCTATCGTGCATATACTGTCTTAATCCCTCTCTATGTCTACATGTACATACAAAGGTACTTTCCTTTTCTACATGTACATATATATATACACACATATGTACCTCTAATTCCATACATTTTGTATACGTACGTACCTCTAATTCCATACATACCTTTTTTTACCACCTAGAAATAGTTGTTTCAGCTCTGTGAGATATCATTCTTTGTGATCCTCTTTCCTAGCCAAACCTGAGCTGGATTAGTTGGAGGATACCCCTACTAAGTTTCCAGGCTAGTAGAAATGTGTATTTTATAGCAGTAGAGAAAGGATTTCTCTGTAAAACATGTGGCATAGGCATAATCCACAGCAAAGTGATGTGATGTCCAGGCTTTGCTGGCATTCCACTTGAGTGTCCCAATTCACACTGGTCTCTGTCTCTCAGGCCCATTCTGAGTTCATGTCACCAAAACCTTCGGTTCCTGTGGGGTCATTAAATCCTTGCTCAATTTCCAGCAGATACGGGAATTGTATGTGAGTGAATGCAATGTACACAAATCATTCCAGCCACCCTTGTATTAAATGAACTTTTTTAAGAAGCTGGTTTTGAACTGATAGAATGTAATGGTTTCAAGGGAACCATATAGCCATTACAATCCATCATACAAATGAATACTTAGGGACACCTAAATCCAGAGATTATTTGACTGTTACACATATACTTGCACAAAGCAGGCTGGAGGATAGACCCCTCAAATCTGCAGTGAAAACATCTGTACTTTTAGGAAATTCTTCTTAAATATGAGCACATGCATAAACTTTCTCAGGTTTCCAAAATGATCAGTTCATTTTAAATCAGTGACCCCCAGCATCAAATTACATTTTGGATGTATTGCTAGCAAATTATCAGTTTAGAAAAGCAAAGTGTTTTAGAATGATAAAGGGTATTTTATATGACGAGTTCTGATTGTGGACTCTGGCTTCTCTATAACCTGATGGTTTTTCATGTGTTATTAATTATTGTGCACTGTACTCCTTTAACATCTATGACAGATACTGTAAAGCTGAGGAAGAGCAAGCAATATAAAATACAAAAATGCTCTCCAAACCCCGCTTTCGCTTCCTTTTGTTGCTCTCTTGTAATGTAAAAACAGATAAATGGTTTCCTCTTTCAAATACAACAAAAAGAAATGACTCCTGGGAGGAGCCCTGGGATGCCAAGTTTGAGCCTGGATTGAATTTTTACGACCACTGTAAAAACTCCTGAAAATAGGAAATTATAATGGAAATGCTGACTCTCACCGCAGCAGCATGAGCAGCACCACCACGGCATTATTAGTGATCTAAAGGGGCTGGAAGTTAAAGTGGAACCATTTACACAACCGACTTCACACCACTTTGCAAACAAGGGGTGTGTGTGTGGCGGGGAGGGGGGGGGGGGCAGATCTTGCACTTAATTAGTTGCTTGCAAAATCCATTGTGATTCTTGAAGACGACAAATCCCCTATCGCTTTATTCCGTGCTCTGGATTTTCTTTTCCAGTCCGCAAAAGCTGCTGGCAGGGGTCTGCCTCTGCGGGGTGACCGGCCCACGGTGTGGCAGGGGACGGGGCCGCGCCGCGGCTCCTGGGACAGGCGGAGGGCGGCCGTGCCTCCGCGCCGGCCCACCGCTCCCCCTCCGCGGTAGCTCGCAGGCGAAGGGCAGCAATATATTAAGGCGCTGGGTCACATCTCAGCACCGCGCTAAAAATCAAGGAAACGATTTCCCCCTCGCTAACAAAATGGAGATGCTCCAAAGTTTGGCTTTTCTTCTCAGGGAGCACCTACAAGTAGAAGTTTAAAAAAAAAAAAATTGCAAAAGTTGGCAGAACAACGTTATATCCACCTCTGTGCCGATTTTGAGTTTGGGGGATGGGGGCGGGAGTTGCTATCAGAAGAGCATTTACTCGCACCGCGGGAGCAGTTTCCACCCGCCTTGTTTGCCGCTATTCTTCCGTCTCTTCTCATTAGCAGCTATTAAAATAATAAGGCTACGTGGGACCTGAGGGGCGAACTGGGAGCCGGGAGAGAGGGGGGGACCAGTCTCGGAGAAGGGGTGCGGGCGCTCCGCGCCCCGCCGCTCCCCGTCCGCGCTCCAGCGCGCTTCGGACTCAGCCCCGACGAGCTCGGTTCCCTCCCGGGCCCTTTCTGGGTCCTCCGCTTCCATCTGAGCCCGGCTGATCTCGGGGGGGGATAAGGGGGGGGCGTCAGTGCCCGCACACTCTAATCCTTCACTGCGGTCAACACCAAAACCGCAGGAAGAGGGAAAGCTAGGCAAAGCGAAGCAAAGCAAAAAAAAAATTAAAAAAATAAAAAGCATAGAGAGCCCCCAGGTGCCACTGGTAACCAGGGGGGCTGTCTCGGGGGGACACCTTCCCCGGGAGGCATGAGGGCAAGGGGGGGACGCTGCAGTGCACTTGTGCCTGCTCTCCCCTGCGTCTCTGCCGCCGGGGCTGGCTCCATCCCTCCCAGCGAAGCTCCGGGCGCGGAGAGGCTTTGGGAACGCCGCCGAGCACAGCCGGCTGCTCCTCCCTGCTCCCCGCTCCCTTCCCCCGGGAGGTTTGGGAACTGCAGGGCTGCCGAGCGGAGGCAGCTTTGACCGGCCATCCCCCACCCACTGCCGCTTTGCGGGGGGCGAGATGTTTGCTGGACTCCGGGCGGCGATGCAGCCCTTGAAACCCGCCGAGCAAACAAACATCCCCACCCTGCCCCGCCGGACCCGCTTCTCCTCGCAACCCCAGCGAGGCGCCTGCGGCTGATGCTTCGCAAGTGGCATGGTTGTTTCTCCTCAATAAAAGATTTTTTCAAGGGACAAGAGACGTTCCTTGGTGGGGAGAAAGTCCCACGGGAGCAAAAGGGAGTGTTATCCTGCACACGGCTACGGGATGGGGCCGGGAATCGTTATCCTGCAAAGGTTAAGTGGGTCCCGGAGGTGAAGCCGGGTGCCCCAGCTGAGGGAGGGAAGAGGAACATCAGTCAGGCTGTGCAGCCCTCTCCCAGCAGACGTGTAGGTGCATCCAGGGATGCCCGGCACTCACACGAGCTTAAACCAGAGGAGGAGCGATCCCCAATACCTGCGCTGCGCAGGATTAGCCCTTGAACCCAAAACTCGTTGGAGACGAGGTGACAAGCGCAGCGGGCTCCCTACGGGAGGGAAGGGGAAAATGCCCTCGGATGCGCTGCGGGTGCCCCCAGGTCTGCTCCGCAGGTGGGGTACGGAGCCGCCCCCCGGCAGCGGGACGGCGACGGCGTGGCCGGGCGGCAGCGCTCGGTGCCGGCCCCGGCGCAGCGGAGCGGGGAGGCAGCCGCGGTGCAGTGGCCGGCCGGTGCTGGCCGGGAGGCTGCTACCCGAAAAAAAGGGGGGGCACAGCCCGAGGGGGCCTCCAGCTTGCAGACAGGTGGGGCAGGATGGGGACGGGGATGGTTTTGGGAAGGGGATACAGGTGGGAAAGAGAGATGGGGGCTCCCATCTCCGTAGTCACCCCCAGATCGCTGGAAACGAATTGGGTTTCGCTGTCACGTCTAAATCCTACGAACGTGGCTGGCTTTGGGAGCAGATGCCTTCACTTTTTACGAGTCTCTTGAAGTTGTAACATTCCTAATCGGCAGCAGATCTTCGCTGTGGAAAAGCGCAGCGTATTCCCTGCGTGTCAGTGCTAATAGTGGGTTTGTATCCCGTTCCCGGTATTAGATTCCCCACCGTTACCAGTTGACATAATGCAAATTAGCAAGGGACATCATAAAAATCCATCCGAGAATAAAGGTTTTGGAACAGCATACCCTTCATAACTTAAACACCAGATATTTAAACCAAATGCACTTAACAAGACAGTTAACCTGAAACTTCAGTTCAATCGCCAGTGGGTTGACAAGTCCAAATATTTTTATTTTATAACAAATGCGTAAATATCAGACTATACGTTATTCAGGCAGCTTTCAGCTACAGCTTCCAGTAATACTCTAAGACGGAAAAATATCCCAACGACCCGCTTTGATCATAAACTATTTTCGCGTGGGAATAATTTTCTGTGTCTCCCTCCCCCTAGACACTGAGATCTCTTACTGCCTTTTATTTCGATGTTTAAGTATTTATTCCGGAATGATGGTTTCTGTAACTGGAAATGCAATATTTTTTTTTTGTTTCCTTAAAGGCAGCACGTGCAGGTATCATTGCCGTTGTTGTGTTTACCATCTCAACTAATCTGCTGCTTCTCTAAAGACAATTGCGATTTTTGTTTTATTAATGCACGCAGCCACCCCCAGCTATGCCAAGATCCTTCCTCTGGGAAAAGAGAAATCTCCAGTTAGAAGAGCACATCTCCAGTCTGTTTCTTGGTTTAGGGACACTTGGGGATCCTACATTCGTGTTCTGACAACAGGACTTGAAAACTATTTTTGAAAATGCAAACTTATTCGAAGGCATCAACTTAACAGCATCGAGCACAGGATCACACCCCCGACAGTTCGACCCCCAGAACAGGAACAAAAGTGCTGGGGTTTGGGTTTGGGATTTTTTTGGGGGGAGGGGGGAAAGCAATAAGAAAGAAAGAGAGAAAAAGAAAATAACAGCACGAAACGACAGAGAACTGAAGAAGCAGGGATGGGGGAACGTCTTTTCTTCGCCTCTGCCTCATAAAAATGCCACTCGTTTCCAAAAGGAGAGAACGAAAATCTCTTCGCCTGCCCAGAGCAGTGAGCGGTGCTGGACCCCCGGCTCTCCCCAGAACAGGGATGTTCGGGGGATGAAATGGCAGGGCGAGGGCTTCCTTCGCCGCGCTGCTGTCGTGTTCATGAACGCTTATTCTGCAGGATGATAACGCAGGCTTTTCTTGTTGCCGTTTTGTTGATGTTTTATTTATTTGTTTGTTTGTTTGTTTGTTTTTCCTTCAGAGATGGGCAAAAATCAGTGTAACAACGGCAGTGACATGAACAATAAAAAAGCACATGCGTGTCCCTGAGCACGGTACCGTGTTATCCTGACGGATCTGTCTTCCCTGGCGTATTATATTACTCTGGTTCCTCGGGACGATGTAATACACCCAAGCAAATTTTTCCCCTTCACGGATCTAAAGGAGTGTGAATGGATGGATGAATAGAAAAACAAATAAGCGAGGAGATTATGGCCTCAGGATTAATTAGAAAGCACGTTTAACCTTTTTCTTTCGAGGGTTATTTTGCTTTGCCTGCTTCGCCCGGGTATTTTGACTTTCCCCGGACCTAAGCAGGTCTCTGCGGCTCCCGATCCGCGGGGGATCCACGGGACTTCGCAAGCCGCGGATCGCCGCCCGGGGTGCGGGGAGAGACCGTCCCGGGCCGCGGGAGGAGGGAGAGGAGGAAGGCACCGGGGGCCGGGGAGGACAGTGGGGAGCGGCAGGGATGCTGGGGCGGGGGGAGGAAGCGGCTCCAACCCGGGGGTGGACCCCTCACAGGTAAGCGGCTCCTGGGATCCTCTCGGAGGATCTTTTCAGAGAGGGAGAACAACTTGCGATCCCAAAATCCTCCCGGAGGGAGCAGATCCCTCCCTCCATCTTCCCCCCACTTTTTTTTTTTTTCTTTTCTTTTTTTTCTGCCTTTCTCCCCCTCCCTCCCTGGGCAGGTCCCGGTGAGTCCCGTCCCGCGGCTCGGCGGGGAGGGGGCGCAGCGCGGCCGGCCGGGAGCGGAGGGGTGCGGAGCGGCGCGCCGCACCGGCGCAGGCAGCGCGGCCGCGTAGCCCCACCGGGGGGACGGCGCTCCGCCACCGCGGAGCTGCAAGGGGACTCCCCCTACGGCGCCCCCCGGGAGGCTGCTCCGCCGCGGGGGGCCGCCCGTAGCAGGCCCCGGGGAGATGCCCCGGGGGAGGCTGCGGGAGCCGGGCGGGGGGGCGAGATCACACGTTTGCGGGCTGCGAGTCCCGGGCTGCTGCGCCTCCAGGAGAAGCGGGTTGAAAAGTTGGTTCTTCCCAGCCAGAAACTTTCTCCCTGCGTGCGCATGCCCGGAGTCTGGTGGGAGGTTGAGGGGGGGAGCTGGGAGGGGGGGGGGGGTTGAAATAAGGAGGAGGCTGGAGGGAAGGGATCGGTTCAGTCTGAGCTCGGCTGCTCCCGGGCGCGTTTGCACTCCGGCACACGCAGCCGGCGCCGGGAGCAGGAGGAGGCAGAGCGTCTCCGTCCCCATCAGCCGCAGCACCTGGACACCTGGCCCCGCTGCTCGCTCGGATCTGCCTGTACCCGCTGGAGGAGCAGCGGGGTGGGGTGGGGAGAGAGCTGTGCCCCCCAGGGCCAGCAGAGACACTGACCTAGCCCAACCTCTTTTTTTTTTTTTTTTTTCCTATTATTTTTTTTCTATTATTTTATTTTACCAGCTCCAATTTAGCCCAGGATCTTTTAACTGCTGCCAGCGGTGGAGCACAGATCGGGATTAGGTAAATAAAAAGAACAGCTCGTTTTGTTTGGTTTTTGTTTTGCCAAGCCTCGGGGTTTGGGGATATCGATCCAAACACCTCCTTTCTCTCCCTCTTTTCTTTCTTTCCCTCCATCTCCTCCCACCATCCCCTGGATGGTTGCAGAAGAAGTGGGGAAATCGTGGTTCACGTGAGGAGGACTGTTCTCCCTGGGGCGGGCGGAGGGCTGGGGGAAGCCTGCGCATGGGGCTCGGATATTTTGATGCTATTTAAAGATTTGTCTTCCCCTTTCAAAGTTGTTTATCCCCCCTTGCGGAGAAGCTGTGTTTTTAACCCGAGCTAAAAATGACACATACGAGCTGCAAACCAGAAGCCTGAATGTCCTTTATGGACTTGAACGTTCAGCTTCTTTCTTCTATGTTCTTTCTTTTTCTTTCCTTTTCTTTCATTTTCTCTTCTTTCTTGCTTGCTTGCTTTGTTCCTTTTTTTCTTTCTTTCCTACTCCCGTTTTAGTGTTTTAGGGTCCGAGAAGCCTTCTCTGTTTTCTCCCAAGGCCACCACAGAAATGAATCTGATGTTTATATTTGTCTGAATGGATCAAAACAAGTTCATCGTAGGGAGAGACTGAGCTTCTCTCGAGGCCGAGCCTATAAAGTGTCAGCGCAAAGCCGAGGATTAGAGTGTAGTTGTTATGGTTGGCTTTTGGGAGGGAAACTATAAAAATCGAGGATTTTGGAGATTCCCGTAGCGCTGCGGGAATTGTCCGATAAAACGCGAGCAGGGCAGGGGAGTGGGAGCCGTGTCCCGGACAGGTGCACAGTAGGTCCAGTTTAGTAAGTTCGAAGCCAACTGGGAAAAAGGGCCAGCCCCTAACCCAGCGCTGAGCCGGGGACGCTGCAGCGGTGGCACCGCGCTGCGCAGCGCCGCGGCGGGAGCCCGGCTGGGGGTGGCCGGGGCCGGGGCCGCCTCGGCCGGCCAGGCCCGGGGATGCGCCTCGCTGCCCTGCCTGCCCCGCGGGGGTGTCACCGCAAAGGTTTTGCCTCCCCCCACCCGTGCTGTGGCCGCGGGAAGCGAGGAGCACAGAGGGAAGAAACCCTCCCCGCCGCCGGGAGAGAGGAAGGACGGTTTATTCGTGCGCAGGGGAGGCACCGGGCGTTTCTCTAGGGAGAAAGCGAGAATGAATCTTGTGCTGGGGGGCCTTTCTACACCCGAGGGGATGAAACACACACACACACACACACACACACACACCCTCCCCAAAACCCCCAAACCAACCTTCTGCAGGGAGAGGACTCAGGAGCCTGGCCCCTGCGGCCGCCCCGCCGGCTCCCAGCCGCGCCCGCCTCCCGCCCTGCGGGCCCGCCGCGGGGCTGCGCTCCCGCCCGCCGCCCTCCCTGCCCCTGCCCCTGCCCCTGCCCCACCAGGACCCGGGCCCGCGGATTTTGTTGTTGCTGTTTGTTGTTTTGGATAAAGGCTGCCCCGGGCAGCCTAGCGATCGCTGGTGCAGTCGGAGACCGGTTATTATTATTCTTATTGCGAGACACAAATCTGCCGCATTCACCCGCATTCGCAATGGTGGTCTGGAGAAACTTGTCAACGCTGATTTCTGATAAAATGTGAATGATGATTTTATAAGGATTGAGAGGAGATATCCAAGGCACATGCTGACTGAGTCCTTCCAGTCCTCATTAATGTTAGCAATTAACTCTTTCACGCTCAATTAGCCCCGAATAAACCTGCTTTAATAGATTCTGCACACTTCATTAATACTTTGAATAAATCTGTGCTGAACAATGCACTTTATTCCTCAAGAGCACCACGCTCGAATAATGCGGAGCGAAAGGGCAATTTTATTCCCTTTCCAGTTAGTTTCCCAAACACAGATAAATTGTAAGCTCTGTTTCCTCGCTTAAACTGATAGGAAGGGAAAATCTCGTCCCCTCAAAGGGGACAAAATAATTAGCCGACCTGGTGGCAAAATGCTGCACACCGATGCGATGCAGCCGAAAGGAGAGGGCTACCAGACTTTAAAGGATTCAGGCAAAACAGGAGGACTTTTTTTTGACAGATGAACCTGATTGCTCTAGTTTGAGGCTATCGTAAGAATGCAGAGTTTTATGCCCGCTACTTTATCATGTTTGTAAAAATAAGCAACGTTCTCAGGGTAATTTACCTCCTCCATTCTTCCATGTGGAACTAATTAGCAAACCTCATTATTTATGAGTCAGGTATTTGATGTAACAAATATCCCTTTCAAAGGACACATCGGAAATTGATAATTCAAGGTAGAAAGGAAAAAAATCGACTAGCCACAGGATTACTTAAAAATCCGTTTAATTTCACCCCTTGCTATGCTGCCAGCAAAAAGCCGGTGTATTTTTCTTTTTCTTTTTTTGGCTTATAGGGGAGGTAGAATTTAATCTGGAAGGTTAAGATTACAATGGTCTTAAAACAATGGCAACTGGACAATAGCATTACCCTATCTTCAAACAGGACAAAGGGTAAGAAAGCTGGAGACAGATGTAGTCTTTCAAGTTTATGATCCTATTTTGCAGGGTAAATTTATCTTGGCATGAGTGGGTTTTGTTTCAGTCAGAACACAAGTGGTTTGTTCTTAATTACTCACCGAGCTAGTTTGTGTTAAAAAAGAAAACCCTGCACAGCTTTATTGTGATGGGGGAATTCAAGCAGAGAACTCGCGGGGTCTTCTTCTGTAAAAAAAAAAATAAATAAAATAAAATAAAAAAAGAAGCCCCGATAACGATCTGTTTACATGAAACAGAATTAAAGGTGGAGGTGACACCGAAATCAAAGAAACATTGATCTCTCTGCGGGCAAGCGGGAGAGCGGAGAGTTAGTGCGCTGTGAAACACGGTCGCTTTGATGTCCCAGAGAGAGGGGACTTCTTTATGAAATACTCTGCTCTTCATCTATATTTTTGACTATCCCGGTCGCACAGAGCAAAAGTGTAGCTTACATTTCTGGAAAAGTGCCAAGAAACTTGTAGTAACGTGAACACTCTACTCCCACCTCCCCTTTTCTTCTTCCTTTTTTTTTTTCTCCTTTTCTTTTTCCCTTGTTTTATTTCTTTTTTTTTTTTTTTTTTTTTTTAAATAATAGAAGTGCTCTAGCAAAAAACCACGGGCGCAATGGATGCTACTACGACCCGACTGTATTTCTTGCTTTCTGCCCCCTTCTTTGTTTGGGAAATCAAAAGAGAATTTTTAAAATGTTATCGAGCAAGAATTTACCCAAATTGACATAGCAGATTTTTGCTTATATATTCCATATTAAATGTTTTCTAAGGATATGAAGAAAGAAAAAGGGATAAGCTCAGAAATTAACTCCGTTTGCAATAGCATGTTTCATGCTTGAGAGATCTAGGGCTACCTAGTCAGGAAAACAGACACCGAGCCGTTGTGACAGACAGAAAGAGACGTTTCAGGTACCTGGACGGGAGTGTTTTCCGCGCACTTTGTTCTCGGGGTCATCGGTTGAGGCATTTGTGCTGCGAAGTGGACACGCCTAGCGTATGGGCAGCACTAACAAAATAAAAAGCGTTTCCCCAGTTGAACAACAAAACAGTCTGGTTGGTTCATCGGCCCTAAATAGTTAAAAAAAAAAAGGGGGGGGGGGGAAGAAGAGGAGAAGGAGGACAATGTGATGTGTGCATTTTTCAATCAGCCACTATCCAAAATGTATCCAGTTAAAAAAGGCAAAATGTCACAATCTCTTATTCTGGGTCATTGCGATGGAATTCCTCTAAGGTTTGAGTCTCTCTTCCTGCTGCTGATTTATGTAAAGCAGTGTGAAAGGTGGACCTGGCGTATAGAGCTGCTCAGAGTAAGCTTCTCCCTCTCACACCCTCCCAGCCGCAGCTCCTTGGTCCAGGCAACAGCCCACATATAAATCAGATTTGTTTCCCTGGTCTTTAGACCTCTTCTGCCACCATTTTCCACCCTCCAGCCCAGAGGGACAATTACTGCTCTGCAGCACTTCACTGTCTCCTTTTTTCCAAAGGGGCTTCACTCTTCACGTGGGGATAAGCTGACCCTCCAGGCTGAGTGCTGAGAGGATCCTGGCGGGAACATGCGGGGATCTTGTGGGGATCCTACGATGACTCAGCAGGAACCTGATAGGGGATCTTATGGGCACCCTGTGTGGATCCTGTGGGATCTCATGGGCACCCTGCAGGGACTCTACAGGGACCCTGCAGGAAAGCAGCCCCACTGAGGGCAAATCCTAGAGATCGCTTGGGGGAAAGCAAGTGCAAGCTCTGGGCTGTGGAGTAAGGATGAGGCTCCTCTGGCTGCAGGGATGCGATGCCTCCAAAAGCTGTGGGTACTCTCTCATCCCGACAAAGAGGGGAAACTGCATTCCCACCACCAACCCTCAGGAGGAATCTCCTGACAAATGGTTGACAGCAGCCGGGGCTGAATTTGCAGGCAGGGCCAGATGCACCTCAATGCTGCTACCTGGTAGCATTTTACCTCTGCCTTGTGGGGTGGAATAGGTAGGGATCTGGCCCAGAGGAGATGCTGAGGGCTTGGCGGGACCCTGAAACACAGAGCAAAGTGGTGGCACCCAGCCCAGAGAAGGGCTGTGGCCCTGCAGCTGGTGGGCTGGATGTCCCCACGGGAAGGGTCCCTCCAGCCCTCACCTTTTTGCCTTTTGAAGGGTTCTAATTAAGCGATTGCCTAGATTAGGACGTGGGCTTGAAGCCAGGTGCTTCCCCCTGGGAAGAACAAATGGCACTTCAGATTTGTCACCTGGACTCAGCATTTTCCCATTTCTCTTTGCAGTACATAAGAGGGAGGGCTGTTGGCTGGGTTTTTCCCCCCTAAAAGTTCAGGGATTTTCTTTTTTTTTCAATGAGGGAGGACATGCCATTCTGAGCACTTAACTGCCTCCACCAGCCAGAGGCAGAGGCTTGGCTGAGGCCAGACCTCCGGGAGGTGAGCGACCCAGGGGCAGTGACCTCCCTGCACCCCTCCTCACGTCACCTCAAGGGTCAGGGCTAATGGCAGGTTTTGTGGACAGACATAGTGGGCAGTATCCCACCACTTTCTAAAGGCTGAGGATGCCCAGGAAGTGATTTTAAATTACATGGGAGAAACCTCAGCTTTGTGGCCCAAAATGGCACCTCTTTGCTGTCCCTGTGCAGAGGGTCATTGGAGGTCTACCTGGCACAGGGATGCTGTTGGGGGGTAAATGACTGTGGATGGGGTACAACTTTGGTGTGCAAGGGAGAGGGAGAGGGAGATTCTGGAGACCTGTGGGGATACACTTGCAGCCCAGAGCTGGTCAGGCCTCTCCAAGTCCAAGTCAGGCTCCTCCAGTGGCTTTGGAGAAGGGTGTTAATGAGGGGTGAAGGGAGAAATTGCCTCTGCTTTTATCTTCTTATAAATCCACCTTTCCCTCTTTCCCTCTTCATCTTTATTTTCCAGATCTTTTCCTCCCCTGTTCCCAAGATCCTCCTCCTGTGCGGCCACCATGGGAAGTAAGACCCTGCCGGCCCCAGTGCCTATCCATCCTTCCCTCCAGCTCACCAACTACTCCTTCCTGCAAGCGTTCAACGGGCTGCCCGCCATGCCCTCTGACCACCTCTCCAACCTCTATGGCTTCAGCGCCCTGCACGCTGTACATCTGCACCAGTGGACTTTGGGGTACCCGGCTATGCATCTGCCCCGCTCCTCCTTCTCCAAGGTGCCCAGCGTGTCGAGCCTGGTGGATGCACGGTTCCAGCTGCCGACCTTCCCACTCTTCCCACATGTCATCCAGCCCAAGCAAGAGGCCACCAATGTGACCCTCAAAGCCAAACCCCGCTTCGACTTTGCCAACTTAGCCGTGGCTGCCACACAAGAGGACCACTCTAAACTGGGACAGGCAGACAGTCAGGGCTCCCCCCCAGGGCTGGGGTCTTTGCTTGAGGTGACTAAACTCTCTCCAGAGAAGAAACCCACACGGGGAAGGTTACCGTCCAAAACCAAGAAGGAGTTCGTGTGTAAATTCTGTGGCAGGCACTTCACCAAGTCCTACAACCTTTTGATCCATGAAAGAACCCACACCGACGAACGGCCCTACACGTGTGACATTTGCCACAAGGCCTTCAGAAGACAGGATCACCTGAGGGATCACAGGTAACGATTCTTCTTCTCCTGTCCTTTTTTCCTCGTGTATCCATACTCTCCCAGTTACCCACCTACACTCATGAAGGTGCTTGTAAGAAAAGTCATGTCCCTGGCCAGCCAGCAGTGTTCCCTCTAGGTTTTCCTTTGCTCGCTGCTGGTGGAGAAGCCCAGACAACTCACTTCAGAAGACAGGCGCATTGTTATACTCGCTCACCCCGCAAAAATGACTTGCACAGCTTCCTTCTTAGCTTCCACAGACGTTTTCACCCTCCATTTGCATTGTCTTGTGTCTTCTGCCTTTGTGATCATTCAGAAGTGTCATGAAGACAGACAGCCTGGTGACCTTGAAGCTAGACAGAGCTCTTTATCCCTAAGAAGGGCACCCTTGTAAGCCTCCAACACCCCCCTCTCTTCTTGCACACACACATACGGATGATGGCGCGTGTGCCGCACGCCAGCACTCTCGGTCTCAGCAGTAGGTGTAAAAAGCTTCAGTGTGTTCGCCATCAGGTAGATCACTGCTGAGTTCAGGCCAATTCTTTCTGACATCTCGATTGTTTTTCTCTCCATAGATATATCCATTCTAAAGAAAAGCCTTTTAAGTGTCAAGAATGCGGGAAAGGATTTTGCCAGTCCAGAACGCTAGCTGTCCACAAGACACTGCACACGCAAGTAAAGGAACTGAAACCTGCCAAACTTAAGTGCTGAATCTCCAACTTCTATGAACTTTTCCTCCCCTTCAGACTTCACATCAAAACCAGAGCAGAAACAAAACTTTCAGGATGGGAGCACTGAACTTTGTGTTTTGTTTTTGTTTGTATTTTAAAAAGAGCAAAACCTGCTCCCCCCCCACCCAAGCAGCTAACTTCCTAAGTCGTGGGTGAAAAGATTATTTTGCATTTAAAATATACATGAATAATGCAGAGAGTGCTAGCTGACTTGTGTGGCTTTGATAAACTTTATGCCAAAAGGTGGTGCTCACGTGTTGGACAGGAATCTCTTTAAAACCAAACAAAAACCCACAAGCCCTCCCCCTCAGTCCCAACAAAAAAAAACCCCAAATCGTAGCTTCCAAAAGTATTACTTTTTTAAAAAAAAAAACAACCTCTTATTTTATACTTTTTTTTGACTGTATAAAGCTTCTTATTTTTACACTTCAGGAAATACAGAGAATTTCGGAAGACGATTAAGAACTGAAACGGTGGTTTCTCATCACAGCACCATTAGGACAAGGAGAAGGGCAACTTGCAAATCTCACTTGCTAGTTTGTTTTCTTAAAAGGAGAAGAAAATTAATGTTTGGAAATGACCTAAATCTCTCAAGTGAGGAGTCCTATCATGCGCTAGAAAACACATCCAGATCTTAGACCTGTGGGTCCCCGGTGTTTGGGACAAATCAGTGTTCATGGGACATGGAGACCTTTTTTTTTTGCCTTATGGTCTAGTGCGTGTGAGGAGGTTTGTAACTTGTGGACTTATTTAAAAAAAAAAAACAGAGGAAAGAAAGATGGCAATACGTCAAACTGACGATATGCACAACGTGGTTTTAGTGGTACTTTAAAGTCTTCGTGTGTCCTGATGAGAGAGAACAAATCTCAACCTGAGAGCGTATTTTTTTAAATGCTGGCTTTCTGAACAGTGTATTCAAATTAAGAGACATTCCAATAAGTTTTGTTTATTAAAAAAAAAAAAAAGTTGTATGGCTGTTTGGCACTTTATGCTGATTATTGGTAATTGACATTTATCACTGGATTGTGTGTGTTTTTTAAGTATTAAAATAAATCGTTATTTTACAGGCAAGTGTGCATGGACTACATATGTATTCATTTGGTTTCTGGTCTCTTCCCTAGCAAACGCTCTCTGTCAATATTCAGAATCTTTCTTTTTTTTTTTTCTCCCCCCCCCTTTTTTTTTTTTTTTTCGTTAACTTGGTATTTCCTCACTGCTTGTTTCTACCAGCCTTGGAAAGTCTGGATCTTTCCTTTACGCGTAAGCTTCCCCCCTCCTCATTTTCTCTGTTTTTTTTTTTCCTTTTCTTTTTTTTTCTGTTTTTTTTTTTCTTTTAAGGCTGACAAAAGTAAACAGATCTGCAGGGAGTGAAATAATTTTGCTGCTAGTGTGGAAAAAAAAAATCATCTTAGGTAACTAAATCTTGGGTATTAGCTGATAAGATTAGGTGTCAGAAGTGTTATAAAACAAATCAGATGAATAATGGGCAAACTTGCTGCTTTCCCAGCCTGCAGGCGCTGCGGGGAGAGCCGCCTTCGCGCACCCTTCCCTTCGCTTGTCAGCAGCGGGCATTTTTCAGCCACATCTTCGGCCGGTTCAGCGCTGATTTGGGGCGGCCTTTGATTCCCGGCAGCTGTCTTAGATCAGAGATGTTTATTCCACTGCGAAACCGCTTTGGATCGAGACGGGGGAGAGAGCTCAGAGCTGGGGGATCCGCCTGAGCCTTTGAAGCGCCTCTTGTCCTTCCTCGTCCCCTCGGCAAACCCTAAGTCCTCTGTCTCCCCGTCACAAGCCGGTGCCCCCCGCGATAAGAAAAACCTCCTGCAAATTAGCGCGGCGACACCTCCCAAGTAACCTCGGACCTACCCCGGCGGCTCTGCCGCTGCCGAGGCGCGGATGCTCGGTCCAAAGCGGTTCCTTTCCCCCTTCCCCGCTCCGCTTTTAGAAAATATTTCTTTATTTGGTCAAGGAATCCTATCAACGACAGGGAAAAAATTGCGGTTGTAATTCATTTAATGTAAGGGGAGGGGGGGAGAAACCTCTCTCACACTCTTTTTTATTGGACACCGATTCGAGCGCATCGTAACTAATCTAAACGCACTTGCTGGACGCGTTGCAGAATCCACCTTCGGCGTCGGAAGGCCCTTGGGAAGCGCGGGGTGCCGAGATGACGCCTCTGCCTGCATCCAGCTCCGGAGGCTGTGAGAACGGGCAGAGTTTGAAGCCGGCTTGCTTTTGCTTTGCTTTGCTTCCCACCCGCCACTCGCTTTCCACTCCGCGTAAAGGCTTTTGGTTTTGTCTTACAAGAAAACCAACCGCTCGGTAGAAGCAAGGAGTGCGGGGGTGAAATCACCCAAGCCTGCAGGAAGCCTGGGCTGACCCTCTGCGCTTCGACAGCCTGCAGCCGCCACCGTGGGACGAGCGCGGGGCTCTGCGCGGAGCCCGGCAGGAGCGAGGAGAATCCCTCTTCTGCGCTGGCCTCGCCTTGCCGAGCCGGATCGGGCTGCCTGTTCTCGGCAGCGTTTCTCGGGGGCAATTTGAGCTGCCTCCGAAGGTCCCCCCCCGCCTCGATCCTCCGCTGGGGTTTGGCTGCATCGCCTTGCGCAAGCCCAGCGGGAGCGGCCGCCTCGCCCCGCTCGGGTCGCTGCCTGCGGAGCTCTCCTTGGAAAAGGCCACCCGCCCCCGCCAGCGCGCCGGGCGGTCCCCGGCTGCCGCCGGCGTGGCCCGCTGCCGCGACACGGGCACGGCGTCCCGCGCCTCTCCGAGGAGGGACCTGCGGCCCCGAGCACTAACACGGCGTGAACTGCCAACCTAAGGGCTGGGTGGCTCATCCCCCCACCCCGTGTATTTCTTCTGAACGGAGGTTCAGAGAGAAAATCCCCGTCCCTCTTGTGTGGTACGGAGTAAAGGCACAGGGATGCTCCCGGGGTCCTGTCGTGGAGGGCGAAAGTGAAGGGCTCTGTCTCTTGGAGCCAGTCGTTTTTCCGGGGTCGTGACTACGAGGCAGAAATCTGAGTTGGATGCAAAGGGAGGGAGGAAGGGATGCAGGGAGGGTCACTCCACTGAGGCTTTCCCACGCTCGCTCCACCATCTCCTTAACACTGGGATACCGAAACACCCGTGGCGAGGTAAGAAACCGTGTCAGTTACTGGTTCCTGGGAACCATTATAACTGCGGAGTTGCGAAGGTGGAGAAACCACTCCTCCCAGCTGGGCATGAGAAGCGTTTCATTTGTAAGGCTGAAGCCTGGTGATCTGCCTGCCAAGAATTTCCTTAGACATGTATTTTTATGTGCAATTAAAAAAAAAATCTCCAAAATTGACATAATCAGAATTACAGATGTGTTAAAACTATGTGGGCATACCGAGCGCAGGATGCACACGCAGCCTCTTACTGTCATTTGTACCACACGTATACGTGTGTGTATTTCCTCTTCCCAGAAGGCCGCTGTCGACCTCATGCAAACAAAGGCTATCTCTCTGGTCATGCTCTCAGCTGCACTGGTGAACAGTTCGCCTGTTCCCTCCAGTGTTTTGAATTTTGCTAGGCAGTATCAGTTCAGTGATTCCAAGGAAAGCAAAGAAGAGATGAAATCATGACAGTCAGAAGAGATAAGTCGTACTAACCCCCAAAATAAACGAAAGGAATTAGACGGGAAATGTGCCTTTTGAATTAGGATCACAAATAATTGAAATGATTAATTACCTCCCCTTTCTTTCTTTTTCTTTTCTCTCTTTGCATGTGTTTTAATCTGACATTCATGCAGTGAATAAAAGTCACTTAGGCCTCTGTTTTCCAATCGAGAGCTGATTCTGTTTTCACAGTTGCTTTACATTTTGCATTTTCATCATAAAAACATCACTGAATGGGAGTTTGCAAGAGTAAAAACCAGGACACCTGCCTCTAGTTGTCTCTTCCTGCAAGATTTACAAGGGAAACACAGATTTTTTTTGTCTTTTTTAATTTTTTTTTAACCATTTCCAGTTACAGGAGAAAATGTAAAGATGTCTTGGCACATCTCTCTCTCTCTGTTTTTTTCCCCCTTTGCATTCCAGTCATTCTTTTTCTGCCCATAAACTGTTACTACTCCGCAAGAGTCTGATTCTGCACAGCCTACTCGGTCTGTTTTTTTGTTGGATGCAGGAAGAAATCCTGTCAGATGGGGTCTTCAGTGTACATTCATGAAACAGAGCAAAAGCCTCTCTCAGAATGTGCTCTGGAACAGCAAATAGTTACTTTTCAGCTGTGGATTACATGTGCCTCTGAAAAGGGGACCACAAATCATTGGGTTTTTAAAGGTTCCGCATGAGTTGTATATTAATCCCAGTTTCCCTAGGGATGGATTAATCCCAGCTTCCCAGTTGTGTGGCTACAGACAATGTTGATGGGGTTGGGGGCAAGGGAGAAGGGAGATGGGGAAAGGAGAGGGAAATTAAAAAGATATATCACAGGAATACATGGCCTAAGTGGCGAGGAGCCGTAAGTACTTAAGTTTCAATACCTCTTCTACCTCTGTCACCACATGTGAGCTGAAGCAAATCACTTCAGCTCCCTGTTTTGGTTTCTTCATCTCTAAATTGGGGATAATGCTGCTGCTTTTGCTCCCAAGAGGCCTGGCACACTCATGTAGAAACTCCTGCTCAGCCCTCAGCAGTGAAAAGTTCTGATTCATACCTGGGCAGCTGAAAGCAGTGGCTGATCTGGGAGATCTAATGGAGTGTGCAAGACAAATTTATATTCACGTGTAATTCTTTTTCAGCCCTGGCAGTTTTGTTGAGAGATGGAGTCCTAGAGCCCAGCATGCATTTCTTCTCTACATTCCTATCCAATGACTAAACAGGAGGAATGGCATGGGCCAAATTCATCCCTGGTGGGACTCCAATGACATCAGTCATCTTTATAGGAGTTTTTTGAATGAAGTCAATTGGGTTTTACAAGGACTGAGTTTGGCCACATGCATATTTAACTGCTCAGAGAGCTGCAGCAGAGAAGGAAGCTTTCCTTGTCTTAGAAAGAATCACTTCTGAGTCTGGGAGACACAAACTAAGTCATTGACCTGTTTTACACAGTCAAGTTTACCTTATTTAAACTCAAGAAGCAGCTGAAGTGTGCTCAGCATCCAGCAGAACTTAAAAAAAAAAACCAACCCAGCTGCCCCAAAATGTTCATAGCTTTCGGTGAAACTTTGTATTTGTCCCTACCGCCCGGTGCAGCACTGTGGCACGGATGCCCAGCAGACATGTTTACATGACACAGGGCAGCACCCTGCAGGACTACCGGCATGAGGCCTGCAAGCAGAACAGTGGCTTCAGCACAGTGCTGTGCCAGAGCTGTTTGGATCTGACTGTTATCAGGCCTAGCTGTTCCAGAATCCCTGTCATGCTCGTAGATCTTGGCCACTTCCAGCTCACATCTCCCTTTAGACTGCTTTCTGGGGCTGTAATTCCACTGCCAGTTACACCTGATGAGAACATGGTAAATCACTAAAAAGGGATGTTCCTTCCTCTACCTGTGCCTTAGCTGCTAGTGCTGACTCCCCCTATACTTTATACTTGTGCTTTACTGGAGTCTGATATTGCACCAAACATATATAAATGTTGATACTAGTATTATAGTTCCTGACACAGTAGCTATTGAAAAATAAAACTAAACAACAATTTGATCAGTGGCAGTGATTATCAAAAGTTTGTCTACAGAGCTTGTCACTGCTACCCAGTTAAATTATTTGCAAGGTCTATTGTTTCTACATTCTTATTGTATCTTCTAAGGAACAAGTCAACTTGAACAATTAGAGAACTGTATTGCTAAGTTTGAGTAGCAGAATGTGTGCTCTGGTCATATGACGCACCTCAACTGTTTTCCAAGGGATGAATGTCATGTCTCTTTTCCTGATTTCTAACGTGCTTTCTGTCTTTACTAGATCTTTGGTGATGGAACTTGCATTTGATTTTCAGTATTTTTACATTATATGTGTGGAATGATGAAATCTGAGTTTACGGGCTTGTTCATCTCTTTTACAGCAATTTGACTTGGCTGAATCAAGTGGAGCTATTCTAGTTTTACAGCAGAAGTTGTGACAAGAGAATTAGACCTACTGATGGTTTTGCTGCAGCCACAAAATCCGCATTGCTGAGACCCACTATCATTTTTTGTCTGTATTTAATTTTCCTAAGTTTTATTTTACCACTTTGTCTTCTGTCCCTATTTGTCTGTATTTCATACTAGGGTAAATTGAGAGAAAAAAAAATTGTTGCCAGCTTTTCAACAGGTATATCAGCTTGTACCAGAGACCTGATAACCAGTTTTCATCTTTTTTTTCTTCTTCAATCCTTTTTTTCTCAGGGAATATTCTTTTTTTTTTTTTTTTCTTCATGTGTTCATCCTTCTTCCTGTCTTCTTTTTGCATCCTCAATGCTGCTAGAGTTCTTGCCCTGCCCATCTCATTTCTTGATTTGATTTCTCCCTCTTATTCAGCTCCATTTTAGTTTGCCTACATGTTGCTGCAACTGTAATTTTATTTGTCATGTCACTGGACCTGTTGACTCTATTTCTGTCTGGCCTTTTTTTGGCTACCCTTTGGCCTTTCTGCATCAAGTTCAAGTTAGTGTCTTCCAGAAAGAAACTCACCACAAATCTATCTTTCTCTGAGTCTCTGAATTAATTTATTTCTTCATTCTCTTGCTTCCTTCACTTGTTTCAGACAACCACATATTTACCACCTTTCTCTCATCATGACACCTTTTCTCTTTCTGGCCTTTTGGCTTCGAATTGGGGCTGCTCAAATCACATGTTATGGGTGAATGATTAATCTAATAACTTTTTTTCCATTCAAGAGTTGTGCAGACACAGCATGGCTTTCTTCCAAATGTATGTGAAGATATTTCAGTTTACATATGTCTTGTAAATTCTTTTGAGGCTGTTTCTTTATCTATTTATTCTCCAGGAGTTCAGCACCAGGCTATAGAAAAGTCTCAGGTACATTTTCAGAGAACAGAGGAGAAAACTACCCAATAAGGAAATATTAAAGTAGGTAAAAGCAGATCTCATCTAAAGTTATATTAGGTAGGAGGGGTCTGTGTGTTAAATGTTACACTTAGGGAATAACTACATACTGATGAGTGTGTTCATGATCCTGCTGTCCTTCCTCACATGCCGTAGCCAGTGAGGCTGGTCAGACACATGTCCAGAGGAAGGACTGTACTGCACTTCAGAGAATGAAGCAGGACGTCAGCGATACACAGCTATACAGAGCTGTGGGACTCTTTCTCTTCTCAGGAAAAGTCTCTTTCAGGCTTTTCCATCTCAAACCTCACAAATAACAACCCCCTGTGTTTCTTCCCAAACTTACATAGGCTGCTGAGGCCGCTTCAGTGCTCCAGGCATAGCCACCTCTGTGCTGCAGATCTTCCTCTCTGCTGTGTACAGAGACCACCTGCAGCCTCACACTGGTGACTCTTCCAGTCTGACACTCAGCTGGTCTCACTGGGATGTGCTCATGGGTTAATGTGGCTGGCCATACTGTCACGAGGCTTTAAGGATGGACTTTTTCATGTCGGGTGAGTTTCATTTTAACTGAGCAGGGTGACAGAACAGCTAATTACACACGCTTATTTTTGTTTTGGAATTGTTTGATCTGAACTTTACTGTAATTCCTTATTGCACTCAGGATGATTTTTTTCCACTTCAGATGGGAAATTTTGTATTATGAGTAAAACTATATGGGCTATGGGCTTACAGGTTCTTCTCCCTAACCATGTCTTTACACATATGAAACTTGGTTTATGTAAGCGTTCTTGAAAAGGACATGAAAAATAACATCAACTGTGGCAGAAAGAGAAATCACAGACCTTCAAGAATGTGCCACTTTCCACCACTTTCTTTCAAAGTGTCAGTCAATTCTTTTGGTGCCTATTGTGTACTCCTTTTCATTTTCTTCCATAAAATGCACTTCTCTTGGAAAATGACTTCTCTAGCACTTCACAAACAGCTCTGGCTTTCACCACCCATCAAGTGCATTGCTGGATGTCTACTGAACATCCAGTGAGTTGCTGGATACTGTTGGTATGTCAGATTTAGACTGTGTGGTGAAGGCTGCCCTGTACAGCTCTGAGTACAGTGTTGGCTGCTGGTCTTAGCAACCAATAAATAATTAAGAAGCTGGATATTTGATGATCCTTAAAGAAGAATGACTCAGCTAGCCCTGTACTGTTGATTTCTTCATTAGCACAGACATAGATCCAGTCCAAGAACTGGTTTTCCCTTATGCATTTATTTGGTGACCACTTGGATATGGCTTAGGAAACAGTTAGTGTTTCTCCAGCAGTTAGAAAATGTTTACTTCCAGCTGTTTATTTCCCTCAGTGGATTAATAAGCTTATTTCAAAGTGCTGCAAAAAGGAAAACTAGATTTTCAAAATGGGGAAGGAAGAACATTCATAGTGACAGTGTTTTCATCAAACTCCCTTTTTCCTGCACTGCAAAGGAAATGTTTAAATAAATGGCTCAGAGTTTCCTTAACTTTCCAATGTACCTAATCAAATATATAAACTGTATAAAACATAATAAAAGCAATTGCATCGGTTGGGGAAAATGGAAGGGGAAAGCAGATGCAGTTGTTATTATCCCTGAACACAACCTTTCCACTGAACTGACATCAGCCTGATTATCACATTATGGAAACAACACTAACTTTCTGCAAAGATTTTACTCAGTATAAAATAGTCAGCAAGGAGGACTCACTGCTTGGTGCCTTTTACTCAGAATCCCTGTGATCCATGAAGTCTCCTGCTCTTTTCCTCTGGCATGTAATAATTTAAGACTTTTTGCCTTTTTCATTGAGATCTTGTATTACTTACAAGGTGGGGATTTTGTGTGTTCTGAGTTTGGGGGAAACATCTATGATATAGTTACCTGTGATTTTAATGAGACAGACTTTTCAGTCCTAGGTGGATGGCACATACTATCCTTTTCTCCTGGGATGCAGTGGGTAGGTTCCTTTCGATGGTGATCTTGCTAAAGTAGAATGAATGTGGATAAAGTTGATCATAAGGCCAAAGCTCTCTTTACTGCTGGCAGTCCTGTGAGAGCAATGAGATACATCAAAAGGGACTGAACCGTGAACAAGAGAACAAGCCCATCTGCTAGGCTTGCCAGTTTGCATGCAATCCCATAGCCAAGCAATGAAGCAGATATGCTGGATACAAGTCTGTCCAGCACTGGCATAGTTTTCTGACCCATTCCTGCCACTGTGGAGAATATGGAAGACAAAAGATCAAGAGAGATTTGGCAAAACCTGGAGGTGTGAATACAGATTTGAAAGTCAGAATTCCAAAGCCAAACTTCTAAACTTAACATGTAAGCACCAGACTCATGGTGTCCTGATTTTCAGAGATACAGAGTGCCAGGAAGTCCCAGCTGAAGTCTTTGTCGGCTGCAAGCTCTTAGCGCTTACAGCATTGATTTTGGCACTTAAATTCAAGATTGCCAGTTGACTTTAGTAGGGCTACCCAGTTTATAAATCACTCCTTGCATTTGGCCCAATGTTTGTAGACCTCCAGATGGAGAAAAGTGTGACCCAAAGGTGGATTTGGCAACTCCAGTATGCCTTAGGTCAAACATCTGTAGGGAACGTGTCTCTGATTTCCTTACGACTTCATTGTTTCAGTAGATGGTGTATTCAGTGCAACGTTATATCTGCTACTGAAATAGCTGAATGCAAATACCAGGAACCTCTGGGAAATTTTAGTTAATAGGAAAATAATCTAAAACAAATTCATCCAGTTATACAGCCAGGAGAAAAGAAATGAAAATAAAAGGAATTACTGATCCAACCAAGTAGGCACAGAAATGAAACCCCTCTAGGATTTTCTTTTTTGTTTCTCCAACTTCCATTAATTTAATGAGCAAACTAGGTCAGCAGCACAGTCTTGTTATGAATAAATGAATGCCATAGATTCACTAATATTAAAGTGTCCAGGCATTCAGCATCATTCGCTGCTCTGCTGAGGGAGCTGTGGCACAGCAACTCTGTATTTGGCTCTAATCCTAATTCAGATATTCAGCCCTATGAGTCAACGTAACACAACTGCTGTAATGAAAACCTAACTATAGAGAAAGAAAGCTTCACAAAAATCAGTTATCCCCAGTTTCAAGCGTGTGTAAGAGAAGTCATGTAACCTGCATTTTAAGTTCCTACATTTGGATTTTAGGCTGATAAAAGACTGGGTGGTCAGACTGAGATGTGGAAAGTTTTGTATCTCACTGTCATTACAATACTGATATATTTGCTAGTACTCTTCAATAACATCATCAATAATGAAACTAGTTGCAGAATTCAAAGAAAGATCACAGATGCTGTTTTCTCCATGTGCTGTCTCTTACTTTGAGGAAGGAAAGCTTATTCACTGTCAGTTTAAACTGGTTACTGAAAATCTCAATGGATCACAAACTGATAGTAGCACTTAATATAAATAGTATTTTATTTCTCATGTGGTGGGTGAAGATCTCCATGGGAGATTCCCTCCCCACACCTCATTTTTGTTTTTTTGGTATCTAGATACGAAAGCAGAAAAACATGCAATTAAACCCAGTTAATTTAATATAGCCATAAATGCCTTAGGTTTGGTCCTAACAAAGGCTGCTTTCCTGATTCAGAGCCAAAAACTCATTGCAGAATAAATTCTTGGAACACAGGTAAGAAATTTTATATAACAGATTGAAAGGGAACAGTTTACAAAAAGTTCAAACACTGAAATATCTTTGCATGAGCAATTTGCATATTTATATAAACAAGAATACATCACATAAATGAAAAACGCGTATGCAGAAATCTAGCTTAAATATATTTATGGAGAAATTATTCACTTCATATGGAGATTTGAGCAGTATTTAGAATACTGTAGAATTTCTTCCTATAGGCATACAAAGGACTTTTAAATCAACTCATCCTGAATTTATAACCTATCTCTTTATACTTTTGATTAAAAAAAAATTAAAAAATTATTGGACTCTGAAAGGTGGTTAAGACATGCTAAGTCTGGCTCTTGATTTCCAAAATAGTGCGTATCCATCTTTGGGATTTTTTTATGTTGCTGCCATCAGGAACAAGAGCTACTAAGTCCTGTTGAGAATATGTGCCGTCCTTGAAATTGGCATTGCTGAGGGCAATAATTCCTGCCTGAATATGCATGTATAAAGAGGTGTATGCGTGGCTCCTTGTCTGTATTCATGTATCATTTTGTGACCTGTGGGAAACTCCTGGTCTAGATAGTAGAGCTTACAGTTTTTCTCAACTGTCTAAGGGATAGTTTCATGATTTTTTGGATCTTGGAAAGGATTAATCCCTCAAAATGCTGACAAACTAGTTGAGGGAAGTAATTTGAGATTTAACTCTTCCACCTTTTCTGCTGATGTGAAGTGAGGAGTGATTTGCTGAAGGGGAATTTACCACAAAATGGGAGTTACCTTTAAAATAGGGAGTTGCTTGTACTGAAGACTTGTCTGACCACTTTATGGTACAGACCACCCCATAATATTTCAACTTGAGAACTTTTTCTTGTTTTCTTTTATTTTTAATCTCTTTGTCATGGAAACAGTTCACAGTGACAACAGTCACACATATGCCCACTTGAAGGCAGTGTTCTAGATACAGTGTTTTGAAGAGACACCAAAATCAACAGCACTTATGATCTAAGATGAATTAGAAAATGAATCAAAACACTTTATTCTAACCGGCCACTGTTTTTACTTACCACTGATGTTTCTATACCCACAACATATCAAGCCACACACTGTTTGGCTTAGTGTTTATGCCTGTAACTTAGATACACCAATCTGTAACCAAAGTTTGGCAAAAGTTGAGAAAATAAAAATATATTCAGAATGTTTGTTTAAAGCATAATACAAAATTAGTCAAATTAATGAACAAATATTTGCTATATGAGAGTATTATTGTGTTTATGTTGTCCAGATGATCTTTGCTATGTAAATTGTTTGTGGACAGCCAATATTTGCTTTTCAAGCCATCACTGGTTCGCCTGGCAGTATTCCTTTTTCCTGATTCGAAGTGTGAATAGTACTTCCAAAGAATATTTTTGCAATTCTGGGTTCCGCAAATACTCACATATCCGTCCTTCAAATCTGGTGTCTGAATCCTTTGTGCCAGCAAAATTCATGGAAATTGTGTCTTGAAGACATTAATTAATGATAAAAGCAAAAGGATATTTCTGTTAGAAATAAATTGCACTATTTTCCCCAGACTAACACACAGACACCCGTTCTCTGTTGATAGACAATGCAGATACTTATGAAGAAATAAATGTACATAAATAAAACAATTGAATTTTATTTCCTGCTTGCAGACTGTGTGTGGGTGGCAGTTTATTCTCTTCTCTTATTCCAGCTGGGTCAGATTCAAGTTGGACTTGAACATAGTTTGCATCTTGCCCTTTTTCTTGTGAAACTTGGGAACTTGTGAAAAGGGGTCTTTCGGCAGGAGGAACTGGACTGTTTAAAGTTCGACTTTGCAGCAGTGGTGAAGCTTGGCTTATTGTATTCATATGGTGGCTAGATGGTACTTGGTTGCTCCTCTCATGTCAGCAAATCAGAAGACAGATGTCTTATTTTTTTTCTTTATTTCTAGACACAGAACAGTGAGTAGCTTGAAAGGGTCAAATAAGTAACCATGTATTCAGAAGCAAAAATTATGATCCTGCTGAAGGGTTTACAGTCAAGTCTGAATGTTTCAGAATTTGAGTCAATATCCACACCCAGGCTTTTGGTGCAAAAACCAGTTTGAAAATAAGGGATAAAATACTTTAATATTGATGGAATTTTCAATATAAGTTTTTGCATTTTTTTGTATAGATATTTTCAAATGTTCATCTATATTATATGCAAATAAGAATCATTCTGCTTTATTTTTCATTGGTGTTCTGTAGCCACAATATCTCTGTAGGCTGACTGGAGTATGAGTTACATGTTGCACATACAACTTTATTGTTTTTCCCTACTGCAAAGATCAAACTATAGGTTTGAGCTCTAGAGAGCCTAGCTTCAATGTCTTGGATGGGCCAGGACCACAGGCACCATGTATGGCTTAAGGGCCACATCTGAACTGCTCATGACTGATAGGCTGTTAGCTCTTTAGATAACAGGCTTCTGAAGCTACATCTGTGCCAGTGTGTGAAGTGGGTCAGGGACTGCTTTCTGACTGTGAGACCAACTGGAACTTATGAATATACAGTTAAAACGAATAATTAAAGTTTATGTTTATACAATAAAAATGTCTTATCTCATATGCTGTTAAAAAACCAGCAGTGTTAAGAGTGCAATTATTTCCACCTTCTTGTGATATCTGCTTAAAATTGGGAAGTATGGGTGTTCTATCCTGAATATATTCCTCAGAAAGATAATCATCTTGACTTCTATGGCCTCATGCTAAAAGGAAGCCTGGTGGAAATTTCATTTGGAAATCTCATCTGTGATGACCTGGTTGGGGTTGTGGAGCTAGGCCAATGCAGTACTCTGGAGTGGAGGCTTCCAGAAGTGATTGGATAGAGGAAAACAAGGAAAGTCTTTTTAGAACAGAGAACATAAACCAAGCAATATATACGCCATCCTCTCAAAGAACAAATCACCCAGCAATTAAATACACCACAGATTATCTGGAAAAGGCTTTTCTGTCTGAAGCTGTCCTGCATCTAACAGTGCTTTTAGATCAACTCGGACACTAAGCTACCTGGCTTTTCTGTATTTTTCTCTACTGAGGAGCTAGGTAGCTGATGCCATAAATGTATCCATCTGAACACTTGTTTGAGAGCCTGTTTTGGGGTTTCCCTGTTTCCTCAGAACTGTGGTCATAGGGCTCTAGTGAAAAAAATCTGAAGTCCCTTGCTCGAGTGGACCTGTATAACCACATCAGCACTGAAGTCCCTCTGAAACCTGGAGCTTTTGCTTTGTTCCCTGGGAGTCTGAATGCATTACTGCTAAGAGAGTAGTAGGAGGGGAATCTCTTGTTTCTAGAGAGTCAGAAATAATCTTTGAAAGGTGGTCCCCTTCTCATGAAGGCTGTTAAGACATGACTGAGGCAAGGTTTAATAACTTTTGCAAAATTTATCCTTAGCATGTTCACCCAGTGGGAGAGAGAGAGAGACCTCCTTCCTAGAAAGGCACCATACACCACTGTAATTGGCAACATGTGCATTACACGCATAATCTAAAATTAAATCGACATGCCTCAGGGATTCCATCTGCTGTCAGTTCTAACCTACCACAAAGTAAGCAGCAGAGCTAGGCTCACTCGGTCTCTCCCCTAAAGCTGCAATGATATGAAAAAGTGGGAGTCAAGGCACAAGACTTGTCACCATCATTCTGTTAAGTATTCTGAAGAAAGATGTGATCGTCAAGATGAGCAATAATGGTCATAAACTAAAAGTCCACTCTGTTCTGCATAATGATTTCTTATAATTTCTTACATCTGCTGCTGCTGCATCTAGTGCTACTCGTTGCTGAGGGAGGCTACTGGGCAACTGATTTACCAGTTGACCTGACTTACCATGCAAATTGTTTCTAGAAATGGATCTGACAACAAAATCAAATAAAATGGATTATTAATGAGAATTAAAAGGACAGCAGGCCTCTAGGAATGTACAAATCTGTAAGCCAACAGAATGACTTCTAAAGCAAGTATTGCAAAACAGATTTCATCCTGTAGATGTTTGTTAAGTGCAGGGATTACGAACCAAAGGAGTCTCATTGGCCTCAATCATTCCTTCCTTATGGTTAAAAAGACTGGTGGTAGTGGGCACTGTGTTGCAGGACTAGATCTTCATTTTGCTGTGTATTATCAAAGAGAAGACCACATGAGTAGAGACTGAGATATTGATTTTAAAGGGAACAGGAGTGGGCATTTGCAGTTCATCTGTCAGTAAGAGACAGAAAACATTTTCTTGACTTAGAAGATACTTATATTTAAAATATTTTTAGCTGTAATAATAATCCCCAACTATTTTAAAAAAAACAAACTAATTGGAAAGAACTGTTTATCACAGCCCAGAATTCCCCGAAGGGGAATCAATTTATATAAACATGCTAAACCTGACCTATTTATCAAATGTTATGGAGAGCTGAGAAAAGAACCGCAACAGATCTTTATCTTATGTTCACTGTTTTAAAAGATCAATGGTAGGGTGAAGGCTGAGGCTAGTTATCACATATGTTTTAGACGCGAATGTGAAGGTCATCTGAAATCTATTGCCAAAGCCACTGTGATTGCCAGCAAAATGTAAACTAATATTCCAGGGCTCTCGTTATATGCTTAATATGAATATGCTTCCCTTTCCACATAAATCACTATGAATGCAGCAATCAGTTGCTCCTATGAAAGTCACTAAATACAAATGTAGATGAAAGGCTGAAAACTCTAAAGAAACCATCATAAGTAGTTGATGTAACACCTAAGGAAAAAAAAACACAAGAAGGATATATTTGTGATTTAATATATGGAAATACACTATTTAAAAATTAACATTAATATGCATGGGCAGATCTATTTTTAATGCAGTTTAATCTAGTAAATGGATATGCATGTTAGAAAAATAACTGAAAAGATCAAATATGGTCTGCAAGTTCTATTTTGTCCATAAAATGCCTGTTACCTTCCGAGAACTTTCTGCAGGCCTCATTTATCTTAACCAAAGAGGAAAATCCCCATGCTGTTGAGATCAATTGCAAAATTACCATGGAAATCAGCAGAGCAGCATTTTCTCCCAGCTTTATTTTTACCAGGCAAAATTCCTGTGTGTAAGGACTTCAATATTTCTTTTTCAATAAGTGAGAGGTCATTATGCATGGCTGTGTACACATAGGAAAGACTGGGAAAGTACAAAATAGCCTCCTTCTGTCATGACCTTTGTGTAACAAGTTGGCAAAGTTCACTTACATCCTTTGTTCATCTTCATTATATCCAGAGCCTTGAAGATGCAAGAGCTATATTCAGAGTTCCTCCAGGAGATTTGGCACATACTGTAGAATGCTCCCAGTTAGGAGTGGGGCTGCCTAAAGTATCATTCAGGAGCTCCTGGTCTGTCTGTGCTGATGTTCCTGATGTTGATAAGATGTTTCTTCTGAGCATCTAGTTGCCACAGAAGGATTTAGGTCATTTCAAAGTGCTTTCTTCTTGCTGGAGATTGCAGCTTTCAGGCTCAAGTTCTAAAGTTTCCCTAAAGTCAATGCAAAAGCGAGGCAAAGCCTTAAGCAGCATCATTATTACAAACCTAAAAAATTAGAACAGATGGGCGTGTTGACATGAAGTAAAACAACTTTCCAAATGAGTGAAGCATGTGAAAGTTTTGGAAAGTGCAAGGTGACAGAAATTATCTAACAATACCCCAGAAAAGTGTTTTATTTATGATGTTGCCCAGTAGCGTTGCTCTAAGCTAAGACAATCACCATATAAACATGGATTTTTCTAAGAGTGTTAGCTTTCTTCACTGAGGAATTGAGTGAGAGATAGAGGGAAGGTAGACATAGCTAGGAAGAAGGGAGGGGAAAAGGCTGACAGAAAAAACAAGGAGAGTGCCAAAGCAAGGAAGATAGTGTTTGTGTTTAAAAGAAGAACTTGAGGCTGTGCCAAATCAGGATTTTCTTTAGGAACTTGAGAGCTGAAAAATTCATGAGCATGCACAGATCATGGGCAGAGGGAGACACTACAAGTTCGCTGTAATGTACTGTTATAAGGCTGGGGGGAGAAAATGGAGAAAAGAAAGAAATGGCCTTTGGCCATCACTGTAATGAACTGAGGAACGTTCATCAGATAGAACATGAACCTTAGCAATTCTTTCAGTAAGCCTGGCTCAAGCAGACGGTGTTTAACAAAACCCAGTAGCAGGCAGGGGATTTCATACCCCTTCTGTTCTAGGATCAATAAATAAATCAATGAAACACATACATAAATAAACACATAAACAAATGAGATTCAGCTGGTGGATTTGGTTTAGCTCTGAGTTTGCAGCAGGAGGCTTCTGGATGTTGAAATTCTTTGAAACTCAGGCCTATAAATGGCTAAACTAACAAGGGCTCGCAGAAACTCTGTGCAAGTTTATGAATTGTTGGAATGGCACAAACACATTTTGACTGGATTTACACTGGAGTTGAGTTCAGCCCAGGGAGTTCAGAGCTTTTAGTTTCAGTTCACTGAGATCAGATCTAAACGAGACACTCTTGTTGGGAAAATAGAGTTGATGTGGGAGGTGATTTTGAAATTTTATTTCCAGCTCAGCGTAAGTCTGGATAGTTTGTGTGTGAACTGTAACTGTACCAACAAAATTACAAGAAACTATTTGCTTTCACAGCCATAAGCTACTACAAATGTAATCTTCTTTAATATAGGCCTGAAATATGGCATCTTATTTATGGGATTTGTAACATAGGTAACAGTCCTCCTCCACTGCATATCCCAAATTCTAGACTTTCTTTTAGAAGATGAACTGTTGAATTAAGACAGAACCTAAGGCTTCCTTCCCCGTGCAAGGAAATAATGAGAGCCAGGGCCGCAGGGTCTCAGTGTAAAAGGTTTCAAACATTTAATAAGGGATGTTAGCTCACTACAGTTAACTGTCTTACTGTCATTGAAAGTGTTCAATTCCTACCAAAAAGGATGAGAGAGCTGGGCCATCATTTCTCACCTGTTCATCTTGCCCAAAACGGATTTCAACGTGGAGCAGTACGGTGCACTACTGTGAAAGAAACTAAATGGACCGGGAAAGGTCTGTAAAGTCTTGTGAAGCAAGGAAAAAGTGAATAAAGAATGACTGTTCACTGTGCTCTCCCTTTGCTTCTATGGGCATCTCCCTACTGAGCAGTACTGGAGTCCATTTACTGAACTAGCTGGCTATTTGGTTGACTTGGTACTGTGGTTGTTCTTGTGTAGAAAGCATCACTATTCAAAATGCTGGATGACAATGCTCTGCTCCTACACTTTCAGGGAACTGAAAAAAAAAAATCTTGGCCAAAACATTGCTGCTTTCTTTAATGAAAAACAATGACATTTTCTCCAGTATGCAACTAGACAAACTTTACAGACACCATTGTAAGAGGGAAACTCAGAGCACCCCATTTCCCCCTCCAAGCACCAACACATTAACTGCTTACAGAATCACAGAGCTGGGAAGGAACTCAAGAAATTGTCTACATTTCTCCTGCCTGAAGTGCTGTATTTCTGTCATTTCTGACAGAAGTAGTTCTAATCTATTTTAGAGACCTTCAATGATGGAGAGTTTACAACTTCCTGAGGTATTCTACTTCCCTTAGAATACGATTTCCTAAGGTCCAACATGACTCTTCCATGTTTCAGTTTCATCATACCATTTTTTGGTTTGTTCAGCCTCAAAAGAAGTGCATTTTTCCCATTTTCTTTGCTGCAGTCTTTTATATGTTATTATGCCTAAACGATTCTATGATTCTGTGTCCTTCTTCCAGCCTTTTGTTTTGTATACTAAGTCTTAGTTCACATTTGGGATCAGACCTTGCTCTGGTTACTCCATTCAATCTTTAGTAAAAGAAAATGTATGTCATGTAAGTGATAAAAAAAAAAAAATCTATATTAAAAGTTATAACAATAGCAGACTTGTGTGTGTGCAGTGCTTCATCCATGCGGACCACAGCTTTGGGTTGGATTCCAGGGGTCTGTGTAACCACAGTGTTCAGGAGCTTGTGAAAGAGCAGAGTGGCAGGAGTAGTCTTTATTATTCTCCATTTTATTTAAATACTTCACCAAATATTTGGTAAATGTCATGGTCACTTGGACGTCATTGATATTACAGCTGATCTACTCTTGCATTCATGTTGCACCAAAACAGAGAAAAAAGTAATAAACAAATAGTTCTTGCTATCAAACTCTACAGTAATTTTTTTTTCTGTAGAGATAATATTAACTTCCATGAGAATCTGTGCATCTCAGACCTGAGACACTCAGATCTGATTAACTAAATGAGGAATTTGTATTAAAAGGACAGATTTTTTTTAGGTGTTTTTCTTTGAAGTATACAAATTTTAATACAAATACTTACATTTTTTCAGTGCTGTGATGAACTTGATCTGTGAAAGTGACTTTCATGCTCTCAAAATAATTCACAGAGTTAAAGGTCTCTCTAACTCGCTTCACTGGATATCTGTTTACTCTTAGGAATACTGAAGATTTAAAACAGTATGACTCTGTCCCTTGTCCCTGATTACTAATTCAGCAGAAATATCATTAAAAAAAAAATCAAAGAAATGAAAATAAGTGGCATGACACAGTAGACCCCATTCTAGCAACGTTGCAGCTCATGCTGGAAATGGAATCTCCAGTTTCATTTGTTTTGATGTACTGTATAAATATTTAAAGAATGCAAGCTGCAATTTTATCCAGCCTTTGCTGAATTTCAGTGTCATGTCTTGGTGGGGGTTTTAATGCTGATACTAATTAGAGTTAGAATTGCTGGTTCAGCAGACCAATGAGGGATGTACATAAGTCCATTTTTGCTCAGAAAAACATTTCAGCACAAGTTTGACTTGAAGCAATGGTCCAAGTCTCATTGAAATAGCGTGGAAGACAGTGAGCCTTATATGTATGTTATGAAGTTCAATGCACGCACAATGAACCTCATCTAACCTTACCCTGCCCATAAGCCTTTATTCTGTTTCAGGGCATTTTGGCATAGAAAGGATACTTTCATACGCAATGAAATCATTTACAAGTGACTAATTTTACACAGCCAAATAACTTCAGGCAAGTAACAGTGTCATTAAATAACATTTTGTGATCATTTTATCTAGAGCATGCATATGCATATGAATATTTCATAACCTGCTTATCGAGAAATCATATCCTTGTAAGATTAGAGAGCAGGGACACTCCATCTCACCAATTAGCAGTGATGTAAGATCAGCAGTTGAAGATTAATATACTAATGTGACAGCTGTGATATTACCTGATGCACTGTGGATTAAAGTGAGAACCTCCAGAGCTAAAAATAGGAAGTAAAGAGCCTAAACTTTCTAGCATGTGTTAATAATAGACTCAGATCCAGCAACAAGATATGTACCATGGAGACATGTAGTCTATCTTGCAGAAAGAAAAACTGCCACCTAAAAATCTATCAATTAGACTCACAGTGCAATTATTCTGAGCTGTGATGTGAAAACTTGGGGGAAATCATAAAATACAGTTGGTCATTTGGCTGTCAATTCAGCATACTCTCTGTGTGTTTGCTGAAGAGTGTCCTTAGCATCTGAACAGAAAAGCACGTGAAGTGTGGGGTCAATCATTTAACCACTATGACTACATCCATATTCTTAAATAAAATAAGCCAGGGTTGCTTGTCTGGCCTTGAAGCTAAGTGGCAGAGCATGATTCCTGTCCATGTGTCGAACCTGGCTTGTTCCCTAAAGAGGGTGGCTGTGTCTAGGCTGCTGGTTGGGACCTTTGCTTGGTTTGTGCTGTTTCCAAGCTGTATTCTGGCACTGCGAGCCATTGCATCCAAAGCTATGCTTTGGAGCATCCTAGCAATTCAATGGCGGGGACAATCACAGGACAGCACTTGCTCCTGTACCTGGCCCTGTTTTATCAGGAATGCAGATGAAGTTCAAGGACAAGGACTTTAATCTATCCAGCCTATATACCAGTAGTGAAACTAGTAAAGGAAAGGATGGGCATGTGACTTGTCTCCAGCTGACCAGCTGCAGGATGACTAACTGTCTCAGAGAACAAGGTCCAAAGTTAAGTAGAGAAAGACTTGATTAGTTCTGATGAACTTCACCAACCTGCATGGTTCATCAAAAATATCCCAGAATAATACTTTCAAGACATTAGTCTCTAAATGTAGCCCTGTAAGAGAAAGTGTTGGCTTTTCCTATAAAATGATGGCTTTTTGTTTAAAGAGTAGCTCAGGAAACAGAGAAAAATATTGTTAAATGTTGCTGGGGTATTTCTGGGAGCTTAGGAGTCTCAAGTCTTTATTCTTCTCTAGGAGCTAGATTACTCATGAAGGCATTATCATTTAAAAACACAGTGACCATAGACTCCGCTACTGCAACACAGCAGCTCAGTGAGAAGAGGAAATGAGGGGCTATAATGAAAAATGTAGCCCAGTCCTGGAACCTGAGGAAGGGGGAGGCAGGTGGCATCAGGACTGCAGGTTTTTGAGTCCCCAAAAAGCATTTCAGAGGTAATTTTTTCCTAAAATTTCTTTTTTTTTTTTTCTAACTACTTGATTTCCTTTGACAAATTAGATTAAAAATTTTTGTTTTCATTAATATTTTCCAAGAGAAATTCTTTCCATGAAATATTTTTCTGTTCACTTCAGGGAGAACATATTTTCTATGATCTTCTCCCTGAAAAAGCTGTCCCATGTTTAAACATGCCTGTACAAAAATATGAGGAATGTACTTATCTCAATTGCTTTATATATAGACAAACCTAACACTGAGCTGGAGTTGCTAATCTCACTTCTAAGCAAAGTTTCTTCACATGATAGAACTGTCCTTCTGGAGCTCACAAAAATATACTGTTTTATGATCTGGGTCTGACTGTCTTTAAGGCTAGGGAATACATTTTAGAGTCTCCTCATTCTGCTCCATGAGACTTAGGTAACTCATAGTGCTGTGTAAATAGCTCTTGAAATTTGATCCATGGGAGATATGTAACTCTAATACCCTTCTGTCTTTTTTATCTCTGAACTGCAATTTACTTCCTTCAAGGAGTCTCCTGTTTCCAAAGACAGGCCTCCATTTGGTTTTGGTGCAATGAAGTCTTGCAAAGAAAGCACACAATGTTCTCTCTTGTAGTCTTCACTTGTCAGTTTTTCTTATTTTGCAATTTCTTGCTAAATTTTTCCATGCCTCAGAATCATGATAAGAACACCAGGAGTAACCAAGAGAAAGTTCAAAGTAGAGGAGAAGAAACTTCCTGATTAGCAAGAAACATAAGGATTAAATGGCCAGTATTATGACAGATCTGCAATACATGTCCAGTAAAAAAAAAAAAAAACAGTTGGAAATATGTATACAAAGGTATAACAGATCCATAATTACATTTGCCCTAAACCGTTGTTTATAAACCTATTCACAGATGATAGTTTGTGAACCTGCTCTGGGATTCTTCTGCTTGAAAGATAGTGTATAAATATAAAATCATTCTCATCCAACTATGACCACATTATGTACTGTATGTTGGATGACCGGAGAAATTAAAAACATGATGGACCGTAGAGTGTGCTGTTAAATAGAAATTAATGAACAAACATGCTACTGAGCAAATGACATATTAAACACATCATGAAGCAGAATTTGTAATTGCAAACAATTGTTTGCAGATGACCTAGGTTTGCTACTTTGAAAGCAGAATCTTAAAGTAAAGCAAGTGCAGATTTACTCCTTTTCTTGTACCCAAGTTAATTAATTTTTGCTTTTCACAGTGTTGAGGGAGGAACCTAAGATTAGCTTTCAGAGTGTTACATGAATGAGTAAAATTAATGTTATATCTCTATCTGGAGAGTGCATTTTTACATACGAGGATAAATTACTTTTGTGTCACTTTCAAATCTTAAATAGCCGCTGTCAAGAGAATAAAATATCCATTAAAAAGGTATTTTTAATGCTTATCAGAGGTGTTTCTGTGCCAAATAAACACTATTCTGTGAAGTGCAGTGGTGTACTGGTACTCTTTTGATCTCAATATCCTTCATCCTGGTCTGCTGCCAAGGATCATTCACTCTCTGCACACATCAGTTGGGACAGGAAAAAAATGAATGAAACTGAACTCTTTTGCTGAATTCACATCTCACTTCCCCTATTTCTCTGTCAGTCTGACTCTATGTCTTCAAGGAAGCCATTCCTCATTTATTCTGCTATGGGTAACACTGTCTACAGCGGTGCCTTCAACACAGACAGATGGCATCTTCCTTGCTTAGTCAAATAAAAAAGTATCCTGCTTTAAGCTTGTATCTGGACATGTTATGATGACTTTTCTGAGGAAGGACAGCCTGGGGCACAAATACACTACAAAGTGTAACGTAGAGTTACTGAGCTAACTCTGCCCGCTTCAGTATGTGATCACCTCAGCATGGCACTGTTAGTTCAGGTGCCAGTATTATTAGTTCAGGTGCAGCAATGTGCTAACATGGGTCTGCTGCTTCCAATATCCACACAATTTTCCCTGCAAAGCCTTGCCATGTCTTGCTGGGCTCTGCCGTGTGTGGCGGTACAAGGACTTATAGAGGTTCCCTGTCTACATCATGCCTCCTCTTAGATACCCATATTCACATTTATAGTGACCTCTTTATTGGATTTAACATTCACACCCCTGAAGGGGGTAGGGAATATTCTTATCTCCATTTCTGTGAATGGAGATGAAGCAATGTGTCACACCCAGAGACTGTAGGAGGACAAAGGCTTACTCCCAGGCACGCCAACAACAGGGACCACTGCCCTGACCACTGACTCATCCTCCTTCCTTAATTCAGTGTTTGGGTTGTTGTTTCATTCTTCTGAGTAGGTGTCCATAGCAGGGATTTCACTGTGGATGGAAACACAAGTTCGGTCTTACTCATCGCTTACGGACATCGGCTCTCAAACACAGCTGGCTCAAATAACTTTAGGTGGTGAATGGACATCCAGTAAAAGTCTCAACCTTGAAGAGTTCATCATCCCAATAGACAAGGAGGAATAAGGGTTTGCCTAAAGCAGCAGATTAATGTGTGGTACATTGGGGTTTGAATTTGCGCTGTACTAGCTCCCCCATGCCTCTGTTGATGTTGCCTGTGAGAGGTGTGTGCCTCTGTGCAAGGTAGCTTGCTCCAAGGGAAGTCGCATCACATCTGTTGTGTACTACAGCCCAATTGCTGCCCATCCAACTACAGACATCTAATACCGATGTAGGGGCTGGCCTGCAGCCCTGCGGCCAAGCGGCACAACTCACGGCCACCAAGGCAAGCTCTCCCAACCAGCACAATGTGTCCATCCTGCCTACCTGGCTACTGCAAAGTGCAGTGCAGGTTTACAGGGAAATAATAGCCAAGCACTGGTTTCTCATGCTTACGCTGTGGCAAGCAGAAAGTGTACAGAAGTTTACAGCACTTTGGGAAAGGAATAATTTAGGATTCACCTGAAAACACAATGCAGAGTTGCCTGAAGTCACGTGCTCAAGCCTTCAGGGAGTAGTTCCCTCATGCAATCAAATTATTATAAATACGATACTGTGATATCAGATATCATAAAGCATCAGATTATTTTAAAGTAAGTGTATGATGTTTTCTTAGACTAGACTAATATTTCTGAGTGATTTTTTTCCCTATTTGTTCTGATTCCTACCATGCTTTTAAGGTGGTTTTAGAAATTCTTTACTGTAGCCAGAGTCTGGATCTGGCTGTATATATCCTTCATTAATTTATAATTTTTCTACACACTATTTTTATGTAGAGTTTGATATGATGGTGCTATGGTTCTGTACTTTGCCCTAAAGTGTTGCCATCAAAGAAAAGATAACAATGGATCCAATTCAATAAGTGCTTTACACACATAATTCTTGATAGCCTGAACTTTCATTTTTGCCCTAAAGCAGCATAAACGTGTCTTAGAGTGGGATTGATTAGGATTACTTATATCCATTTGAAGGCATTTTTATACTGCAGAGGTGGTGGGAGAGCCCTAACTGTAAATTAAAATGAGGCCTTTTCAGTCAAAATTGCTTTGAATCACTGCATTCATGTAATAATGGCATTATGCTCTCTTGATACATTGCAAATGTTCCATGCCTGCAACACCTATGACATGGCTCACAGTTGTAATCCTTGCAGAGCCAGGTATAGTGATGAATGCCAGAAATTCCTTCGGTAGTTTTTCAAAGGGTACGTATATTTCTGCATATGTGTCTATGTGCGTCAGTTTTCCATATTGAAACAGACCTTGTGGCAGGCAATACTCACACAGGTGGCTCCTATTCCTGTCTGTGAATAGTCAGAGCATCACCTCTTCTTGCAGTAACAGAGGTTACATAGGGTTACAGTAAGGTGATAGTAGTACAGCTGCAGCTATCCTGGAGCAGCCTGCTTGTCTAAGTTATCCACCGCAGATAACAGATATGAATGACCCATTACCTGCTTCTAGAAATTCCTTGTGTGTTGGAGTATACTTATTTTCCTTTTAAAAGACTTATTCTAAAAATCCTCAGTCTGTTTTGAATTCCTTTAATGATCTTTTTCATTCTCATGCAGGACGAATTAATTTTGAATACATTTTGATTTATGTATTAATATCTGATCATAGGAAGCATTTCTGATGGAATACAACATAAGAAAGTAACACAAGACAAATGTTCAGCTTCTGCACAAAATGGGTCTAATTTTCCAGGTTTTTGCACTTCAAGTCGGTGACTAGGCAAGTACAAAGCAAGTGTAAGTGTGCACTGCTATGGTAGGTGATGCATGAGAGAGAGAGAGACCTTCCTTACTTTAATATGTTTTTATACTACCTGGTATATTAGAATGATCTTAAAGAAAATGTAATTTCAAGTCCTTGACATTGCCAGACAGTAAATAAGAGTGAAATCCCTGAGATTTGAACTCATATAGTGCAGGTGTAAATGATTACTCCAGAGCTATGTGAGCAGAGGCAGCACATGCCGACGTTTAGGCATGAGAGGCTTGACATTTACACGTACATCTTCTGTGGGTGCAGTTTGAAAGCAGCAGAAAATGTTCCACTTGCCATACCTGCAAGCCAGAACTTGATGACACAAGGATGCTCAGGAGAGGCAGTGTGAATTAGCTGTTAAAGTGGATTAGTTAAGGATAATTAAAAGGCTTCAGGAACCCATTCAAAAGGAAAGGAGCTCAATTATACTTATTTTACTTTGCTTCCCAAAAGAACACAAGCTACCAAAGTTTCAGCTTGTGCATGCACTTAAGATATTGCAAATGTGAAGTAAGATGTATTAATTTAAACCACTGTTACTGTTAATGAAGGTAATGCATTTTATGTCACAATCACCACAGAGTTTAAAGAATCCAGTCATTAGGTCTTGGCTGATGGGCAGAGAGTGGTTTTGTGTGGTGCACTGTGTATTGGAACCATGAAACTGCCTTCCACTAACAGTGACCTGCACTCTTAAGAATAATTTTAAATTTTGGTGAAAAAGAATAAGTGAAAACAAAACAAAAGAAAAGCCAAAGCCCAACTGACTGAAAACTCCTGGACCAGACCAAGTGAAACTGATTCCTACATATGTGCTGTTCCATGACACGTCTAAGCAAAATACAGTGGAACAAAACCTCTTTGAAGCTCCTTATGTGTTCAGTGTTTGCTGAGGTGTGTTGCTTTGCACCTGCGTTTCTGAAATAAAATGTATTTTGAAGAGAGTCAGGATTGATTTTGGAAGGTGAGATGGCTCACTTTGTTCTGTGAGTCAAGTGCAATGGCAGCACACCACAGATGTCTGCCACATGTTGCACACATTTTAATACTCAGTAGCAAACGTTCTTATTATATGAGAGCAAGAAGAATAAGGTTCATTTCATGAAAGCAGGTGAAGTAAACCCTATTGAGATATATGTCATATGGAATGCATAATGGATGATGGTCCAGATGCATCCAAAAAAGAAACGTGCTTTGCGTGCAGCTGAGATAGGGAAGCTTGTGGTGAATTATGCCCTTTGTCTATGAGGCTTTGGCTCTGGACAGGGATTCTTGTCATGCATTTCTGCCAAATATGTTAGTATTTAACCCATACGTATTACCATATATGGGTATCTACTTAAGCACTTTCGTGTTTACCATGTGTGTATTTTTTTCCTTTTCATTCTTGCAGAACTGCTTAGTTAAAAATTCAGTGGGCCTAATGATTGTTGTGTTTTCATTAACTCAAGAGAAAACACACACTTTTACTTTAGAGTAAGTATAACACATGGAATAAAGAAAAAAAATCGAACAAATGGAAATTTTCAATGAGAGAACATTGCAACCAAATTCTGCCCTCAAAAATGTACTCAGCTACCAGAGCCTTTATGAGGGAAGTTGCATGGGTAACTGCACAAGCTGGATTTTCATCCAGTGGGAGGTACGGTTCCATTTTACAATGGCTATTTCAGATGGAAGCTGCAGTCCAAGACAAAAGACCTAAATAAAATGTCCTCTGTTTGACCAGGTCTAACTTTCCCTGGGATCTTATTCCAGTGTAATTGTCATAATGGTAGTTACAGTAGTTAGTAGACACAGGTCCCTCTTATAAGATGGGGTTTCAGTTCTTAATAAGTCTGACTGAATTCAGATGACAGGGGTCAGGAAATAAAACATAGGCTTTTACCAGAATGCTAATGCGTCGAATCAGGCTGCTTATTTAGGTGCCTAAATATGGATTTACTGCCTAATGTTTGTGTTTTACATTAAATTTGCATGAGTAACATCTGAAACCTTACATTCTTGGCCTGAACAAATGAGTAATGCTTCTTTAAGGAAAAAAATAAATAAAGCCAAAAAAGCTAAAAACCCCAGAGCCTTCATTAGGTTTTGTGCTAACCAACATTCCTATGTTTTATATTCAAACCAACATATTAACATGAAACAATCATTCCAGATGGAAGAAAATATCGATTCTAAGGTCAGAAAAGGGGTACATAAAATTCTGGCAAATTAGAAGGAGAAACCTACAGGGGCTAAAAAGCTCATTAATATATACTTTAATCCCCTTGTGGATCGTTGTGGTTTGGACCTGCAGAAACTGAAATGAGAAAATGCTACCATAAGCTGACCAGTTTTAGTGCTGAAAGGCAATATCCAAAATGTTCCTCTGGCTTCCAGGGAACGAAAGGACTTGAATGGGTATGTCTATACCTTCTACTGAACAGCTGACTGAGTAGACGCCTACCCTAAATTAACATGTCTCAGATCATGGTGTGAACTTCAATAGAAAACATGTACCTAGCCAAAAGTCAGCATAATTTAGAAAGTATAACACTTTATATGCATCATATTTTTAAAGCTGCTTTTTGTTGAGAAACAACAACAACAAAAACCCAACCATTGAACATTTTAATTTTGCCTCAGGGATAGAATTTCAAGAAACTACAGTTTATGCCATGCTTTAGCTAATCTACCTAAATACAGCATCTGTAACTCCTTTATGTGGTATTTAGTATTTTGACAAGAAAATTTTATTGGTTTTCTGTCACAAAACATTACCAGATGATGCTAGTACACACTTTAAATTCGAGTTTTAAAAGTAGAATCAGATGCTTCTTCATTTTACATATTTAGCCTGATAATATCAGCAAACAAGTCTCATCTCCTTTTACTGTCCTCCCTTCCTGCTATGGGTTTGGTTGTTTGCAGCTTCAGGAGCCATGTTAAGGGGCACCAACTCATAGAATGAGAGGGAACATTTTTTAACCATCTTCAGCTACAACACCTGACTCGGCACCTTTTGTTGGGACCCAGATATTAATTAACTCCAGGGTGAGAAGTGAAACTCATTTTACATGAGCACTGATATGAACGTGACTGAAAAGCAAGAGTTGAAGTCTGAGCACAAAGCTGCAAAGTCAAGCATGTGACAGTGGTACCGTATGAATTTCACCAGCTGGCTGTCTACTAGCAAACTGAATGTCCCTGGCCAGGACCTGAAGGGATTTGAGGGTGCTATTTGAAAGGCAGCCCATCTATTTCATAACTTCTAAAGTAAGATGTGATTTACAACTGCCTTAGGATGGGCCTCTTAGATCTAAACATCTTACTGGAGGAAGTACTTACACATAAACTACTACTTCTATTTCCCTTCCATTCCTTCCGTACCTCTCTTACCTATGTATGCAACATTTGCGTGTGTGTTACTCGTACAGTACATATAACTGTTGATTACTTCAAGACGTTGGATCAACGGAAGCTCAGCAAAGAGTGAGGCAATTCTTTCAGCCAGGAACCTGAAACATTTCTGAAATGTTTCCTAAACATTAACAGGAACCAGGAGGTATTTTGATAGACTTATAAATTTAAACTCATTTATAACAAATACTGAAGTTATTGGTTTATTATGCCAGCAGGAATTACATATTGTATTATAAAATCAAAGGCCAACATAGTTCAGATATCTTCAGCTATAATTAAGACTTCCATGTATTTTACAAGATTTGAGAGAGAGGAATACTATAAAATCTATAGACCTTATTCATTAAAAAGCTGCTTGTGTAATCAATTCACATTTTTCAATGTGTTTTATGGGCATCCTGGAATATCTGCATTCAATACATATTGGACGGTTTCAACTATATTTATAACGTTTATGGCTGTGGATCTACAAATATAGATGAGCTATGGCTGCTAAAAGGTAGGTCTGTTTTTATACTTGTTATTATTTATTATGTATATCACAGTAGCGCCCAAACTGTATGCACATGTTTAATGTCACTCATGTCAGTCCTCATGCTTGCAGCAAGACCTCTCCTAGATTTGTAGCTGAGCATACACAGGATTGGTGCTCTGGTCTGCGTACAATGGTGGGAGGAAGCCTGTGAAATAAAGCAGGGGTTTCTCAAACTGAGTTTGTTTGAGGATTGCCCTCAGAAGCAGCATAGCAGCAGCTCCTGGTCTCCTGGCTTCTGACCTCCATGTCCTCTTTACGTTCCCCAAACGAGGACTCCAGTCCCATGCCCCTCACCCAGCTGATCTTTCTGTCAAGCCTGTTTAAGTCTCTAGCCCATATATATTCCTTCATTTATCTCTATGCACCTATCATGACAAACTGGCCTAGGATGCTAACACCCTTCTGGTGTACAGGCCAGCGGTACTGTACCTGTCCCAGGTACCTCGCCTTATTCTGCCGTGCACCTGCAGTAATGTTGCTCTGAGAAGAGCAGTTCTCACAGACTTCAAAATGGTACATTAGTGCCAGCAGCTTCAGAGTCAGCTGCAGTTTTGTTTACGTGCAAGGCAGTAGCAGTCATAGCTCCCCACTCTGCAGGCTTACACTTTATCATAGGATCTGTGAGGTACTTATAACGCTATCCTTATAAGACATTACACATTGGAAGAACTGGGTACTAGCACTGGCAAAACAGTTTTAAAGGTCCACATATTGTGATTTATGAACTTCTTGCATGAATAGTTTAGTTACAATTAGCATCACCACTGCTATTAAAATGAATTGTCTCTGAGGTGTTGGCTAAGATCCTGATTTTGCAAGATTTCTATACCACTAGCACTCCAGACTTGTCTGATACTCCACTGATGTTATGCAGTATACCCATATATTTGGTAAAAAGGCATCTGGAATAGAAGTGGGGTGGGGAAGTATGCTGAGAAAGCCACCTACCTCATGTCCAGGCAAGTCTAGAGATTTTCTAATCCATTACACCACTTAGTGGTTTTCTTGCTTTAAACTGAGTGGTATCATCTCCACAGCTTAAAGGGATCTGCTTAGTTGAGAGGGTGGCCTCCAGTCATGCCTGGGAAGTGCCTGTAGATTTGCTGCCTGTATCTGCAATTAATTTGTTCTGGAGGAGCGTCTTAAAATAACTTGTAGGCATTCCCACAGGAACTTCAAGTTGAAAATACATGAAAGATTGGGTAGGATCAGATTCAGAGTAATGCGTTGTTCACATTTGTGATCAGTTTTTTGATGCAGAATACTGTAGGGCACAGTTTTACTACAGAATTTTTCTCTAACAATCAGCCTTAATGCTAAACATCTAAAGCAGGATGATGCAAAGAGCAAACTTCTGCATAGTTCACTGCAATAGGGGAAGATTTATTTATCCAGAGAGATTTCAAGTGGACATTTAGATACTGCCACTGTGGCAGATGAATTAGCATGGGAAAGTGCTGCTGATTCTACTTTCCAATAGATCTAGTGCGTTACCAGAACACCATGGGCTGGAAAAAATTATAATCTACAAATGGAAAATTGAAATATACTGAAAACTAACCAGGGAGTCAGAGGAACATGTCTCCTGGAATGGCTCCTGTGTTGGCAGAAGTGACTGGGCAGTGATCCCAGAGCATATTAATCTCCAGTCATGAAGCTAGCACAGGAAGGTCATTTAGTTATTAGGAAAATAAAACAGGTTTTATAAACTGAAGTTTGGTGATCATGAAAGGATTACACTCCTACCAGTTTTGCTCAGGACTGTCCACTGGCTACAGTTAGGGCAGCAAGACTGCCTACTACAGGGCTAGGGATTGTTCCTGACCTGGGACAGCATGGCTTGCAACCACACAGCTTGGCTTTCTGTCTTCTCCCAAATAAGGTAGTCCCCAAACGTTGCCAAGATTTGTGTCTGAGAGTGGCATCTGGCAGGAGCTACAGCCGTGACAGAGAGGGTATTAACAGTTCAAGAGCACAAGCAATTGTTGTTCACTGCTTTAGCTAGCACCTTCTCCCCATTTTATTTGCTAATACAGACATTGCCCATATATCTTACAACAACTCTCTGCACAAGGTATCCTGTGGATGTCCCTTGGCCTCCAGGAGCATCCTAGGACATTATCACTAGAGAGGAAAGTTTGAATCTCAGCAACAAAAGAAAGGATAGGGTACCAGACTGAGATACTTTCCACCAAATTTTAGTGATTTATATGTTAGGCGACTAAGTTTAAATTACTTACCCTAGGTTCTGTTTATGGATTGAAACAAGAACTTTCACAGGCAAGCCACCTCAGCTCTAGCTTGACGTTTGAGTTAGGTCAAATGAATAGCTCTTTAGAGGTGTTTGTTTTTCTCCACTAAGAGGAGAGCCTGCAATGACACAGGCTCAACACGTCCAACTTCCAGATCATGGGATAATTCAGATCAGAGGGTATCTCAGGAAGTCTCTGGTGCAGCCTCCTCACAGCAGGGTAAGATATGAGGTCAGACCAGGCTGCTCAGGGCTTTATCCAGTCAGGTCTGGAAAACCTCCAAGAATGGAGACTGCACAACTTCTCTGGGCAACCTGTTCCAAAACCTACCTGTCCTAATAGTGAAAAGGTTTTCCCCTATATTAAGTCAGAACCTCTTCTGTTTCAATATATGTAATTTGTCAGTATGGCATCCTGTGCCATGTGCCACCATGGAAAACGTGCCTCCATCTTTCTGGTAATCTCTTTGTAGGCACTGGCAGGCTGCTATTAGGTCCTCTGGAAGCTGTCTCTTCTCTAGGCGGAACAGGGTCAGCTCCCCCAACTTCTTAGAGGGTAAGTCCTCCAATCATTTTGGTTGCTCTTTGATGAACTCACTTGTTTATTGATAACTTTCTTGTAGTGGGGAGTCCAAAACTGGACACAATATCTACATGTGGTCTAATAAGTGCTGAGTAAAGGGGAAAGTCACTTTCATTGATCTCTTGGCTGTGCTCCTGTTCATGCAGCCCAGGGTGCTGCCAGGATGCACTGCTGGATCACGACCAGCTTGTGCCCACCAGGACCCCAGGGTCTTTTCAGCAGAGCTGCTTCCCAGCCAGGCAGTGACCAGCCTGTACCTTTGTAAGGGGTTAATGTGTAAACTAAAGGATTAATCCACCAGAAGTCATTCCAGCAGGTATCTGAACCTCTGTGGTAAATCTCACTCTTCTAATTCTAGCTGTAGTTCAAAGGAATCACCCTCACTGCACTTCTGATAGCAAATGTATAGGTGGCAATAGTCAGAGAAGAGGATGTAATGGAACATCCTGATGAATTACAATAAAACACGAGATTTAAGATATGCCCTTGTGTATTATGCTTCCCTCTAACCAGCTTAAGCAATTTCCAGGTCAAATGTGCTGCTGTTTAGGATTTCTCTGCTCCACCTGTTAGCTCTTGCTGAAGACCAGATATCATACAGAAAATGGGAGTGCTTAACTGAAGGCTGTGAACTCCTCATGGTAATAACATCTACTGCTTGGTTCCCCTCTGACCTACAGCAGATTCATGTACCAGCAAGGGGGCACAGTAGTGATTTCCACATGAGACTGAAGCTTGCAGATGACCTCACCAAATTCACTGTTGCTGAGAGAAGTCTGAAATCATGTCTGAAATGCTCTTCAGTACTTCTGTACTTGCCTGTCTACGTCTCTCTCTACTATAGGCACAATTAGGAAGAGCTAAGGGTCAGGCCAGTCACATGCGACATGCCTTTGGCTGGGAAGACAGGAATGAGGAGACCTGGAAATATCTGAAGGCATTTCTGGGCCAGTGGCTGAGGAAGGACAGGAAGGTTCCTCCCTTCCAACACACTAAAGCACATCTTAGAGTCATGCAAATCAAGGAAACCTTGAGAATTGCTAGGAGGCACCAGTGGATGCTCTGGGACTGCTCTGGGAGCTGCAGAGCCAGTATCAACAACTGCCTGTACTGCTTACTGCAGCAGGGAGCCATGCCTCACCCAGACACCCACTTGTGCACTGCCTCTCTGGGACTGGCTCCCTCTGCAGCAGACTAACTGACCTCCCAGCATATCACACTTGACCTTGTGGCTCCTCCAGGCATCATGCACAATCCCTTGGCCTTACAATGTAATTATGATTGTGTGTCTCTTTGTTTTTTCCTAGTTCAGACTGAAACAATTTTAGGGCCATGCTGCAGCCCATCAGCAAAGTGCTTTTGCAGCATCAAACTAAAAGTATGTGCTGCATGCCCGAGGTATGAGTGAGGGCCGATGGTGGTATTTGAGGACAATGCTGAACAATGCCAGAGAGCAGAAGGAGCCAAATCTCATGCAATGTTATTCTCAGTGCCAGCTGGAAAAATTTTTTGGCACAAGCTAATTTGTGAACTGTCCCTGGGCACCATTTGGGGAGTGTGAGCTGACAGCAGCCCCTACTGCACCTAAATTCACTCATTGGCCTTCTTCATTTAGCAGTGTAGACACAAGCTAACATCATGTCTCTATAGTAAATCAACCAGTGCCAAAAAGGGGACTGAAACTCTACCATGTAACAAATTTTTGGAAAGGTCGCCGTGGTGCTTTTGGCTCAGGTGACTACTGTACCTGCTCTGAAGGCTGCCCTCAGATTGCCAAGCTAGACCCCAAAAGCCAGGGTGGGGACATCCTCGAAGCAAGGAATGCTGCCTCTCCCCTCTGTCCTCACCTTAGACTCCCACATCAGAGAGAGAGTTGAAAAAAGAGATGAGGAAGGAAAAAAAGATTGTTTTCACTAGATCCGTGTTTTCATTTGCTTCATATTTTAGGAGCCATCAGACAAAAGGGCAAGAGAGGAAGCTACAAATCCTTTTCAAAAGGCAGAGAAAAGAAATGAACAGCAACAACAACAACAACAAAAAAGCCAAAAGGTAATTTTGAAATAAATCCTTAACTTCTAAGCTGGAGAGCCAGGCCTTGGATATTGTTAATGAACCATTAGCCCTGCCTTAATCACAACATCTCTTTCTTTTGTTCTCACACCCCACTGCTTTTTCGCAGCCGGAGACACTTGGATTTTCAGAAGTGACAGCGCTCCTCATGAGCATAGTTCATGCTGGTTATAATGGACACATCTGTGCTTACAATGTTTGTCCGTCATATCCACTGTTTGCTTTTAGCAGCACGATGAAGAGTGTGTGGCAGTCTGTGTGTGTGTGCATGTGTGGGAGCACTAGTGAGAATGCAGAGACTACTTAAAACCCTGCTAGGCTGCTCTGTTTCTCAATACTGTATTTATTGCAACTCACTTTGTAGTCAGATGAATGGAGTATTTTTTTTTTAAAGGAATTTTACTCCCAATTGTTTTTACTACAACATAAATTTGCTGACTCTTTATTAGACAGTAAGAACTTGGGCAACCCTTTGTGAGACTTGATCTTCTATTGAAATATGTACAGCTTTGCCCTGGAAGTAGGCCTTTCAGCTGAATAACAAAAGCTTGCAGACAAAAGTTCCCCTTACAGCCACAGCACTGGTTTGCTCTGCACAAGCCTTTCTCCACTACTGCTCCTCAAATCAGTTCCCCGTGACGGTGTCAGCTCTCGTGAATGAATCAGGGCCAGGGCACAGGCCAGGGCACTTGCATGCAATTGCTGTTAAATTGTTAGCATGGTCCCTGGCATGGTTTTGGCCCCGGCCAGCGAGCAGACTCCTGCACAATGCCTGGCAAGGTTTGGGGAACTGCCTGAGTGATCTGGCTGCAGCGCCCCTGATGTGGTGAGGGTGTGAGTCATGCCACGTCCTTTGGCCCACAGCAAGAGACTGGGTCCTGGCCTGTGTTACTTACTTCAGGAGATGCAATCACAGTATCTGCTTTTTTTTTTCTTTTTTCTTTTTTTTTCTTTTTTTTTTTTCCCTAGCAACAGCTTAGATTACTATTGTTTTAGGCTCTCGTTCTGCAATGAAGGCTGCATGAGTGATTCTCTCTGCAGCTTTGGGTTATTTCTCATCAATGTGAGATTGGGTTTTTACCCCACAGCAGTTCCATTGCCTCTTTGCTTACACTGAGGAAAGTGAGGGAAAACCTCGCAGTACTCTTCATAAGTCAGACTGCTGGTTGTCCTTGAAACTATGGAAAAAACCCCACACAATCCCATTTAGGGGAGGGATAAGAAAACCTCGTTTTTTTCCCTCTTCTTGATAACTTTTTTTTTTTTTACTTCCATGTTTCTTAAATAATTTTGCTGTTCTCATACTTTTTCCAGAATTTGCATATCAGAATATGCATTTCATGCTGATTTTTTTCTTCACGTTAATCCTACAAATTAGTATGTAAGACACAAAGTAATGAAAAGTTAGGCCTAAAACATAGTTAGATTTCATTTATTCTCTTGTGCATTTTTCTACCACCATTCATTTAATCTGCTATTATGTCCCTTTTTGTATAATGTGTCCTAACAATCCCTTTAGAACATTTCCAGATTGTTTGTTAGCCAAAATGGATATTGTGAAGCTAATGACCCTAAATATCAAATTAATTTCCCTATTGGCTGGATATTCTTGGGTTAGTAATATGCTGGTTTGAAATAACCAATATTTCAAATACAAACTGTTTCTTATGTATTTATCTTTTATTTCATTGAGCCAAACAAGAATAATGTGAAGCAACCATGCAAATTAATGTTAAAAAAGATTCGTAATTCACTTTTCCTTAGTGATGCTGATAGCTGAAAGAGCAATGGCAAATATAATTAAAGTTGCATAACTCTTCCATTCTATCCTCTTTAATTCTCCCATAGTTTTCTTAATTGATCACTATCCATTCCCAACATTTGTATTCATAGTTTCTGCCTGAAAGTGATTTTTCTTGTGGAAATCTATGTAAAAAATGTTCCAGCAATTCTTGAGAATAACAAAACTACAGAAAAAAAACAAAACAAAACTCAAAACAATCCCACAAAACCATTATTTTTCCCATAAAAAGAAAAACTAAAAAAGTCTAACTTTTATGAACAGCTTTCATTAAAATATCTTCAGGAGGAGGATAAAGAGCCAAATACTTTGTTGGTATAAATGGGAAAATGTTGATAGGAAAAACGGGACTTGTGGTCATTGTCACATGCAGGAAATTTGGCACATAACTTGCCATGGAAATAACCTCTTTTGAGAGGAAGTGATTTGGTACATATTGGCTGTGTTTTGACCAGAATGTGAACTTTTGGAAACTAGGCTCTGTTCACATGGAGTAGATCTCTTGTTTGTAGCTATGAGCTGTCACTCAGTGAACAGGTAATCTAACTGTGCAGTGAGTGAGAAACATTTTGGAAATTTGTGTGGGTTAAACTAAAGTTTTGCATTCACAAAACTCATAAGCTAAGCAAGGCTTTGGCACCTGAAGTATCCAACATCACTAAAAACATCTCTGAAAAGAACGGATGGCTGCATGTCAGTGAGTCATGTTCTAGATCTTCTTTCAGAGTTTAATTACTGCAGGGATTTTGTACATACTCTAAACTAAGAACAGAAATTTAGCTTAAATCTTGATTTAATGTTTTTTTTTTTATACTAATAGATATAAATTGCAACAATTTTGACTTGGTACCTATCTGAATCCCAAACACTACTTTTGAGACAAGATCCACATGAAATCTCAGCGTTCTTTTGGCTGATAGTTCATTATGTAAGGTCATAATACATTTTACTCACCACCACTAGTAGAATTTTCCATTTCTGCTACCTTTTTCTGCTTTACTCTACATCTGGGCATTTATTGACATCTGGGTTCAATTTGACTGAATATATAGTTGTAAATACAGCACAAATAATCAGATCCTCCTTTTGAAAGGAATGTAAGCAAGCAAGCCAAACGGTTGGATTTTGCCCCAGATACATTCTCAGCATCAATTATTTTAGAAGAGCTGTTCCTGTCTTCATGCTTCTACCATTAAGCAAAATTGTACTTCTTGTCTGTAGAAAGAAAAGAGCAGAATTAATCCCAAAAGTAGATTGTGGGCTTTACTAATCACCAATCAGCTAAGGACTAGCACAGTTAAGAAGAGATTTGGAAGAGAAGCTGACCAGTGCCTCAGAGAAACCTGTAACTGCTATGAATTCTGAACCATCAATATTATTGACAGTGAAATACTTTACACCTGATTTTAATCATTCAAAAGTTAGGCATCTAGTTTAAACTAGTTACTGAGTTTAATTCTGTAGTCAGTGGAGAAATAAATACCAGTCGTTTTGGATGGTGATGCATCCTAGCTTTTAGGTGATGGCAGTGATAGAGGATAAACTGTCCTCTGAAGGTGCTTTTCTCATTCCATGAGATCTGGAGAGATCTTCATGCATCACTGCAGGCACCTAACTCTTAAACTGCTAAAGTCAGGTGAGACAAATCCCAGAGCAATTTCTCTACCATAAGCAATAGTCACGTGTAACCTATTGCTCGAATTCATCAGTTTATTAAATGTCCCTTTTTCAATGACGATAATAACAGGACTTGGCTATACTATTTAACAGAATTGTTCCTTGGACGGGAGAGGTGAGGAAGCTGTATATGCTTCACACACCTAGGAATAACTTCTGTGAATACTGAGTCTTACAGAAACTTTCTTCTTGTTTCTCCCTCATTCCAGGTGGAAATTGCTGAAGTCTGGGGTGTCCAGTTAGTGCTTTTATTGTATACCTGAAAGTACCCTAGTTGGCACAGTCCTGTGCTGTGATATTCCTGGGTGGGAGTGGTAACCATCACTTACAAACACTTTAATTTCCTCATAGCTATAAAGCAGAGGTCACTTTATGATATTTTATAACTTAAGGAATATTATCTTTAAAAACCTGCTAGTTTTTATCTTTGTTCTCACATTCACTCCCTTAGCCAGTGGTAGATTGGTTGAGAACTATGTTTTTGCTTCTAACCCTGGAACTAATAGTTTCAGCTGGTGTAAATACGTTTAATCCAGCACAAGATCTTTCCCTTGCATAGATTTTTTTTTTTCTAACTAATTTTCACTTTCTTTTAAATATAGACCATGCTATATATGAAAACAGGAAGTGTTCTGAATTGCTAAGCGCACACATAAAAGGAAGGTGTGAAAAAGAAACCGTTTCATGGCTCTGAAACCAGTGATCACAATGTGTCACATGAGACCACCCCACAACAAGTAAGAAATTAGAAATGTTGAGGGCTGCCGAATACCAAATTTTCACAGCAGATAGACCCAAAGTTATTTAGCACAGATGTTTCTGTAATTGTGATACACTGGGAAAATTCTCAGTGTTCAAACTTCAATGGCTTCCAGACTCACACTTCCACCTGTGTGTTGTGGTGGTCTACTCTTAATACACTGGCCTGTAATGTGAACCATGTGGTAACATGTGCCTGGCTCAAAAACCTGTTAAAACCCCTTCCTTCCCCCAGTGTTGTCCTCACATCTTTAGGCTTGTTTCCTCATTTCTATTTTTATGTTTAAAGGATTTACAAAATGGAGAAAATAAAGACACGAGGAAGTTCATGGGACTGGAGGTATGGGAGGGAGCAAGTTCAGGTACTTCCAGTTTGGTAGTGATCAGAAGTTGTTAGCTGCTCTGTGCAATGCATGCAATGGCCTTTGAAAAGAAACATAGTGGTGTTTGTTGCAGCTGGCCAATCAATTTTTTTTGGAAAAAAATGTTATTTGATGCATTGCTTCTTTTGTTTGGGTTAAGATACTACTTTAAAAAAAAGTTTGTCATGCAAATACATTTCAACCAATTTAATTTTGTTGTGAGCTATTGATTTTGACCAACATTATCATGATGCCTACTAGCCCTCACATAATACTTTGCTTAAGTAGATCTTGGTGTGTTTTCCAAAGAGTGCTCATTATATACTTGCTGTCAGAGGTTTGCTACTGAACTCATGATTGTGCATGTGTGTGTGCCTGTGAGAACAGAGGAGTCAACCTCATAACACAGGAAACATGGACAAATATTTTGCTAACACTTTTATAAACATGTAGGAGCCTGCAGATTCCAGAAATGCATCAATAATTTTTCTTAAAAAAAAAGGTGTCTGTAAAAAATATTGTTAGACAACAGAACATAATGTACATGATTTAAGCAAATATTCTATTGGAAAAAAATGAGCAAAGTACTTGTTTCCCCTCAAAGTCCTGGTTAAAGCAATAGAAATAAGTCGTATATTTCTTAGGTTTATACGTATACTCTCACCTACTGCTTGCTATTTTGTTCAAGTACCTCAATACTGATAATATTCACAGCTAGAGCTTTTTGGAAATTTTCCCACAGAAAGTTTTTGCACTGGAAAATTGCTGATTCACCAAAATCAACTTGTTTTACAGAAGGAAACCGTTTTTAGTGAAGTTGTTTTTAAAGGAAAAATACAGAACTTTTGTGGTAAGATCAAATCTACTAATTTTGTTATTTCCCAAATGAATAATTTCATTTTCTTTAAATGCTACTTATTTTAAACTTTATTTTGAATTATAAAGTCTATTTAAAATTATTCTTTGGAAGACACACTTAACTGCTCTAGAATAAAATTTCACAGGGAATTTAATTTCGTAGGAAGCTAATTTTAAGGACCTTTCTTTCTTTCTTTCTAGTAAGAAAGTAAATCTTGTTTCTGACTACCATTACTTATGATATCCATGCTATTGATATTCGAGAAATGGTGAAGTTAGATAGGGACTTTGAGCTATTTGAGCAGGTTTTTTTGTGGTATCCTTAAAAACCAAAACTATCCATCACTACAACTACAGTTTTACCATGGAAAAGTTCTTATACTGATAATAAATGTTTCAGTACAAGTACTTTTATGCAGGTTAAACTGTATCCAACCTAGAGAAGGTCAGTTTTACCATCTTAAAATGGCACAGTTTGAGCTTATATATCAGTTAGAAATAGTGTCACATGTATCATACAGAGCATCACTGGGTCATCTAGAAAAACCTTTCAGCAGACAGAGCTTAAAAAGCAAATTTTTCAAAAGTATGTGAAAAAAATCTACTATCTCATCAGGTTCCTAAAAGTAATTTAGAATTTGGGCCTGTTGCTTCTGGAGATATGAAAACTGAGCTGAACTGAATATTGAAGACCCCAAAGACTGAAGCAACCCCCTTTTCCTAGCTGTTGCTAATATTAAAGTAACACTGAAGCAGAGATGGAAACTATACTGTTTCTGTTCCTGAGAAGCAGGGCTGCCTCTCTGGATGTTTCCCACAGCTCACAGAAAATGGTTGAGCTTTTGGCAGCCCTCCTGGTCCTCACTGACCTTGGGCTAACGCTTCGCCACAGGGTCACCAAACAATAGATTGATCACCCTCAAAGTGTGAGTTTCTCAAGGGTTACACAAACAACCTCCAGTCGTTAAAACTAACCACAGAAAAAGTCTGATTCTCCTTTTTTAAAGTGGTTGAGTCACAGTTTGAGAATGGAAAAGTGGACAAATCCACTTCTCTTAATAAATTTGTTTACTTCTAGTTAGCAGGTCTGGTAGATGACAACACAAATACAGATGGATGTGAATTCCCTCTGTAGTTATTGAAATGATTATTTTTTTCACATTCAAATTAGAGCCACCTCAAATTAGCACTGAAGAATAAAGAAAAGTGAGTTGCTTCTACAAGTGCTATAGTAAACTTGTTTTAGTCTAATGTTAATACATCTGAGTCATGGCTCAAGGAATGGCCTTGCCTGTACTATGAAACAGGATGAAATGCTTTCTAGCTCAAGAAGGTGAAGATTAAATCCGGTTGAAATAACAGTGATTTATATGACATTTTTCTAAAAGGAATCTCTTTTTATTGGAGTTCAATTTTTAGTTTCCCAGAATGTCAGAGCTTGACTAGCTTTGCAAGTGTTCAGACAGAAGTAGATACCATGTTTTTACAGAGACAGAATCTCTTTCAAAACACAAACTTTCTAGAGATAAGGTCTGAAATGTTTTAATTTAGAAAAAATAAAAAAGAAAAAATATTCCTATTTTTCATTGAACTTTGCTATTTTGACAAAAAATAAACAGATTAAAACTCAAAACATTCTCACAAGAATTTCACTTTTGGGGATTATTATTGTACACCTTTAAAGAGAACTGAGAATGCACCTAAAATCATAATATTGAAAAAGAAGTTACTCTCTTTTTTTTTTTTTTGAGAGCTTTGCATGAAAAAAAAAATTATTAAGAACTTATCCTTTTTTTTTTTTTTCTTTCTTTTCATAATGCAAAATCTAAGGTAGGTGTAAAGAGCTTTCAGAAGACTGTTCTTGTGTAGTGACATACCCAGTGTAATAAACCGTACGCCTGAGCTTCCAGAATCTTGATTTTTTGCATTCTGTAAAGTGGCCAGATACAAAGCCTACGTAATGCTAGACACAATCGTGGGAGACCATGGTGGGTTTTAAACCTTCTGGAATAGTCACTTTTTCACAAAAAATTGCTATGGTAGTATAAAATCTTACCTTTTTGTAACTGTTATTTCTGTTCTGCTGGAAATTTGCTGTAGTGCAATTAAACAGATTTCAGAGTGTCTATCACGAGTGCTCCAGCTGCCTATAAGACACGTTGGATCATAGGTCAGAAGATACAGATTATAACTTTAGAGAAGGTTGTGTTTATGTTGAGGATCCAAAAGGTGCAGTGCCAACGTTATGAGGGGTAAATAAAAGGATGACATGGATTTGCCCCATTTTCTTCTGCTCCAAGATGCATCACATTTGCTTGGGGTTACATATTCTCTGGTACTAGGAAAAGATGTATGCAGACAAGGTTTGTAATAATTACAGATATACTTCCTTTTTAGTTACTTTTTCTCTGTAAAGGCTGTCTTTCACTGCAAGGTATGAAGATACAACTTGCAACATAATGAATTAGCTCTTAAGCATTCTGGACTTAATGATTCATTACTGCTTCATGTCACACAGACAAAAGTTGATACAAAATTTAAGTTTCTGACTGACTTTTAGTAAGTGTTATGTCTATTTAAAAGGCCAAATAAACTCTCCAATTTCTGTGAAATAGTATTTATTACAAGAAGCAATGGGCCTATTGCAGTACTTGAGTGCTTAGGTTAGAATTCATATGCTTAGTCTTTGAAATTTAGATTCTCTGTCATGTCTTGAAAAGGACTCTTGGGAGCTTGAATAAACAGTTTTGAAGAAAATGCTTTGCTTTAATGATGTTTGTGTTTTCTTTGTAAACTGCAGTGGAACCTGGTAACCCATGGAAGACATTTGCAGCTCCAATGTTTTCATCTATAGCTGAGAGACAGTAGGTTGCGCTGAACTCAACACTTAGCTTGTTACTGACGATTTCATATACAATTTGAAACTCATAAAAAAAACCATACGAGGTCCTCACCCTAAATTGCAACAGATCTGGTGATGGAGACTGTTTGCTAAAGGAGTATCTAAAGAGAAACACAAAGGCTTCAGCAAACTTTTTTGCTGGAGAAGAGCTGAGCTACCCTGTCCTCTCAGGCCTTGAGGAAAAAGATTAGAAACTTGATATATTAGGACGGAGGGGAAATAACATCAATTTTTTTTTCTGAGGAGAACTTTTATATAGCTAAAAAAAAAAGAAGGAGCAAGCAGAGCTGGGTAGACAGCTGGGTTAACAGTAAGTAAGCACTTGCAGCCTGGTGACATTTGTGAAAATATCAATATTTTTCATTTGTAGACTCCTCATTTAGGCAGCCAAGCTTTTCAAGCAAGTGAGATCCCTGCAGAGTGAGATTCTTTCATAGGGTAAACTAATGTGTCTGTATATTGGATGCCTTTTTCCTTGTTTGTGTATGTTACTTTCTTGCTACCTTGTTTACTTTTTTGAGATTTTCTGAGCTGTTTTTTGTAATGGTGACTGACAGATGTTGTGGATTGAATGTGGATGGCACCAGTTATGGAGCCAAATCAAGAAAAATGCCATCTCATTTTGACTGCAAGTTTAGAAGCCAGTTCTGCAGGGCAAAAAAAAAAAGCTGGGTCCAAACCTCTTGGCTTTATGCTCTCTGCTTACTATAGCTCCTGCAATTTGTCTAATTTTCACTGTGTACTTACAAAAGTAGTGCTCACCTCAGACCTGACCTGCAACAGCTCTTCCTGCTGCCAACTTGCAGTAAAATTTATTGCCTTGTTTTATCAGATGACATGAAACAATGCCAGCAATTTCTCCAGTGTTATCTATATGTGATCAAACAGCACCGAAGTTACTCACACTGAGCAAAGATATGCTGGTTTCTCTTGAATATTTTCAACCTGTAAAGTCTACTGGAAGCATATTTGTTTGACAAGAAGTAAATAACAGATCTGTAAGCCGGAAGCTTGTCAAAAAGAATACTTGACAAGCCAACATTCAAAAATGCTGGGAAAAGGAATCTTATTTTATACTGCAGAACGTTGCAGTATCATTTGATTTAGAGGTCAGCCCACTAAAGTTATTTATTGTTCAAAAGGTGTTTTTAATACATTTGAAAAATTATGGCTTCTCTCCAACTATGCCTCCCTTCTCCACAAGCACCAGTAGTCAGGATTAAAGAAGTTTAAATAACAACAAACCAAGCTTTGTATTTGTGCCTAGTGTCAACTTGTACTGCTGTAGGAAAAGGAAAGTTGATTTTTCTTTTGTTACTGTACACTTAAAAATAATATAAAAAATCATCTTACAGTATTTTTAAGTACCCCAAAGAATTCTCCAAGCCCTCTCTTTCACAGTGCTTTACACCTAAAATCTCTGATCACTCATTCCTTAAACCTAAGGGCATGTCAACATTTGCAGTGAAGTGGAGCAAATATGCCTATGCTCATGGAAATGGAAGTCAGTAAAGTCTCTCTGTGCATCAGCATCCTGCTGATACATTGACAGAAATCCAAAAAGAGGACAGCCATGTTCATGCCTTGCTGTGACCAAGCCTCTTTGAAGTTGTTTGAGACCTTTTTCTCTCAATGAAGCGCTGCATAAATGCAATGATTTGCTCTGCAAACCAGTAGGGCTGTCACTACATTGCACTCTTCCACATCTCCACCAATATGCACAGAACTCTTTTGCATCTATAATGAGCTATCATCTATTGTATTTTTACAGTCTTTATTACTGTGGCTTCTGAAAATCTCACATATTTTGCTGCATTTACATTAACCCGACTTCCCCTTTAGGCAGAGAATGCTATTACAAATGAGGAATTGAGGCACAGAAAGGTTAAGTGCTGGACCTGTGGTCACAGAGAAAGTCCAGGGCAGATGTAGTCACCTTAGGTAACTTGAAACATCTAACTCAAACCCCCATTTCCTTCCATTGACTTAGTGAATAGCAACGCCTAAATAATTTAAATAGTATTTCAGGATGAATTAAATGCTTCAAATACCTTGCACAATCTTCAGATTAGCACTCCTTTTCTTTGCGTCTGCCAGGTTATAAAGATGTGTCAGCATACAAATTAAATCCTGTATTGTTCAAAACATGAGTAAACCTTGAGTTGCCCTATTGCAGTCCTTGGCAGGAGATTGCATAAACTCAATGCATACTAGTCATCTGTTGAATGAATCTTCATGTGTTGCATACTGGTTTGATATGCCTTGTCTAAGTTACTATTCACCATACAATCTAGGTTTTTGATGATGACAAACATTATAAAAGAAAAAACATGAAAGATAAAAGGGATTATGGGCTAGCTTCTGTACTCCAGGTCAATGGGAGTTTGCATGTATAGAGGAAACTCCGGCACTGCTACAGTCAATGGGAATTTTGCCTTTGGCTCCAGTGGGACTGGATTTTCACCCTCAGACATTTTATGCAGTATGTTCTCATTTTCCAAAAGTCTACATTGCTTATTTTTAATTTAATTTAATTAATTTAATTTAATTAATTAAGTATGCTCAAAAACTAATTGCAAATTACAGTGCAGTGACTTAGAAATATTACTCTTCATTTTCATAACTTGGACTGTTATGTTTATTTTTAGCTAAGTTCTTTCTTCATTTCTTCATTTTTTCTTTTCCATAGTGGCTTTAGCAACTTCTGCAGAGTTTTATTAACTTACCTTCTTTCAGTAAACTATTTGGAAACAACCATACTTTTGCAATTAAAATTTTACTTGCTCCTTCCCCACAAACATGTTGGCAGCTAAGTAAAAGCTAAATTATCAAGTGGTATTTATTTAATTGTGATTTTCTGTAGTTATTTAGGGGGGTTATTGGGTTAGGTTATTTAAACCCAGCTATATTGAACAGAATATGCACTGTACAGAATTACATCAAAGTTGTACAGCCCATAATATTAGACTTCTATATCAGCATTTTTGTTCTGTTTCAGTATTTCAGGGATTTTTTTTTTTTTATGGTGAAGATGTAGACATCTGCATGGAAAAAGCCCAACATCATTAACAATATTCTACCTGGAGAAAATCTGCTTTATTGAATAAAGTAACTGAATGGAATATGACTCCAAATGTTATGCCTTTAATATTTTATGAGCATTATTCTTCTCTATTCAGTCCTTTTACATTCAAAAATATGCTGGGGGCAAAAACACCCTTATAAACTCAAAAAGAGTGGGGCTGGAATTCAGTCATACCCACCTAAGGCAGAAAGGGCTTGGAAATTCTCTCTTGCAAGGAGTATTCATATCTATTAGCTGGCTGTGTCGGGGAGAGCACCCTCTGTAGTGCTAATACTGGTCAATGTAGGTGGGACCAGTCTCAACTTTGGATCTGATCCCCATGCTGTACCAGCTGGAATAACTGAGCTGGCACATGGGAGTGGAAACAACTTGTGCCGGGTACAGGACTCTTGCTGATCAGTGCAGGGGGAGCAGGGACCGCATTACAACTGAGTCACAGTCTAGTGGGCTGCCCCTGTGGCAATGCAACCGCCTGCTGCATCATGCCCTGTGCTGGTGGTAAAGCCATGGTTGATTTCTAAATTAGTTGGTGGTGCTCACTGTAGTTTTTCAGGACATGCCACATGACCTACTCCCGTTGGCCCACATGGAAAGAAAAAACAGGGAACTTGCTATTCACAGATTAGGTAGATGAAGCTCTTTCGTATTGGCTGCAATGAAAAACTGCTGGCTGTGGATGCAGAAACCGCTACTACTAGAATATGGAAATTTTTCTAGCTTAATGAAAACAGAAAGGTGATTTCATTGCATTAGTAAAACTTTGTTGAAGAGCTCTTTAAAAAAAGGGGGGATTGAGGAAAAGGGGTGGGGAGGCCAGAGGAATTTTAAAGTCTTTTTTATCCTGACTTTTTATAGGAACTGCGCTGTTAATGGTTTAGCGAATGCTTGTTTGTCTCCATGTGAAGGAAGATGGATGTGTGAAGAGTCACCCAAGTTCCAGGGAGAAACTGAGCAAGACAGATTAGTCCCACCTCAGCCTGACACCTGGGGCATGTCCTTATCTCAGAGGGTAAATGGATCAGAATGTTACTGCCCGTTTATTTATTCTCCTTCTGTTTGGAGACTTTCCCTGATTAATTACTCTCTAGTAATTGCTGCTGTTAACTAATGTCAAACCTAATTAACCTGGAGTCCCTTCATCCAGTACCTCCACCATCCCTTTGCAAAGACAAGAAGGTCATCAGCAAGGAGGTTCTGAGGATGGCCACACTTTACCCATTCGTTTATTTGCTTTGGGCCTTGTTTGCTATTCCTGCTGCAATGCCTGGCGACAGCTTTCTAGAATTCCCATCAAGTCTAATTGGCCTGCTGAAGCAGCAGTGAACACAAGATTTAAGAAATGTTTTCTTTAAAAACTTCTGGTCCTACAGACACTTTGAGATCAAGTTTCACTCTGCTGAAATCACACACGATTCCCTGTGATTTTCATGAGAAATACTGTAAGAAAGTATTAAAAGAGAAACATGTCTCAGTGGTTTGGAGGGACTGATGGCCAGGGGGGTTGAAGAGTGGGTGGTGGTAACATAGCAAGGCATCTACAGAATCTTTAAAGGTTGCCAAAATTAACACATACAAGGTATTCAGTATCAAAGTTTTCAATATTTGGCTCCATAAACACAATACCGGTTGCAAAAACAAAGCTAAGGATTTCATGCTGATTACTTAAATAAAAACTGTTTAATTATGAACATTTGGGAAATGAAGTTATGAAGAACTGACCAATATCGCTATGGCTTCCTAGTGTTCATACCAGACTGTGAACACTGTGCCAGCATCTTACTGTGTAGCGCATTGTAGATCCAGCTACAGTAAACAGTTCTAAGGCTCAGCTTGGCTCAGGCAGATAGCTCAATGCAGGAGGTCTGTCTATCTCATCACTAAGGCCTATCGCTTTTAGCTTCAATAAGGTGTGGACTTTCCAGTCCAATAAAAGCTACCAGTGTTGTCTGTGGAGGTGCTGATCAAGCAGGTCAAGTTCCTATCTTCTTATCTTGATTTTATCTGGTTTTAGGTATTTTCATACAGCAACACTAGAAGATTTATTTCAGAAATAGGAATAAATCATGTTAGTATTCAGGAAATACTGGATGACACTTCAGATTGGTCACAGAGATCAGATTTGCCTGCCTGTTTTTCTATGGTTACTGCTGAAAATATGCATCTCTTGGCAATTTCTTACCTGGATTACTCTTGTGTCTCTGACTTTCCTTCCTCTCCTGTCCACCCTTCGGATTGGCTGCAACCCATTTTTTGTACTCAATTGCTTTATCTCACCATTTAAGAGTCTCATAGATATTGCTTCTATTTGAAGTTTTGGAAACATAAATGAAAGTTATAGAGGGACTGAGGTAACAGAGTAATGAGTTGTATGTTCTCATAAAGACGGTTTAGGGTCACATGCTTTACACTGTAAAGTGTAGTGGAGAACATACCCAGTCAGTCACAATCAATCAGCTGGTGAGCTCTTGGTATGACTACTACAATGATGTGATCACTTTAGGCTCCTGTGCCCATCCACCCAGCTCCAGAATGTATCTCTTACTCTGTCTATTCATCTGGCATCAATTCAACAGGTGTGGACCACCTGTTGAGGCTTTTCACTCACAAGTGGGGATAGTAGAAAACCTCATAAAACTACTACATTGAACAGTTTGTCCTGCCCTGTTGTATGGGAAAAAGAGTTGTTTATGAAGTAAATCCTGCACTGTTCCAGTTTAGAGTCCAGTATTACAAGGCAAACTAGCTTCAATCTTAATTTGCTCTAACAATTTAGATTACAGCAGTTCAGTTGTTGTTTCACAAGAAACTTAATATTTGTACTGAAGACAAAAGGAAGCTGAGGACAACAGGCATCTAGAATTTGAAGTCTTTTTAGGTATCCCATATAAGTTATTCCCAACCAGAAGTCCAAGTTGAAACTTTAATCATCTGATTAAACCAGTGGATTGTAATTACTTAATGGGTTGAAGGTTGGTATGTTTTAGCATGATACATGTTACCAGTACTCACATCTTACTTACATCTTCTCTGAACTCCTCTCATTTTTGGTGTTGTAACTCTTCTGTTATGAAAATTCTAAAACATGTCACTCTTACTTGCTATGTCTATACTAGTAAATTAAGCAATGCCAGATAATGTTTCCAGCACAGAAATTTACTCATCTATCATATTGGATTGCTAGTGTGGTGCCTGATGTATAACATTGCTGACATTTTGGCCTGGGTCATTTTGCATTTCCCTAAACAATTCCTGGGCACACTCTGGGAGTTTGCAAATACCAGGGACTACTCCCAGTAACTGGTTTGGGCACAGCCAACCCACTTTAAAAGGTAAGAGTCCTCAATAATATAGATGTAGTTTTTTCCGTCATACCGAGCCTCATGGCTAGAGAGTGTTTTGGACAGGTCACTTTGCATTTCTTCTTTCTTCTCTCAGAAGTACATTACCAGTCATTTAAAAATAAATAATGTTGGGTAATGTTAATTTTTAAATAGCTAACATTAGGATTGTGTTTTTCTCCGATTCTCCTAAGGCAGAGTTGGTGGAAGCTACAAAACTGAAGGAAAAAAGTATTCCTAACATTTCTAGGTGAAACACATCACCACCATCACCAGCAGCAGCAAACCTTCTTAACCTTCATGATATGACGACTGAACTTTCTAGATTTCCTACGAACGACAAAGGAGACAAAATTGCTGTTACCATCTAAAGCAAGAAAGGAACACTTGTTCCAGCTCTATGCTTACATGTATATTTGACATCAAAGTATTCTGTTATTATTAATTTCAGCCAATCATATAAAATATTATTAGTTTAATGTTAACAAAAATGCAGGTGCAAATATCCATGGTTTTCATTTATATGATCCTAAGGCCTTAAGACTATTTACTGTCTCCTCTCCTCTCCTCTCCTCTCCTCTCCTCTCCTCTCCTCTCCTCTCCTCTCCTCTCCTCTCCTCTCCTCTCCTCTCCTCTCCTCTCCTCTCCTCTCCTCTCCTTGTAGTACAGAACAAACCATACTAGAAAAGGAAATATGGGAGAAGGTTTAACCAGGTACCATCTGGCTAAGGATCTCAACTTCTGGAGCTCTGAAACTGCCTCTGTAATGGCAAGTTAAAGAGTACCTGGAAACATTCCCAGACACTGAAACTCAACCCTGTACTGTTAAATTGTCAGCATAGCCCCTGGCATGGCTTTGACTCACTCCAGCTAGCCCCCTCCCAAGCATTCCTAGACAATATGCAGGAGTTAGTATGGGTGGGGGACCACTCTCAGGAGGCAGTCTGGGTGCAGTTACAATTTAAGCTAAGAGACCTTAATTATACAGATGTGGCCAAACTGTGCCACTTGGCCAGCAAAGAGGTCTTGGCACTGTTTAGTTTACAAGTACAGATGTTACCTGAAACGTCCAAGGTCTGTCCTCACATAGAGTCAGTTCTGTTAAAGATTAGACTCTGTTTTTCTGGAAAGATTTCTAGCTGGTCTATTGCAAGTGCTTATGAGATTACTATTCTGAAAGCATTTTGATTTATATTTACCATTTCTGTTGTATCTGAGTGTTTCACAGATACTTCTAACCTACCTGACTATACAAGATGTATAAACAAAGCAGGATTATGAACAGATTCTGAAAGTCATTCATAGATCTGGAATGAGGAGACATCTCCAAGGCCACACACATGCACACACCTCACACCCACCCACACCCCTTTTCATTTTGACTCTACCTATGGTTTTTTTGTTGTTTTTTTTTTTTCCTTCCCAAAATATTGCAAGTGAGGTCCAAGCCTGAATCCTTTGTGGTCACATTGAGTCTACAATTTAAGAGGCCTAAAACATGTTAAGGAAAAACAATGGTTAAGAACATTTTCCAGCTCTATTTTACATTTTCAGTAACAGTGTGCAAATGAAACGGCTTGTTACTGTAATTCCCTCTTAAAGATTCCTCTTGCCAGAGCTGCAGCATCTCTGAAAACATGACTCAACTATAGATATTGGTATTAAGTTTAAATGGTCAGATTTTACACTGATGTACCTGAGAACAGAAATGTTCCCTAATTATTCATGCTTTTGCTTTTATGACCAGATCTTGTCTATGCTTAAAAGTGACAACAGTCAAATAGAGGTATGTATTTTATTTTTGACTTCCCAGCTGCAGTTATACTGACAAACCCCTCATTGTTCTTTAAGAGCTTAATCTAAGCAGAAAAGAAAATGAGTTAAGATCTTAAAAAATATCTTTACTGTAAGAAGGCTTGCTGGTATGTTTCTACTGATTAATCTATACCAAGAAAACTATGTATAGACAAGAGCTAATGTTCATAGATACTGAGTAAAGAGAAAATCTCAGCAGCTTATTAGACTCAGTCTCAAAATATGTGTGAGGGGATTTGCCAGAATAGTTTAACATTAAAAATTCTGAACAATGCAATTTATTGTAATGAAGACAGAGTATAGGCAAAGCCTTCTTAAGAGTCTTTGTATTTCCTAGGTGCCTTAGGCAGTTGCCTTTATGCAGAGCAAGTTACAGCGGGGTTATCCAGTGTAGACAAAAGTGCCTACTTTCTTTTTTTTTTTTTTTTTTTCTAGAAGGTGTATGTATTTCTGCCTCACATGACAGACCCATCTCCACATCTTCTGACAGTTTAGGTCTTCAGAAGGTCTTTCATCACCAAAGAGGAAGACATGTTAATACTAGTGGGTTTGGCACAGGATTGCTACTTTTGGGTAGAAAAGCTCAACTGATTGCATTAATTTAGCTACCGTAGTTAAAAATACTACAGTATAATATTGGAAATACTGCATAACGCATGGTTTTGTCTCTCCTAAGATGTAATTGACTTGCTTAGGAAAAGTGTAACCTAAGAATTAGCTCCTAGCCTATGAGACAGGCCTTTTCAGTGAGATGTAAATACACTCCAGATGAAGCCAGTTTTATGAAAGAGAGCAAAAAGGAGACAGGAAGGGGAGAACTGAAGCAATAGGTAGATTTATAACTAAAATACAGCTATAAAAATCTTGGGAACTCATAGCCTAGCAGAACTGTGACTTGCATCCTTGGGTGTTTCTTTGACTTGTGACAGATGCGAAGTCAAGGAAAACTGTGGGTACTCACTGAGTGTTTAAGTCTCACACATTATTCTTTCTTTCTTTCTTTCTTGGATTTCTGGCTCCTATCTCAAATGTAAAGTGGGGATAATGATGTTTAGGGTTTGTTTTTCAGGCCTAAAACACTAAGAAATAAGTTGTTTGGTCAGTGGCAGCAGTTGGTCTACCTGCTTAGTCCACAAAATAGAGCATTGTGCAGAGATCCATGAGCTATGAGTTTATTATGACCATGAGTTTATTATATAACCAACACAGATGTATCACTACACTGCTGTTCCTCATCTAACTATTGCTCCTGAGAACTCAGGCCTCTGAGTTGGACACTGAACCTTTAGGGACCAAACCAGCACCATGAAATGATGAATGGATCCAAAACCACACTTAATATTATCTTCAGGTAGCCTCTTAACAATACAGTGGAGTTAGAGACATACTTTCAGGAGTTTTGCTCTGATCCCAGATCATTTCTCTGGGTCATGAAAGGTGGTAGGAGAATACTTTCTTCATGATCACTGTTAAAGTGGCCTGACTTGGTACTGGTGGACTTTCAGTGTCCAAGAAAGTTTTTATTGCACTAAAACACCTCACTGTGCCTCTCAGTATTCAATGCTGCTTTTCAACAAGCAGAAATACCAAAGTCTGTTGCCCATGAGATTCCAGAGTGTTAAATCATAGATCAAGTATCAAACCTAACAGAAAATCTTGCTACACGCATATAAAAATATCCAACCCCCAAAAAAACTTTCAGTTTTCATGTTGTCCAAAGAACTGAGCAAAATTCCTTTACACATGGTTTATTCCTGATGCAAAAGAGAAACTTAGTTTAGGGTAAAAATGAATTCACTGAGCAAAATTTCTGAGCAGAATGCATGCAAAAAAAGGGCATTTTATTTTAATAGAGCTCCTTGAAATCTGTTGAGCTGATTAATAACACTAATATTTCCAGAAAATTTGAAAAACAACAACAGTAAAATTTAGAGTAGCAGAAACTACCTTTCAGTTATAAGTAGTTTGTGATCAGAAACTATTTTATTACAGGGAGAATTTGCATTTTGTGCAAGAAGGTATAGACTGGGGAAAAAAAGACATTAAGAAAAAAATCTTAATTAAAATCAGACAAAATCAATCAAAATAAATAAATGAAGGACTAGACAATAATATTGCAGCTTAAGTTAACTGTTAGGCAAAACAGTCTTTTGAGAATTTTACAAAGCATATAAAAGCTATCCTCCATGTGTGGAGGTGATAACATGCTGCGTCTCATGGTACTATTTCACCAACGATTTCACTACTAATCCTGTTCCTAGAGAACTGTGCCACAGAAGTCCTGTAGCCAATCAAGCCATAAATAAGGTGCACATTACTTAACAGTGAAGGCAGTTAAACATTTGAAAAAAGTTGCAATCAAATATCGTCAATTCTCCATCAGTGGGAGTCTTTCCATCAGAACTGGGTGGCTACAAGATACAGGCTAACATAAACAGAAGCTATCAAAAAGGTAATGTAGGGTGAAAATTCCCTGTAACCTTAAAAATCCTGAATCTTTCCATTGGTAATCATTAAGATGTGCTTCATCAGTCAAGAACAGTTCAGTAGTGCAATAAATAAACAGAAATCATCAACTTTGTTTTGCATTTGCATGGATGAATTTGAATCTTATAGGGCTGCAGAACAGAATATACTAAATGATACTTAAATGATGCAGTTGAACTTAGTTTGTTGATCTCTGTCATCCAATACCATGAAATGCTCTGCAGTTGTCAGGGTTAGAGCAAAACCCAGAAAGTCAGTAACAGTTTACAATATTTATTAAAAAAACAAACAAACAATTCTTAAAATATTTGGCATCACACAATGGCATATGTTGTTAGCCCTTTGGCAATGTGTGGCTTGATCAGAATTTCCTCCTGCTTTGGACTGCTTTTTGTACTTGCTCAGATTACTTAAGACGTATTGTCAACTGTTTAAAGCAGAATTTGGATACTTCTGCTCTCAGAAAAGGAAACCTCAGTTGGATTCTCTTTCCTTCCTTTGTAATTAATCTATTCTTTTGCCTTTCTTCGTATCTATATCTTTTACACTTTGAACAGTTCACAATACATTTATGATGCTTCTAGTGCTACTTCAGCGAGGAATTTCAACAGCTTCTGCAATATCTTTTAAGATGCAGGTCTTAGGACATGCAAACAAGGTTCTATTTTAACAAAATCCCTTGCATCATGTAAAAGAAAAAACAAACTGGATGAAATTTTGGCCTCATTCTTATCAGTATTAATCTTGTCATTGCTTTCAGAAGGTTTATTCATAATTTGATCTATGTTCCACCTGGTTTTGTTATGAGATGCTACCTGCATTTGTGTGAGTCTGTAAATTTGACAGGCAAGCCATATTCAGCCAATTGTAAGCAATTCCTTAACACCTTTGCTGTATGTCCCAGCTGGAAGCAAATACACCAAATCAGTTCTTCTTAACACATGCAGAACTGTTTTCTATTTCTCCTTGGTAGATTTTTTTTCAGGATCAACAATTTCCTTCACTATCAGTTTATTAGTAAAATCTAGGCATCTTTATCCAGTGGTCCCAGCCAACTGTAAGTGGAGCCTGAGATATCTAAATAAGACATCACTGTTTTTACTGACATCTCAGCCAACATCTCCTCTTGCTCAGCCTTCTCCTGCCAGCTACAAAAGGCCAAAAAATCCAAATACATCAAGTTCCCACCCCTATTCTTAGCATGAACTGGTATTTTCTAGATTACTCAGAAGCCAAAGTTAGTTATCAAAGAATGGTCTTAGATATTATGTTCTCTGAGCTATACAATCAATCTGTACAAACACAGCTCTGATGCAGTTTCTTTCTTGGCTCCAATTTCTGTGTCAATGGTAAAGAAAAGTTTCACAGTTAAATACACTCACCATCTGCACTATACAGTAAATCAGAGATGCCATTGTTCAAAATGTATCCTGCAAAGATCCCTTTAAATACCTCTGATGTCATATTCTTAAACCCCTGACTTCTTTTTGATATGTCCAGATCCCTTCTCTGATGGCATTGCTGAATGTCCCCACTGGTTATCTCTTTCTCATAGATCTGACAAAGAAATAATGCTGGACATTAACTAGGCTCGAGAGATGTTTTAAAATTTAGCATCCCTTTCCCTAAAACACAATGTATGGGGATTTCTACTACTTCATCCATCTTTCTCTTCCCCCCGGGTGGTTAGAAGGACCATCCCATCTTGGCTCTGACCCTCTACTCCTGCTACTGTTGTTGATATTGCTGCTGACTCTCTGTTGTCATGATTGATGTCTTGCTGACAAGCACATAAATCATGTCTGTTCATAATGGTTAATGTTGGTATTTGCATGTATTAGGCATGTTTTTGCTCTAAAACACTTAGCACCATGTGTGCTGCATTCATTCTGCTACCTCAGGGTTTCAGAGGGAGGGGAAGGGAGTTTGCCGTTTATAGATATTTTTGTTTGGGCAGTGGGGAGAGCAGAGACCATTGTTAAAAACCCGTCCAGATGAAAAGGGATGAACTTTGCAGCTGCAGCACAATTCACTCAGACTACAAGACCCTACAGGATATATTGTCTGGCCGACAGCATATCGGCAGCTGCAAACAAAGATGTATCTGCAGTATCACTGGATTTTGAACCATGCACTGGGGTACGAGTGCAAAAGAAAGATGTTCCTTAACCCCAAAGGCTTTTAATGTTTTACACAGCCTTTTGCAGACACCTGACCTTTTACAGATGATTTTTGAAGAAGGTGCAATTCAGATTTCATACATTTTACCAGTATAATCTCTTTTTCCCCCTATTGGCCTGAAACAACCAAGAAACTGTTCTTATTATTTCATAATATAATTATCAGTCATGGATCCTATGTTTCTGTCCTCTCCAAAAGTTCTCTGAAGGGAACAATTTGTCCCAGAATTTGGCAGCCTGGACAGCCTGCAGTTTATACGAATCCTCCTGGCGGTAATGAAGTTTTGGCAGCTGATGGAATCACAGAGGTATGTGAAAGTCAAGGCTGAAGAAAATCCAGGCTCAAACCTCCAAATCTGCAGAGAGATTGTCCCTTTGGGAATCTCCAGTTCTTCGATAGCCCAGCTCATGGAGGCAGCCTGTGACCCTCCCCACGCAGTTGTAGAAAAGAAAGTTAATGACATGTATCATGTCAAGGCTGTTTTCTTTGCAAAACTAGAATTGGAGAGCAGATGTCCTACCTGGCATTATCCATTTGTGATGATAATAGTTGGTTTTACCTTTTACTATGAAATTGTTAGCACAGTCCCTGGCATAGTTTTGGCCCAGGCCAACTTGCACTATTCCAAAAGATACTCTGTATAGCTAGCAGCTTACCACAGGTCAGATATCATTTTTACATGATCACTTTGCATGATGTAGTTTTTAACTTCCCTTTAGCTAACATTAAGGAATCTGTATATGTTTGTATTCTTCCAGCAGCCACCTTACTATTAAAAAAAAAATAAATAATTGTAATGCAGTAAAACATTGCAGAATGGACCCCGGTGTGGTCTAAATGGGCATCTTTCGAAGAAACTTCACAGCAGAAGCTGTGATGCAAGTCCAGAAGAGGCACATGCATTTTAAAAAAATGGAAAATAGTTTTTGCGGACATTAACTTTCTATATAGAGAATTTTTTTTCAAAGGGTTGCATTTTTCTAATCCATTTTGTAAATATACTCATTGCTCTATAGTATTTTTCCATTAAGTAATGGGCTACATTACAGAGAAAAGTAGTCATCAGAAGTCCTTATGATGAAATATGTCCGTATCCTCTACCCCTGGGAACTGAACCCAAGCCCTTTGTATAGCAGATAGCAGTGATTCTTGTAAATGTCAGTGCTGATTAATTAAGGGCCTTGCCTGAACATACCTATTGAAGCAAAGCTGTCATTTATTTCAGAGGGAATTTTGCTTCATCAAAAAGAAATGCTCAAATTTTATGCAGTTAAAACTAGCACTGAATTTAGAAAATACTAGCTTCTGAAATAATGAAGGGCCATCCTCCAAAAAAATCTTTCCCAGGACAAAATGGCACGTGAACCGTACATGAGGCCAAGACTATGGATTTTTGGTCAGGCTCATTTAGACTAAATACATTGCTATTTCCCAGAAGTTCTTCAGGTGTGAGACACCAACCCAAAGACTGAGGTCGAAGACCTTCTGATTTACAAAAGCAACATGTTCAGCTGCAAAAAAGGGTGTGTTACCTTGTTACCTTCTCCTGTCCATTTTCAGGGCTCTTACAGACTAACGAGAGTGTTTTACTAAGGAGCATGACAGTTTTCATATTAAGTGACAGCTAAGGAACAGGAGAGAATATTGGGTGGGTGAGATGAAGAAGTGGGAAACTTACAGTGTGAATTCTTAGGCAACAAAGAGATTATTGGAGGAAACCCTGAGGTTGTTTAAGAAAAAGAGAGATAGAGAAAGGGAGTAGGAAAATGAAGAAATATTATGAAATTGCTAGTTAAATATACGTGTAATCATATGCATCTTAAAAATTATCCACTTGTTTTGACTGCAATAGTGAAAGGTGAGCCAAGGAGAAGGTGCCTGTCTTTTTTTACTATACAAATTCTGACAGTTTCTTGTCTTACAAGTTTTATAAAGATCCCAAGGAGTAAATTTTCTTTGTGTACTCCTGTGATCAGCTGTGACATGGTAAAGTTTAGACACTGGTCCTCCATCAGGATGAGACTTCCTGGCACATTTTTTCTTTAAATCTGGGGACTTCTTTAAAAAAAACATTTTATTTGTTAATATTTTAAATTGATTTCTGTCTCCCTGAAAGCATTTGGATATTTGTCCTTACATAAAACATTCCGGCAGAGGTGTGGAATATTTTAAGACACCTCAGAAACATTCTTCCATGGATTTGCCAATAGCGTAAGGATTCAGCAGATGGCAGGATGTGGCCACTTCAAGACAGCCAAGAATCTGGGCCTCCACCCTCCTTTCTGAGCATGTGTAACCAAGCTGTCTGTCTGTCAGACAGTGGGAGAGAGACCAGTGTGGGAACTGCATGTACTATTGGAAAGCTTTTTAATGAGTATCACTGTCATAATTAAGAAATTATCTTTATGCATTTAAACAGAGGCCCCACTTATGTGCTGTATGAAATTCTTACTTTGCATCTCTGGAAATCATAGAATATTTCTTTGCATTGGCTAGGAACCCACAACTTAGCACATGCATTATGGTAAGTATGAAAGGATTTTTTTTATGATCCATTAAGATTAAGAAGTACATGCACCCATTGCCAACAAGCACACCATCTAATCAGTCTTGCATTCCATTATTTGGTTTCATACTATTTTTGATGGGAAAATTCCACTGGGTGGGCCGTCATCCCTTTTATAAATTAAGGAATAAAATAAACAAACAAACAACCCACCCACAACTCAGATTCATTCTAAGACTCAGAAGGTTCTCATATATTAAATGACTGCATCCCAAAGTAACATCTATTTTGTATTTGAGTTTAAGTGATTTCAATGAAAATTAATGGCAGTTGTGCACATTTGGGAAGGGAAGGATAGACCCCGAAATACAACACTATTGCCTGTCTGTGATGGATTTGAAAGGCTTGCAACCTAGCTTCCTATCAGGGGAGAAATCAGTGATACAGAATATCTTAGAATCATTTATTTATACTGTGTGCAATAGTCACTGAACATAGGTGGTCATAGACTACATGCAGGCAAAACCTTATTTAGAAGTCTTAACCCAAAAGCCACTTTCCAGATCTCAGGAAATAATTCTCACCAAGAAGTGAATCTAATCACAGAGCATAAGATAGGTTGAACTCTCTGGTTGTTTACAAAAGCTCCCCCATAAACCTGAATCACCAAAAACTAACAGTACAGCATTCCTTGAAAGTGCATGTATTCCTTATAGACTAAGAAAAGGAATGTGTAAGATTATATTTAACATGACCACCTGGTGACTCCTACCATAACAAAAGAAAGTTAATATTTTCAAAGGTGCTTAAGATTCTCTGACTTTAGTGGAAGTAAGTTTTATGTTCCATAAAGGATTAAACACCCAAGTCCACACACAAATAGGACTCAAAAAGTGGCCAGCATGTAGCACCCAGGTGCAGTGCTGTTGGCATGAATATTTTCTAGACAGAGAGGTGGGGTTCATCTTACCAAATCCGGTCATCTGCACTGAAGAAATCTGTATCTGAGCTCACTGCTGACACTCCCTTTTTTGTCCATGGAGGGAAACAGCCACTTCTAGGGTGACAGTCATCTCATGCTGAAGTAAATATCTGAGCTAGGTCAGGTAAGACTTTACCAACAATAAAAAGATCTGTGGAAGGAGTCTGGCTGAGGCATTGATTTCTACATTGCAGAGGTCTACCTCTGGGTGAGATGAATCCCACTGCTTGTGCTTTGGCAGTTTTCACATAGAGAACTAGCCCAGTTTTGACAGTAATGAGTGGTTCATCACCTAGTTTGTGCTTGGACTCAAGTAAGCTCTAAAAGCAAGGTGTCTCTCTTCTTAAATCCTTTGGGACGTATAATGGTGAAGGCCTCTCAGAGATCACCTATATGCTCCAACAAGTGAAAGATCTTGACACAATGTCTATGGCTTTTTTCTTTCAAAACCACAGGCAAGGGCTCCCACTGTGTATACAACCATGACTGTGTCCCTCTGGCGGAGGGAGGCTGGGTTCCCTTTCACCCTATGGGATTCTGGAATGGCATCTCCCACCTTGCTCAGGAGCATCCTAACCCTGTTCACAGGATAAGGAGAGGGGGAATAGGCTCTGTCCCTCTTGCTGGAGATGTTCTGTCAGGCCAAAAGAATAAAATATTTATTGAGCCAGAAAGAGAGAGCAGGTGGGACTCTGATATTTGATTGCTAGTGATTAAGGACTTTAGGGCACAGCAGAAGGGAGAAGTGGGTGAACTGGGTTACAGGCAGTTCTCTGAGAACTGTTTTACTGCTTGGCATGAGATAAATCTTGGTTAAAATGTATGAAATGCAACACCAAGAAAAGATATGTCTCACAGAAGGAAAAGTATTTCACTTGAGTGAAGGAAATCAGAGGTAATATTGTAGTTCCCCAGTCCATGTAATTTCTAATATAATCTGCGGGTGACTTACTTTTTGTGTAGCGTAATGCTACAGAGAGCAGTCAACTCTGAAAGTGTAAAACTGGAGTAAATCAATAACAAATAAGCCCAAAGCAGTTTAGACATTTAACTGACTCTACATTTATACAGAAAGGATGAGATTGAACACAGCCTACTTTGTTGTGAATTTTTTGCATGTGTCCTTTGAATTTCAAGAGCAGAAAGTAGGAGTCAAGTTTATAAAAGCTGATAAGGGAGGTGGAAGATTTTGCAGGAGTCTGCTTGAGGTTGCTCACCTCTCCCAGACTTCCTTCAGTTAACTTTCCTGTGCTTCTCCAAATCCCAGAGGCTTTGGAGCTCAATCCTTAGACTGTAGTAAAGTATTTAAGCAAATATTTTAATAGCTTTTCAACTCTTGTTCAAACACATGCGTTGCTCAGCAGCAGTTCAAGGGTTAATAAAAACACACAAACATAAGTTACTATAACTTTATCCTTAATGTGTAGAATGAAGACATTTTCAGTAACACTTTAGCCATTTTGCAGCTCATGCAATGTAAAAAGGAGCAATTTATGTGGCATATAAATTATGAAAACATTGGATTTCTCTGCTGCTTTGTACTGGAGGATCTCAGTTCACTTTCTGTCAGGAAGAACAACATTCTCAGAAGTGTCCCTTCATGTTAGGGCTTATTTTACTCCACACCTGGAGACTGCACAGCTCTGATTTTCACAGCAAAGGAGACTTCTATGTTCTCCCTGGACATTTAGCTCTTTCTCTGGAAAAAAGTGTCCTATCCATCTCAAAATTGGGCATCCAGAAATGATAACATTCAAGATCTACGGTAAAATAATATTCCTATTACGTTCATTAGTAATCAGATCAGTAAAACCCTCATGACTGTTACATGAGTTTCATCAAGCACTGATGCTGCACAGCAGTTTCTGGGAGGAATTTAAAAAGTATGCTATATGGGAATGCAGCTGCTTGGGGAATAAGGCACAGTGTTATGACCCAAGTTTGAATTTGTTCTGGACAGAGGGGTAAGTATTACAAAATTCACTTCAGGGACTTTAATGACTTTCTCCTGTCTACATTCATGATACTAATCACTTCATTGAGATCCTACTGCACATGGTTAGTGAAGTAAATGGAAGAGATCTACAAATGTGGGAGAAGTAGGTGAACCTCAAAAGCACAAAGGTTCATGTGAGTTATTTAAATGCCTTTGCTCTCTACTGGGGCGTTGGCATCTCATGAGATCATTCTTACAAGAGATCAGATTGGATAGAAAGAAATGTACAAGCAGCTACTCTTGAAATATCTCAGAAATTCTACTTTCAGCTTCTTTTCTCCTAATTCTGGATCTTCAGGAAAGATTATGGTTTGAATTAGGGGTCTAGATAAAAATTTAGAAGTGTCCTTATTTCATCCAATTTGGGTTAGTCAGCTCTCTCCGTTAAATGAGTGTTTATTCCTTCATTTTGAGCGGGCATTGGTAGTTACTAAACATTCCTATTTGCTAGTTCTCTCTGATGGAGATATTCCCAAACTAAAGGGCAGATGCAATTTTGATGTAGCTTAAATTTGTACAGCTCTCATTATGTTGTCTCAATAGATTAAACCCAGAACTCTAGAATAAAAGAAGCCTCAAGCTTGGGATAAGTGTGGGCAGAAGTTCAGATTCAGTTTTACTCACTGTTAAATCATTGATTTAATTTTTAAGCTACAACTTAAAAAATCCAGTGGTTTATTATTTCATGTGAATAATAGTTGCTGTATTACAATGGCCTAAGTACATGTCATACCTTATTGAGATGTATCCCCTAAGTGCTTTATATTTACCCTATAAAGTTTATCCCATATAGATTGTTTGTATTCACCTCTGTTAATGACAGAAAGTTTCCCAATAAACCAAGGACCTGTATTCTCAGATAGTTTAAACCAAGCATTTTTAAATGAAACTCCAATTTATAATTCCTCTACCTTTATACTGGAACAAGATGGCTAAACTTAGGCAAGTAAAAATCATGTAATGTTTCTGTTTAATTTCCTTGGCAGTAGAGATGAAAATTCTAGACTGAAATGATATTGTATGACATCTGAACCAACAGTCTGGCTAAATAGAGTCTTTTCCTTCACTTTTGGCTGTCTGGATCAATTCTTTGATGAGTTCACTAACAAAGAACAAGACTGATTGTAATCTCCACTATGCTAATTTTACATGAGTGTAATTCTACTGACTTTGGTTACTTTACTTCTGATTTACACCAGTGTAAGCAAGATTACTGAGGAGCTGAGGATCTCAGTCCTTGCTGGTATAAACAGATGCAGCTTTAATGAGAGGATCATGGTCATGTACCTGTAAACAAAGAGAGAAATAAAATCTTATTCTGATCACTTCTAATCTCAAAATTACTGTTTACACTGTCTATTTAAATAAGTAAGTTTAAGTATAATTCCATAAATAATAAACGTGCATTCCAGGTCCTTTGCCAGGAGGAGTATACTTAGCAAAAGGAAGGAATGTTGAGGACCACCTGTAAAATTATTTGTCCCTATAAGCAACAACAGGCATATGTTCTACATCACATTTGAGCCCAGTCTCTGTGGCCCAAAACCAAAGTAAACACATTTTTCTGATGTAATTGTTGATTCTAGTTGAATTAGTGCAATGCAGTCATAGCTGTGAGAAACATTTTATTTGGACCAGCTCTCATCCAGAGCTCAGAGAGGTTGCCTACCTGGCAAACCAGCAACAGTAGCTTGTTTTCACAAAGTTCTCCAAGTTTTGTACTCAGAGGAGCATATAAAAACATTTTAAAGCATGGGTTGTGGTCCTTCTCCAACTGACACTTGAGTAAATCAGAAGTAACTACAACGAAGTCAAATGCAGCCCTCCTGGTATATATGAGATGGGCTTTATGTTCCACTCCCTTGCTGTTTTCCACTCTGACGTACTTAGCACTCAGAGGAACATACTCATATACTGTTTGGGGACACACACCACAGTTTCTTTCCTCCTCCCTTCATTTCCCTAGCACAAGTGCTGGACACCAGATGAATGTGTAGCAGTAGTAAGAATAACTGGAGCTCACTATCTGAATGTTTCGACAAAAATATGTGCATTGCACTAACTACTCCTTTGAAATGATACCACTACTTTCACTCTTAACTGTCCTGATTCACATGCTTAAAAATGGAGGGAAAGAGAATAATATTCAACTTTTTCACCCAGTACAGCAATAGCAAGTAAGTGTTTTATACGTGACACATTTCTGAAGAAAAAACGGTAAAGTTACAATAGCAAGTTTTTTTTCAAATTTTTAAAAACTCACTATAAGCTTCTATATATACTAAAGTCAACAAAGATCTCTGTTTTGGCTTTGGGAGGCTCAGGATTTCACTAAGTTTTAGGAGGGATAAAACCCCACATACCTCTGTAGATAAGTGTATTAAGTAATAAATAAGCCGCAGGTAAGCAACTAAGGTTCGGAGATATGGGAGTAAACACATAAAAATGCTGGCTGACTAAAAATATTTACAAAATTGAGGTGCCATTTTGTACATATTTTCAGGTATGAAAGCGATTGCACATTTCACTTATTTTAGACTTTTGTGGGTTTTCAATATGGAACTTCCAACTTTTTATTCTTAAATTGTATCATTTTGGAAAAAAAATAATTTTTAAGGGACAATCACAAGTCAAATAAAAGTTTTTGAAACCAGCTTTTTTACCAGATTTCTGAAAAGGTTTCATTTTGTGTTATTCTAACATGAATTATTCTTATTCACCCCTTCCTCATTATACAGAGATCTGTTGATGACCTGCCTGTTTACTCACACATCTAAAGTAATCATGAGAAGATTCAGATTATTTCTTACCAGCAATGGAAAGGAAAAACAGGAGAGAAAGAGAAAGAGAAGGTGGGAAAGGAAGCGACCAAGAATGAGGGAGCAGTTGTAATTCTGGGCACTGGGAATGTGCTTTTGCTGTACTTTAACAATGACCAAGCAAAGTGCAAGAACAAGAGCATTTAATCACAGGAGTTTTCAGTGGTAGGAACAGTGTGGTTGCCTGAAGACTGAACTTAACATTTCTTCACAGAACATCTAATTGAACACTCTCACTGACATTGCGTATGCACATGGAGAGGAATTGGTGTAGCATCTCTACCCAGTATTCCCCAGCGATTCGCAGAATGTCATCCAATTACCTAAGAGATAAACAGTATTTCTTCCTTCTTTTTATTTTTTTTTGCACATATACAAATAACTAACGCTGAAAGCTATCTTTCTTCTGTTTCCTATAGCATTGCACAGGTGGTTCATTCATTGAAAACACCTTCTGCTGTTCCAGATTGATTATTGTACAAACAAACAATGGAAACCTCTGCTCTGGCAGCTGAAAAGAAAGATCCCAGCCATTCAATCTGTAAAGTTTCTCCAGCTTTACTAACTCTCTTCAATCAAATCCTTCTGTGAATCAAAAAGAATTAGCCATAAGCCATTTTAAACAAAAGATGTACATCTGGAAAGAGATTACCTAAGCACAAATGTGCAACAGAAATCTGGGAGTCACAAAATGATAATCTCTCTGCATTCTTAAATGTCTTAAGCCAAAATGCTTCGCTTGTATTGTAAGTAAGTTTTCTCATTGGGCCTCTTCCATCTATATTCTTTCATGAAATGAACTCATTTAGCACCTGAAGGGAAATCTGGTTCTAGATGTTTAGCTGGATTGAGCAGCCTGTTAGTTCTCATACTGTGAGTCGTGATGATGTTCTGTACTGTAGATGTGGCATTAGCCAGTATCAAATCAGTCCTTGTATTTATAATTTCTCTTTTAAAAGAATCCTTCATTTCTTGTTAATTTTTCACTCAGCTGATAAACGCTACTTATGCACAGAACATAAGGTTTTTGGTATTACTTTTAACCCGGTTTTCTTAGGGGATTAATGGCAGAATCTAGTGTATTTAACTCCTGCCTAAGACTCAGGCATCTAAAAGTAGTAGGCACCTCTCTTCTTAACTGAAAATCTCCCACAGACACTTTGCAAATTTTACTGCTCACGCAATGCCAGAGATGTTTGCTGCTGGGATGCAATGCTTATCTCTTCCCCATGCAGTGATCCAGGCCAGTACAGTCTAAATTCTGCCCGCCTTCTCCTGAGAAACTGAAGTTAGTGTGCTCAGGACTAGAACTAACTAGAAATCGATGGAGGCAGGAAAGGAAATTAATTTTATAAGCAATTGCATTGAATAGTAAGGAAAAATGCAAACACATGAGGAAAAGAAAAAATCTTCAGCTCCCTGTCCCGTCAGGAGAGTGAGACAGAAAAGTGACAAGTTTACACATGCTGGCTCTCCCTTGCAAGTCTTGGGGTCTCCTACCTTCCTCCAGGGACAACCTTGGCAACTTTTAGGCAACTACTTTAGGGTTGCCCAAACCTAAGACTAACTGCCTGTGTGCATAGCTGACCAACCCCCTTGATAACTTTTGATTTTGCTGACTGGTTTCAGCCACATTTTATATATCTTTCAGACATGAAGTTCCAGCATGCACTGTGAAAGCAGACATCTGAAGGAAAGGATGTAGTGCAAACTCAACTTTCACTAGACAACAGAGAAAAGCTTCATTTGAGGTGTGCTCACAATTACACTGGAGAATGCAGAATTCTCTCCTCTGAGAAATATGTGACATCTAACATCTTTTTTTCTTGCTTTGGAATATTCACAATATCTCTCTTCCATGTAGATTCTCTAACATCCATCAAGAGTGAACTCATGCTGCAACATTGGTATCTTTCATCTAAAAATGTCAGCCAACCATGAAACACAAACCCATCAGAAAACAGGCTTCATTTTTTTGACAATCAGGAAATCACCTCTCTTAAGTAATTCAACCACAGTTCTCATTAAAAAGAGAAAAAGGAAAAAAACATATTTTTTCCAGTGGAATATAATTCACTGAAAGAATGGAATGAAATTTAAAAAAAAAAAAAAAGAATTATAGAAGGATAATGTTTGCAAATGGAAAGATTGTCTTCTGGGGAGGCAATAAACAGGAAGCCATAACACATTGGTGGAACTGTACTACTGGGACTAACATACTCAGTATTGGGCACAACTGTTTTCCTAATCAAGATGAGAATACTTCACTCTCTGTTATGCTGAATTTAGCAGCCATATGGTGAACTTTACTCATGTGAAGGGGGTAATGCAGTATGCCCCACACAAATTATAGACTGCAATCATACAGAAATGTAGAAGGAGTTAGAAGGGTGGTGGATGGATTGTCTTCCATGATTACCACTCGTCTTCTCCAACTCAACTTGTTCAATGGTAAGAAGCCTGGGAGAAGACATACCTTTGATTTTAAATAGAATAAAATAACAAATAGCCTAGGGAGAGACACAAGATCAGTGCTAAGATAGGTAAAAAACCTTTGGAATAAATACTGAGAATATGTTTGCAAATGTTATACATTTATTTATTATTATGTTTGCAAATGTTATACATTTATTATGATGGGCTCTTGCTGAAACAGGCAAGAGAAAAGAATCTAATTTGCTTTGCATTTTATTGGGAAGGGCAGCCAGAAGTACTCTTACATGCTCTAGAATGTAAGTAAAAGCCAGGACTGGAGTAGCAGCAATGTCAGAGCTTAGACTGGGAATCAATTGGAGTCTTTAATTTTCCACAGGCCAACTGTACAAATTTTACAGGAGTGCATAATGAGCTTCAGGAGTGCATAATGAGCTTCATTCCAGTAGAACAGACTCAGTCAAAGCCAAAAGAATAAAATTAAGATTGCCTCTGTCATCTCATTCTTCCTTGAGGTCTCAAAAGATCTTTGAAAAGAGTTAGGAGGTGTTCACGATGGAGCGTGCAACAGCACCTACCTCCACACATACTCTGCAGTCCATGCAACTGTACTTAAGTTGCCACCAGATCAGCAAGGAGGTGCGTTTGCATAAAGGGGGAAAAGCAAACAAACCACTACTTGTGCAATAAAATAGCGTTTTACTTCTTTGGGGACATTCTGCCATGGATTTCTTAACTCTGTCAGCTAGCCTGCTCCTAAATTTGAGATAGCCAGGCTTCCTCATGGAAGTGCCTGAGTTCCCAGTACAGCCTGTGGTAAGAATGGTTGCATTTAAGTGCCTCTAGAGGGAGGTCCTGTCTGTGTGACTTATGTACCCATAGAAGAAATAAGAGCTTAACCTAGGGACTCTAGTTTACTAGGCCCAGAACATTTAGACAGAAGTTCAGGACTTATTTTAGGTGAACTGGATGAGCCTTACACATTCATCAGAGACCCATACTTTGCAACTCTCAACATATTTTGTCAGAGTTGTTTGACTTTATATTACTCATTCACAGTCAGAGCACTGAAATGTTCAAAGACCTGACTGGACTTATTTAGGCAATGCATCAAATAATTCAGCGATTGGTTTTGGTTTTAGTGTTTGTTTCTATAATGAAATCTCATGGACAAATATGATTACTGTTATGGCTTCTTGGATTAATTAAGGGGATTAGTTTCTTTTCCACGGTTTTTCTTGATTCTGTAGCAAGTAGCAAGACTTGGTCCTCTGGACTCATTTCTCTTCCTTTATGTATCTGAGACAGTTTATTATACATCTGAATGCACAGAGAGATTGTTTTAAAATGCATTTACTCCACTGAACTTGAATTTTATTATGCGTATACCAGGTGCATAAGTGCTTTTAAGAAACTGCTTTTGCAGTTGTGTTTTTGTGATTGTTTTCCTCCCAGATCTATATTCCACATACCGATCTTTATTAATGGAGAGAGAAAAATGCAAAGATGTAAAGATCCTGCCCTTTCCTCAGTGCTCGTTTTGGAGCTGTAGCAGGGGTACACTGAACAACCTTGTTTCAGGCCATGAACTGATGAACTGATGATTTTATGAAATCCAACTCTTACTGTTATTATAATATAATCCTCATTCCCTCCATCACCCAATTTTTCTGCAAAGTCAGATCTTGCTTTATTTTCCTGTAGGGTGACATGGATGTACATGCCCACTTCCATCTGTCATACATTGTGGCAAACATCAAGTGATCAGATAGGCAGTTACTGAATACAAGCAACTCCTGCTGACATCAGTGGCTGAATGCTTTTCCTTGGCAGTGGGTGCATGATCTAGTCCCAGGATAACAATGAGTTTGGCCTTCTCATCTGCATCCTGACAGCTGACTGTAAATCTGGTTTTGGGCTGCTTCTTTTCGTTCCATGTTAAAGAGTGAACTGGGCAGTCATTTGCAGTTCTTTTTCTGAATCCAGGGTAAAGGCAAGCTGCTATTAATTTATCATGGTCTTGTCTGTGAAATTAATGTATTTCCATCAGCTATCCCTTTTGCTAGTTTAGAGGTAAAACACTATATTCCTGAAAAAAAAGATAGCAAGAAATGCTACAAAAAACATAACAGAGGCAGATCCAGCAGCGAACCAGCTTCATTCGTTTAGGTCCACTATAGAAATAGAACTTACTGTAATTAAGTCTATTTCCAGTTCTGTCGTTGATGGAGAAAAACGGTCTAGAAAAACGTCTCATCAGGGCGGTCAGGCAGGGAGGAGAGAGGTGGTAGATATCACCAGATGGCGCTGGTAGATACGGCGTGCAAGAGCCGCTCAGGCTGTGAACACTGCTCTGTCTCGCTTGCCTCTGGACAAAGACCGTTTTTTGAAAAGTTGTCAGGAGAAACACCGAAGTTGCCTCCTTGCTGCAATTTCCCCTGAAGAGCTCTTCTGAGAGACATTGTTTCCTGGGCAGTTGGGTTTGGGTGGAGGTTTCAGGGAGCATGTTTTGCTTGGGTGTTTAGCATACTGCTGATGGTAAAGGCCTGGGGTGGGAAACCTGCCGCCCTCCACTGCCAGCAAAAGCACCCAACGGGTCAGCAGTGAGCAGCAAACCTTGGAGTCTGAGCCTTGGACCTGCCTGCTTGAACCTGCCTGTCTCACTTGTCTTGCTGGTCCACTTACCTAAGAATTAAATATGAATGGTTTAAAATATTGGTTTTCTTGTGGCTGAATAAATTCTGATCAACTTTATGGTTGGACTGTATTGTAGTGTAGTGTAGTGTAATGTATTGTATTGTACTGTTTTGTGTTGTATTATATTGTATAACTATATGGTACTATGCATTACTGTTTTTCAGTTGGCGGTATTCAAATATCTTGTAGCCCGATAATTATGTGAGAGACTTCTACTTCTGTGCATTGAAATTGCTCAATTTCAGAATTAAAAAAAAAAAAAAAGGCAAAACAAAACAAAAAGCCAAACACCATCAGTAACTGAAAAGAGCCCAACAGAACTGTGCATACTCTTTGGGGCCAAAAGGTGAGAATATTGTTTATTTCTTTGAAACTATTTGGAAATTTGGGGACTATCACTAGAGTTGACTTTCCTACTCGTGTATGAATACACAAGGGCATTTTTCATGTTCAGTTTTCAATGAAAAGTGTAGTTTTTATGATTTTTTTTTTGTTTAGAAACATCATAATTTGGGGAAACATTATAGAGAAATTTGAAAGCAACCTCTTTTTCTTCTGTTTGAGAAAATGGACAGCATTAATTTATTTTTAACCTTTGGTAGCAAACCTTTACTGGTTTTGGCTAGCTGTAGCAGTTAACTATAACAGAATCCTGCCAGGACTTTAAAATTAACGTATTTCCCTTCTTTCTTTCCAATTCCCTAAGAGTTTGTGGGTTCTTTTCTGATCACAGTTGGTTGGGGAATCTGATTTGTGGTTCAGTATTAGTGCACTGAGAAAAAGTGCCACCTCTTGCATTATTAAAATCACTCCCTACAGCCTCTAGGGATCCTTCTATGTCTCTGATTCATAGAATCATTCTTATATGACCCAGCTTGATCCTGTTTAGCTTTTTAGTAAAATTTGACAGGATCACAGCTCAAAGGGCTGTGGTAGGTGTACTGTCTGACTTTAACTCCTTGATGACCTCAGAGATGTTCCTGTGTCTACAGATATGCACATACCCATCTGGGGCTGCATCCAGTAAGGTGCAGAGCAATGTGGCTCTGCTCCAGCAAAGCACTTAACCAACTGCTCAGCATGGAGCCACTGGGCTCAAGCCAAGAGGGAGGTACTGAGACATGACCTGCATTGTGAATTGCATTCAGATTTATGGCTAGAGTTGGTCTGAAAATGAGGATAGGTAATCCAAATATGGTGTTTATTTTACATTGAAAGGGGGTATTCACAAAGGTTAGCTTAGCCTAATAGAGTCAATCCCAAAGGCTCCCTGGGGAAGCCCATCTTGCTCGTCTCCCTGTTGAGGATGTATCTAGAGACATTACTCTTATGACAATAAAGTGAAGCTTTATGAATACTTTCCAAAATGTCATGCATGTCATATTTTTCTGACCTGCTATAGTTCTTGGACTCTGGGTAATGTTTCTGAAAGGTTCTAAAGCATTCCAAATTTTGGAAAGTCTTTGCTTAATCCTCAGGTGGATGGTGTAGTATCTGGAACTGTGTGTAGAGCTGAACCTTGCTTTCAATGCTCGTGTTAAAGATAGCTTTATCCTTGCAAGTTTTCAATTGTTCCTCCAGTTTACTGACTGAGGTGTGTCACTGACATGTCTGTGTATCATATGATGTTGATTCTTTCAGTGATAGCTCTGGCAAAAGTGATACAGTTTTCCAAGTTGTTAAAGTAGCCATATGACTTTCAGTAGCTTTTACCTTAGCCAAATACAGTGACAAAGTTTGTGTTGAACAAGTGAAAATAAACATGGGCAGTAGGTGTACAGCAAATGTGTGATCTAGATGATAAAACAGGTTAAAATGATGATACATGACTCTAGGATATTTTGTAGTATGAATCCATGCAAGAGTGTGTCAGAACATCTCCTTTTAGGTTCTCCTTGCATTCTTAATTTTAAGTCTATTTTATTCAAAGTGTGCTTAACTTTTTGTTCTGTGTGCAGAATTAAACTGGGGGTTAATCCTTTGGGGCACTGGCACTCATAATCCTATGGCATGAAGAGTAGAAAAGGAGAAGATAACATCTCAGAGGATAGGGCTGAAGATGATTGGTAGCAACTGGCTCCCTAGTAGTTTAGATGTGATACAGGAATGTGTTGTGGTAAATGAAGGATTTCAAAGCAAGACAATAAGTTTAGGAGATTGTAAGCAGCTCCCAGTTCTGTGCATGGATTTTGATCATTTGTTGTGGTTGTGGCTGGTTCTTTTCAAGACAGCTTTCTAGTGCTCTATCTGCTTAGTTCTCTCAGCATATAATGTGTATTCCTTCCATCAGATGACAACTCCGGCATCTGGGCATTGCTGCAAATAAGTAATAATTTTATTCGGCAATCCTTGTCCCTTACAGTATGATTATCTGGTGGTCTTTATCCTCTCTGATTTAATCTCATGTTAGTAAGTTCAGACAGTAGCTTTAAATGTGCCTCCTCCTGCCTCAGCCCAATTCTAAGCACAGAAAAAAACCCCGCAGGTAATCAAAATACTAATTTTCTTTTTCCGTGTGAAATATTGAACTACTGCCTTTTGTCTGTTAAAATACGAAAAATATATCTTATACTTATTTTGGTCTTGATATTACAACCAAAACACAATTTTTAAACAGTCAAATGATACACAAGCAAAGAAACCAACCTAGCACTGACAACAAACTGATAGGGTTTTTTCTATATATTTTCTCTCCAATGCATGATAATAGCATCTAATTTTCTGTCAGAAAAGATAGAGCCTAGAGAAGCATCTGTGCCATTTGGCCTGCACAGCTGTGGAAGTTACTGTCTACCCAGAGGGAATGTTTTGACTAACCATCACAGAAAGGGAACTGTTTCCTAGGGGAAAGGAGTCCATTGGTATAAAGTTCATGTCCTCCAATACATCTACTGATTCACACATGCACAAAAAATCTGGGAACGAAGATCCTTGAAACACCTTTTGGGAATGATCATTTCACATGGTGGTGTTGAAGATAGATGGAGAAGGGTGAGATCCATTCTCCAGCTCACATTTGTCATTGTCTTCTCAAGTACAGCATCAGTATAGAGTAGGAGACTGCTGTTTTGATCCATAATCAAGGCCTGCATTTTAAGTCTCCAAAAGGTAAAGAATTTTTGTTTCTGTTTAAAAAGCTGAAAACACATGCTGAAGATGTACAGGCTCTGAGCTGGAGTAACTCCTGAAGGATGCTAGGCCCAGTGGGAATTAAAAAGCCAGACCTGCTTCCCAGCTTCAAGCTTCCTCTCCCAGGCATGCTGCAAACGTGTTATTCACTCCCTGGCCCTTTGCACAATGGGCTGACCTTTCCCTCAAATAAGTCAGCCCAGGATGAGAGCAACATATGGAGCCTTTTGGGCCTTCCTCTGTCCAAAAAGTTGTGTCATTTTTAGGCAGCATAGGACCCCCAGTGGGACTGACTTTCCTTCTCTTGAAATAAGTATCAAGACTCTCATTGACTTTTGTGGAAAGGGGACTGGGCATTGAGCTTGCCTCTGGGAAAACAGAAAATAAAAAAGGCAAGTTATATGGATCCCTGAGAGTCCATAATATAGGCATTACTCATGCAAATGCAATATTTAGACTATTTTAAATGCATATTAGTCAGAACATACACAGCAATATTTTGTAGTTTGTCTGCAAATAGAGCTTCTGTATGTGCAAAGTAGCTGGTGATGTTGCAGTGACACAATGCAGCGAATAGCAATCCCTATAGTGGGAGAACAGTAGAGGTAGGGCTGAGGCAAAGCACTTTGCACCAAGACCTTTATTTTGGAGAGGATCCTGGTGTAGTAGATTGTGATATTCAGCTTTCACTCTGGGCCTCTTTTAGAATTTCCATCGGATCATGAACATGATCATTTATGAGTATTTTAGCTGCACTGTCTTGGGAGAGAGTTTATTGTGCACTTTTGTGGAAGGCAAAATCCAAGTTTTTTGAATGTCTAGGAAAAAACAGTATGAGATTTCTAACTTCCGCAGTACTGCTTTAAGCTTAATGCACTTAAGATTGATTTCAAAGACTTCAGTTCTTCTCTCAGCTTTGCTCGTGGACAAATACAGATCTTGGTGACCCCCCATCCCACTCCCCCAAAAAAGGACATGAGAATCTGGACTCTTTTTTGTAAAACAAAACAAAAAAAATATGCAAAATGCCACACAAGAAGATCTTAAGGAAGAAATAGCCAAGGCTAGAACCAGGTACACTGTGATGGGTGGAGACAGATGTATACAATTGTAGAGCTAAAACTATGTACGTGCTTCTCTGTATGGTATACACTGAGGGAAGAGGTTAGTTCTTCTGCTTGTAAATCTATACCTCATCATCCCTATATATTAGTTATGTGTGAACTGTAATAATAGATTTGTCAGGTAATCAGTCCAAATATCTTCCTCTTACTAGAAGCTATACAGGAGACTGTGCAAAATTATAACACTGACAGGAGCTGCTAAAGCAAAAAAATCTCCTTTGTTTTGATCAGTCCAAAATACTGTTCATGCAAAGGTTATTGGGCAAAACCAAACTTAAGGCAGAACAGATTCATTCCCATGTTTACATACCACTATACGTGCTCTCTACAAATCAGGCTATGTAATGATGGCACTGACCTCTAAGTGTGGGAGTGCAAATAGGTATAACGGATCACCATCTTTCTATGAGAGGAACTCTCTCCTGGAAACAGACAAGCCAGGCAGTGTGCATTTTAATTAAAATCACATCCTGGGCATTTAAGTTTTCAAAAATTATTAGTATGACAGAGGTTACCTTTTCTTGTGACTACTATTATTACTGTCAGACTGTTTGCTTCAAGTGGGGGGCTGAAGGTTACATATGGGATGGGGGAATGTTAGTTGGAAGGGGTTAGAACACAGGGCCGTAGCCTTGGAATGCTCTTTGTTGGCTAGCGGTATCTTGCTGTCTTGCCTACAGCTGTGCAAAAGACCCCTTAGGACATTATGTATAGCACTCAGCAGTGACTGCAGTGCTATAAACTGCAGGTGACTCTGGTCAAATCCAATTTCTCTTCCTGAATGGAGCACATGCTATCACTGCTGCATATTCCTTGCCAAGGTAAACAGGGATAACAACTTTATGGATTATTATAGAGAATTTCTTTCAAATTTATGCTTGGTATTGTTGTATTTCTTTAAATAATTTTGCAGTGTTTGCATTCCTGCACTTGTAATTGAAGCTAATGGAGCATGATGGAATAAGATGACATTTGGGTGTATATAAATAGTCTTACAGATGAAAAGATGAGCTGTTTAGCTTAGTAAAGGACCACACTTGTCTTTCACGTAGCCAACTTAGGACTCACAAAGAGGCTTTCTAGGAACATCTTAATTTTTTTTACTATTCACACTGACATTCCTATGATTCATTGATGTGCATTTTACAAATAAAGCTGTGCCACAAAAGGATGAAATGACCTACCCAAGGCTGTACAAAAACTTGTGGTGCAGTCAGCAGTTGACTCATACTGCTAAATCTCTGTTCCATTCTATTGTATTATTTTTTGGCACCTAAGTAACACTTGTGCCTTGAAAAGTCTTCCCTTCTGGAAACAAGTTTTGTTTCAGCTCTGAGGAGCACAGCCACTTTAAAAACAGAGAAGAAAAAAGCACATCTTTGGGGAAAAGTATAAAAAAGGCACAAGAAAAACAAATTATTTCATAGTTTAAAATTCCACTTTGAAGTGCATTTTGGTGATTATCAGATAAATCCCTAAGAACAGAATTGGAATGACACTATATATGTGCTTGAAGCAGTTCTCTTTTTAATGGACCTTTTGGAACTTGACTTAGTTGCCATGAGAAGCCCTTTTTTATCATGCTGTACTGTAAATATTTTAGTACTGAAATTGGCTTTTAATAAAATTAACTACAAGTTGAAAATGTTTAATGGACTCTATGGCAGTAAAATTAAGAAGAATGTCATTTTGTCTCTTTAATGTGCCCCCAAACATTCTTGCAATGAATTAGAATGTTGATTGTTATTTTTCAGCTCAGGACTTGGCAGGTGTGTAACGCAACTCCTGATAGCAGGACAGCAGATTACATTCTCCTATAAAACCATTTCTAAGGGACTTGGCACAAAAATTGTTATTGCATGTCTGCAGGTGTTTAGTAATTGGATTAATGCAGAGCAGAAGGAATGTCTGATGCCCCAGCACTGAGGAACGCTGAGGAGAGACACATTCATTTCTGAGAGTAACCTGGAATGCATGATGACAGCCTGTTCACACACATAGAGCCAGATCTAAGCCTGCAAGTTTAAAATTAACTGCTGTGAGCAATCACCTTCCAGAGAAAAGTTTATCCAAACCTAAATACAATAACAGGAGCTCTGTAAGTAAGGAGGTAGGGAGCTTTGGGCTATGTTTTGATCCTATTCCAAAAGCAACTTGCATAACCTTCGCAAAAGTCCTTATATCATGCATATCACGGATCCCTAAAATCCTAGGTGTCTAATAAAAATGTCCTTGATAAACATATAGATCCTCGAAATTCTGTAAAGGTATAGAGAATATAATATAATCTCAGATGAAGGGCTTTTAGGATAAATTGATATTCTTTTAAATATCTTGATCATGAATTAGAAAGGCTTTTGTAATGTCTAGGGACCAAAGACATAAATCTTTCTATATTGATGAAAATATTAAACTAAGAAGTCCATTTGAACTAGTAAACACTAGAAACAAGTTTCTAAAAGGTTCTCAGATTAGGCCCTGTCAGTGCTCAGAAAAATACTTGCATGTAATCTTTGGGTTCACTAAGTTTCAATGTACAGCTGACAGGTTGTCCTTGAAAATTCACTTGAACATGGTTACTGTTTTAGAAAGCAACTTTTGCACATATGGTTTATAGATTAACTTTAACAGCAGAGGGATTTAGGGATAAAAACAATTCTTTGTGTTATCCTGTGCTGGGAAAGCAGGACCCCTGAGAAACAGTTCTCTGCTGCTAGGGCTCCTGGGAGGACAGAAGTGATGTGGGTCCAGCGAGGGCACTTTAGGAAGTATTATCTTTTTTACCTGTCAGAGTATTATTATCCAGGTCTACACTGCGAGGAAAAAAGGTACTGAGGTGACTGACCAGTGTGCTTTTGGCTGTCTGGTTCCTCTGGAAGCAGTACTAGCTAGATACAGGTAGGAGAGACCAATGCCCTGTAACGAGACTGTTGGCTAATTAGAAGAGCCACCAAGTTTGGGTAATGTTCATGACTCACACTTGTTAGGGTTTCCACAGTGCTTCTTCTAGACCACAGAGATGTCTCAGATGAGGATCTAAGTCCTTTTGGCTTTTGTCCCATCTCTCTGGCCTTTATGAAGAAAGATGAGGAGTGGGTATGACTTCACGTCATTTTCTTATGTTGGTTGGTCAGAACTGCAATTTACTGAACTAAACAGTGGATTAATTTCAAGATGAAGTAAAATTTGCAGTTCTTCATATTCTCCCTATGAATTTATTAGCAAATAAGAATCCTAAGGGAGGAAAATATATTCTTAAGCCTAAAATAGATACGGAACATTTTCATTACACCACATTGCCTACAGAAAAGATAAATTTTCCTTGGGGAATTTAATCAAAATAGCCCTGCCTTTTGGGAATAACACTTGAATATTTTACCAGAATCTTAAAAGCTTTGTCCTATGCAATGAGTGGCGTTTCACTGGGGATCAGGAGTTTTATGACCATGGAGCAAATGGCAGCCTCATGGAGGTTGTTGAGAACTCTGCACTGACTTCCAGATGCAACAGTCACAAGTCAATCCCACTGCCGTTAAAGTTGTCAAGCAACTTCCGTTACAGCTTTGTCTTTCACATGCACACAGCTTTCTTCAGGCTTGATCTCCATCAGAAGGCTTATTGTTGAGGACATGGACAATAGAGGATTGACTGAATGGATAATAGAGCTCATATTGCACAGATAAATACACATGCACAACTACTGCTTTAAAAGTTCTTTAGGATGAAAGATTCAGCTTCCCTGAAGGTCAGAGAATGCCATATCACCATTCCCTTCACAGAGGCAGCTCTGCCTCGGTTTAGATCCTTTCTGTGCATTGCATGTGTCAGGCCCTCGCATGGAGGGTCCATTTCATGTGGTGTGGGGAATGCTTCATTTGAATTTTTCCAGCTTTCAGATGTTTGACTTTGGAGCTTTAACACTCCTTGCTCATCAGCTTTTATGAATTTAATTTCTTTTTTTTTTTTTTTTTTTCAGAGCAGGAAAATTAAAAAAAGTCTGTGGTAAATCCACAAGCTTGAGCATTGCATTTCTGTGGCACAGAACTGCTGTGCTGAATAATGATGCTGACCATATAGGCTGACAGCGGGCTGTTCTAACAGAGAAATGAATATTGCTTGAATGACTCAGGGAATAATAAAAGCAACCAGTTCCACATCTATCTATCTCTTCCCCCAGAAAGGTGATGGTGTTTCCGTCTAACCTTTTCTGACTTTACTGCCCAAAATTTGATTAGCCCCTGAAAAACAACTTTGAACAATTTTTGAGATAGTCTCTGAAGCCCAGAGTTCCCTGCAGGTGAAGGAATGGCTGTATACTAACAAAGCATCACAACAGTGGGAGCTAAAAGGATGTAAAGGGATAAGTTTGCAGATGTTTGCCCTGTTTGTACACTCACTATGAATTCACTCACAACCTGTTGTTGAACACAAGAAAATAAGTTGTCTGGACCTTTGGTCAGACTCAATACACACCAATATGTTCTTATGTAAGTCTGAAAGTTATAGAGTTCAGACAAAACCAGTTGCCTCAACTCCCTTTATTGTCAGTGGAGACAGAGTGATTTATGCCACCTTTCTTGAACACCTGGCTCAGGAGTTGCCTTCTAGAGGTACCTGTACTTCTCCACTGACTAGAAGGGGACTTTGTGTAAGTCTTAAGTCTGCCTGAGACTAGAACCATACTTTCAGACTATTGCATTAACTGATCTGAAGCTCAGTCCAGCGTGCAATATCAGAAAGGGTTCATTATGCATTGTTACAGTGAAACAATACTTTCTCCTCTGAATTAAATGAAACTATCCCATAAGAATTTTATACTACTGAAACTACTGTTGACACAGTTATATTAGGCAAGGCTCACATCTTTTCACATAGCTATGCAAGAAAATTCTGCAGCCTCATGAGCAGATCTTGATATTTTTATTCTGGGTGAATAGAAGTGTTGTCCATCTATAGTCTCACTGATTTCAGGGAGCATCATCTGGGAGAAGACTGTGCTTCAGTGTAGCAGGGCTGATTCACGTACTCTGTGTGTTTACTGAAGGGAATTACAGACAGCATTACTCAAGAAAACCACTATTCACCACCCTTACTGAAGAAGTTTGTTAGTTCTCCTTTTACATTAATATTAGTATTAAAATAGAAAGACCTCACTAGAAGATCCTAGTAACACAGCAGACAGTTTTAACCATTGTCCAATTCTATATCTAGATTGTTTTTTCACATTGTACTCAGAGAAGATGTTTGCAAATTATGAAGTTTTAAAAAGCAATTTTTTCCACAAGTGGAAGAAGAAACACAGACCTTACTCCAAGGACAGATGTCCTGATCATTCTTTAACTGTATACATGCTTTTTAGGAAGAAATATGGGCAAAATGGATTGTCTGCTTGAAGTATTAAGTATTGTGCCCTGTATTTTTAAAGAATCATTAACTGTGCTATGGAATATACCTTTGCGCTTTTTTAAAAGAAGTTTGAAATTGCTACCATGTCATAGTTTGCTGTAGTTTCTTTTATTTTGTATTTAAAAAATTGCAGAAAATAAAGAGACATGCCAACTAGAGGCAGAGATGTGTTCAGATCTGTAACCTTACAGGTTAAGGAAGACTTCAAAGTTGAAACTAGTAGGATCTGGTTACATTTCATCACAGAGGATAAATTTATGCCTGTAAGCTATAACCTTTGGTCAGTCTCTGTTTCTTCCTATTGGCTAAGAGATATACCTGTGTTATTTATCTGTCATGCAGTCACACTGAATAAAATTCTCTTTCTTTTGTTTTTCATTTGTTTTACTGGCTACTTAACATCTTCAACAAAGATGGGAGCTATCCAAATTGACTGTGTGCCTATCTGCAGAAGACAAATCAAACTTTTTAAAAAATTATATCCATGGTGCTAATGCAAAGGATGGTAATTGCTGGGGCTGCTGTAAAAACTGAGAAGTAGAATAGCTGTTATTCACACAGCAATTGAATTGAGAAAACATTCAGCTATTATTAACACCATGTTTGTGTAGCCACAATGCAGAACTCTGGGGCTACATTTATACCAGGAAATAAAATGGACTACTGCGCTCCTCTGGCTCCGTGGCCTATTGACATGAGTGAGCTTGCGGTCAGCCAGCTGAACTCTTTTACTTTCCGAAACTGTGTGGCTGCCTCCAAAGAGGCTGTTGGTTTTGGGGTTAGCTAAGACCTGAAAACTGTGTCCAGGCATTATCTGGAAGAGTATTACTCTGGATCAAAATGGTGCCAAGAGGTGTGCTACTAATTTAACATCATGACCTGGCCCTGTTTATTATGCTAATATAGAAGTAGTAAAAAATGCCAGGTGCTGTGCAGAGTCAGAAACCAGCGCAATGACAGTCAGACCTTGATATAAGCAGCAATATTGAGAGGACAGTTATATATAAACCTGGGTTTTGCAAAGATATACATATTTTTCCTTCTGCATTGCAGAATAGAATAAAAAGTAATTAAGTTTCTTCTAAAATTTGGGAACAGAGACATGCTCTTGCTGCTACTGTTAAAAGTCTGGAAGGGGGAATTTACTTTCCGTCATTCAAAAATGTTCCTTTTATCAAAGGAAGGCAGTCTCTGAACAATATATTACAAGTTTGTAATGAAAATCCAGCTTCACAAAACCAAAACAATACGAAGCATTCTCTTCTTCCCAAATTATGAGGGTTTCAAATTTCAACCTGAATGAATAGTTCTGTTTCCCACCCAAACATATTTCTTGGACAACTCCTGGAAACCTGATACCTGAACACTGCTCTTTATGGGAGCTCTTCTGAGTTTCTGTACCAGGCTACACCTGAGGGTACACTGAAATACATGGCTGTTCATAGCTGGAACCATGGAGCTATATATATGTGTCTTGTATGCCTTCATTATAGAGTGCACTTGGATATTACATCTAATTTCTATTTTTAACACATAATCACTGTACTGAATTCTAGTGGTGTGTTCAGTGTGGGCCAGCTGCTTTTATGGTGAAGAAACTAAAGCTCAGGTTCCTATTTCACCTGACTGGGCAACTTCTGGATCCCATCCTCATTTTACCATGAGGGCAAATCCCTCAAACAGACCAAGCTTTTCTGGGCACAAGCAGATAACTGTGGGAGGACAGCAGAAAAGAGTCAAGTGCCTCAATTTGTTGTGAAATCATGAGTACCTTAAGTAGCTTCAGGACAAAGCACCTCCAGATTTTGCCTGTGAATGAGTCCAGCCCTAAGAAGGACTCAGCAACTTTGCTACAATTTTCTTTTATTGCTGGCTAAGCTAATCTAGCCATGGAGATGCTGATTACCTGAATTAATTCTACAACAAAGACATCCCCTTCAGATTTTATTTCAGGAAGCAATTCTTGACTTTGAGATGAAAAAAGTTTGGGTGCTGGGCTTCTGAAGGAAAAAAAAAATAGGTGCTGGGCTTCTGAAGTTCGCTTAGTAAAATAAAGGCTATTGCTACAGAAATTATTGGCTCCAGTTGTCCCCTGCTTGGAGGGATCTTGTTGCTACCTGATGATACTTACCCAAGGTGGCATTAAAACACCCTTCCATTCTTAGATGTGTGGTGCACCATCCTAACCAAAGGCAATCTGATGTTAAAAGTACACCTATACTGGCAAGCAGTGCTTAAAGAAATGCAAGGCACAGCTGGTGTTGAATAAGGCTGTCCCACATTTCTGCATAACACAGGCTGCAGCCCAAGATGAAGCCACTAGAAAACCTCAGCACAGGCAAGATACACAAGACTGTATAGCCAATGATAACAGGAAAGTTTAACACTAGATCAACACAAGTATAATTAGCTGTTTCAAGTGGAGACATTATTCTTCATTTCCTGCCCTCAGCTTGTTGCTCTGAACTGTTAAACAATAGCTGTGTTTCATGCAAGAAGGGTTGGGTTTCAGAGGCTGGTGAAATGGTTCCCCTGTGGGACCTGATCCAAGGGCAGATGGATTCACTGGGAGTGTCACTGGGCTGCTTCAGGTGGGCCAAGACAGCCTGACAAACAGAGAAATGTTGGGGAAAAATAGCTTATTTGACAATCAAAAAGCCATTAGAATTATTTCAGGAGTGATTTCATCCAACTGATTTCAGTGCTTTTGACTCACATATGCTTTATACTTACTATACTAAAACACAATCAAGAGATCCCTTTCCTTTTTTCTGGTGAGCTCCAAATTTCTAATATGAGGATAGATTTCCCTTTTCTTTTCCCTACTAGTCTCTGTGCAGAACTTTCTTTTTCTCCTCACTTTGCCAGTCTCCTTCATCCATTTCCCACCTTTCAGTCATACTCTTTCAATCATACTTTTTTTCTTTCAGCATTATCTCTGTTGCGTACTAGTAACTTCCAGATGCACTAAGCTTTCTTTCCATGGATCCAGACTTTTTCAAGTCCCAGTGAGACTTGCCCTTGGCAAATATCACTAGCCTATGGAGACAGGCTGGACACCATCTGAGTCAAATTCCTGTGTTCCAGGTAATGAGAAGCAGCTAGATCCAGGGAGAATCTGCCTTCTTTTGGTGATAGCTTATTCTGCAAGTTTTGGCAACATCTGAACTTAGTATTCCGTAGTGAGTCTAATGTGAATGTGGCCTTCCATCAACTTCGTACTCATCCTGCAAAACCAGCAGGGCCTAGCATCATCCTGTGGGGTAAGAAAAACATTTAGAAATGTCCAGCTGAAAAGTTTATATAATGATATCAATCATTAGATCTTTTGTATAATATATGTGCAGGTTATAGTTACGTGCATGTGTACCTTATCATTTTTGCCTGACATAGTAAACATTTGATGATTTTTCCAAACTTTCTTCCATTTTTAAATGGCAGACTACAAAAAAAATAGGTTATATGCTCCAAACACTTAGAAGTTCTCTGCATGCACACATGCTATGGCTGAGACCAGTTCTGACTATCTGCAGATGCAAACAACATGACATGCAAAAGGGATTATACATAATTGGAAGATGTGATGTGGAAAATTACTTCTTTCACTGTCACTCTATGCCTTTATTTGTTCTTGAATCTCTTATTAAAAAAACCCACCCACACAAAGAAACAAACACGTACACTGTACATCAGAAGCTGGAAATCTCCCAAACCACAGTCTAACAATTGGCAAAACTATCAGATAAGATTCAACAGAAAAACTACAATGTGATGATGGGCCAATTTTAGAGACAAGACACAAGACATGTACTTCTGGTAGGATTGCTAGATAACAAATTCAATTCCTGCTTCTGCTACAGGTTTCCTATGTTACCTTAAATAAGTAATTTATGATTTATGCTCCTTGGTTTCCATATTCTGAAAAATAAAAATCCCACCACATTTTTCTCTCTCAGAGTTTCTCTGGCTTCACTGTTTATAATACAAGCAAACCTTTGCAAATAACTCTGCAAATGAGCAGAATGGACCTTACACCTAAGAAGTCTATTGTCTCATAAATAATATCAAGTTCATCTATTTAGATAGCATATCAGTAGCAACGAAGCATTTTTCTACAAAGTGGTTTTGTTCCTGGTTGTATAAAAGAAGGAGTAATTCCTTTCTTGTACCAGACATTTTTTCTTGTCCTCCGTTTAAAAATTACACAAAAGGCAAAAGGAAAGATTGCATGGGTGGTGTGAACTGGGATAGATAGGACAGAAAGATTGGGAAGAAGCTGTGGAAGATACATAAATGGCTTGGGAGTGTGTATAAAGACTTTCTCTGCAATCTCTAATCTTTAAGTAACATTAAACTGTCTGCATTAGGTTTTCTTCAGCTGTATCACTCTACACAACAGATGTTGATCCCGTGAATCTTTCAAGTGAAAACATTCCATGATTCATAGAATATTTATGATTAAAAGATGGTATAAAGATGAGAAACCAACCACCATTATGAGCCACGATGAACATGTGTGCAAAGTTATTGCAAAAGACACTGTGCATTCTACTCCCAGAAAAGGGAAAAAATGTTCCCTTTGGTTGAATAAAAAGTATAAATTAAGTAAAGATGGTCCTCTCCTACTGTTCAAGTCTTTCATATCAGTTTACAAGCAGTAAAATCATAAGAGCTCAGCAATAAGTACAACATTACTTCTACTCATCTGTCAATTTCAAGAAATCAGAGTATATAATTTGTTGAGTAATCCTTTGAATTCCCATCTGAACATTAAAAAAGAAATGTGGTATCACTTCATGTACCTGTCTGTGACTTTTCAGACTGTAAACAACTCTCAGTGCATAGCTTGTTTTGGCTGTCTGAAACCATAAGGCAGACATTTGTATTAACAAAGGGTTTGTTTAGAACTGCTGTTTTTATCTAATGAATACTACGATTCTTCCCCCTCCTGAGGGCGTATAGTAAAGGCAGTGGAAACAGTAGAATTTTCACAGTGTTGCTATTTTGTTTTCAATTCAGGCAGAAGAAAAAAATGCCATGTGAATTAAGTAATTGTGAAACTGAAGATAAGTGCAAAATTCTGAATATTCATTTCATGGACCAAGAAAATCTAAAAAGATATACAGTGCATTAGGAAAACAGAGTTGAAAGTTCCTCCTCACAGACACAAAGCTCCTCCCGTGAGGAGAGACCCTCAGCTCTGCCACCATCCCCAGGCTCAGCAGGGACCAGCTTTCAGATCCCCCATCTGGAAGAGCTCCTCACAGTCCTCATTGGTTCTGACGGGGCCAGCCAAGCCACTCAAGACCTGCAGAGGCAGCTGCTGGCTTCATGGCTGAAACAGCCCCAAGACAACGCGGGGCGCGCAAAGGCAGACCCGGGAGCGGATCTCCCTGGTGCCTTGCAGAGCTGCGGCCATAGAGGAGCAGAGAAGGGCAAGGGAAGCGCCCAGGACAGAGCTGGCTCCAGGAGACTCTGCCCCGAGTGCAGCAAAGCCCCCTGCCACAGCCTGCCTGGCAGTGGAGGCTCCCAGACTTGGGCTCCATCTGATGCTGCAGCCCCGTGCGCAGCAAGGGAAGGGACAGTGGGAGAAAGGCGTCCACCTGAGGACAGGGCCAAGAGGCAGCAGGGCCAGACGAGGGCCGCTGCCGCCCAACAAACACAGCAGGTCCATGTGTGCGGGTCCACGGTACGGATCGGTTCGGCTCAGCTCGGGGAGGGTCTTTGGCCCCCGTTGTCCCTGCATCACAAACGTTGCCATAGCTGAGTGCTGGTGACACCAGAGCTGGTGAAAGGCTGACAGCCCCGTGTCACGCCTGCGTCACAAACACGGGCGGAATTTGTACGTGGGGCTGAGCGAGGACGGGCGGCACTTTGCCTGCGACCTGACGGGTGAAGGGAGAGACGCTCGAGCTGGGCAGGAAGAGCAAGTGGACAGCGGGCTGGGTCCGGCTGCTCCTCCTCAAGCTCTCCTTGGCTCTCTCTGGCACGCTACAGACATGTCTGGCACGCCTTGGGAAATGAGCTGGTTCCCCAGCCTAGCGGCCTTCATCGCCTTCTCTGCTTTGCTGTGGTTGCTGCCGTTGGTGTTTGTCTACCGCCTCGCGGTGACCATGCCCAAGCCCCAGGTAGGAGTCAGTGCTGGTGCTGATCTGAGCCCTGGCCGGCAGGGTGGGGGGTCAGCAGGGGCCTGGGAGCAGTCCCAGGGGTGGGCTGGAGGGGCCCTGCCTGGCAGGGGAGGCCGTTTCCTAGCCGGGCCCTGGCCAGCCTGGGCCAGGAGGCTCGGGGCAGGCACAGGTTCGGCCATGGCCACTCGGGTGTTTGATGGTTTGGCTGGGGTGGCAGGGAACGTTCCTGTCTCACGCGCTGCTTTCCGTGCCTGTGTAGGAAGGGAGGCGGAGGAAGCGCCGGCGCAGAGGCAACAAGGGGAATGCCAGAGGTGAGCAGCCCCTGGGCAAGGGCCGGTGCCCTGCAAAGACACCCCCTGGCCCCACGTGCCCAGCACCCCATCCAGGGGTGCCCCATCCACTCACTCTGTCTCCTCTGCCTGCAGCCTTTGTCCTCCCGGGGTCTTCACAGCACTCGAGGACACAGTAAGTGCAGCCGGCCCCCCTGGAGCGCGATAGCCCCCTCCGGCAGCCCCCCACCAAGGGAGGTCCCGCTAACACTGCCCTCTGCCCCTCTGCAGCTGCCCCGTACAGCTGGGGATGGATGCCGTGAACGAATTATCACATCATTTCAACATGATCCTCGAGAACCTAAACCGATACGCGGACATGTGAGGCCATTGAGGAGGGGATGGGGACAGGGACGAGGGGCAGGGCTGGGGGCAACCACCTGGGAAGGGCATGGGGAAATCCATGGGTGTAAAACATGAGGGGCGATGCCCTTCTGGAGGCAATGACCTCCGTGGCGCAGAGCTGACGGTGTCCCGCCTTTTTCCTGGGGCAGAGGGAGATGCTGTGGCCAGCAGGCCAGGAGGGGCCCTCAGGCACACACTGGGTGGGACCCCACGGCAATGACGCAGCCTGCTGACTCCTGCAGAGTGGGAGGGAGAGCTCCAGGGCGCTCGGGAGTGCTGGGCTCAGGCTTCTGCTCCTCCTCCTCCTCTTACAGGCGCAACTGGGAGACACCTGAGGGCAGCGACAGCTCCTGGACTTCCATCACAGACAGTGAAGTCGAGTCCTCTTCATGTGTCTCTCTGTCCCCTTCAAGAGAAGACTCCCACACTTCCCTCATGGCGAGTGAAGCCATCTCCGCTATGGAAGTGTCTCCTTCTGCTTGGAGTGATGACTCCTGGACTTCCATCACGGACAGTGAAGTTGAGTCCTCTCCAAGTGTCTCTCTGTCCTCTTCGAGAGAAGACCTCCACTCTTGCATCATGGCGAGTGAAGCCAGCTCCTCTACAGAGATGTCTCTGTCCCCTTTGAGTGATGACTCCTGGACTTCCATCACGGCGAGCCACATCGGCTGCTCTTCAGAGGCGTCTCTCCCCACTCTTGTGGATGGAGCAGGCATGGCTTGTGCCTCCCACATCCAGCCTCGCCTGGGGCATCCCAGGACTGACCTGGAGGAACAGCCTGGCCCAGGAACTTGCCCACCCTGCAGGGAGGAAGTGGCCAGCTACCTCAAGGCCAGCAGCGTGCAGCAGCACCAGCAAGATCTTGAGATCCAGCTGGCTGCTCCCACTCCATCTCCAGAGGTGCCTGACGTCCACTCCAGGGAAATGGAGATGTCCATCACACACCACATAGGCCAGGACACCTTGGAGGACCTCATCCCAGACATGGAACTGGAGCAGGAACTGAGCCTGCAACCCGATGTGAATGAGACTCTGCAGGATGTCCCAGCCTCAGCTCCTCCATCACCTCAGCGACCAGAAGAGCATGACGTGACGGTGGTTCCCATGGTGCAGGACCCGCCCTTCCTGGAGGAAGCCGTGAAAAAGCAGCTGGAGCGTCACATTGTAGAAATGAAGATACAACGGCGCTATGGGCTGCCAACCAAGGTCCTGGAATATGAGAAGAGCGTTGAAGAGCTCGTTGTGGGGCAAAAAGCCGCTCAGCCTCCCCCTCCGCAGAGGGGCACTGGGCTGCCCTACCGCTCCCCCTTCCGGCACTGGGACAGGCATGCTCGGACCAGGAAGGCAGCAGGACTGCCCCCTGTCCCGCAGGAAGAGTCTGCAGTCCCTGTGGACACAGGCTCACGAGGGACACAGGCTCCAGTCCACTCTGGGCCAGCAGCCTTCCTGGGAGCGGCACAAGAGGTGCCTGAGGAGGATGGGGAGACACCCCCATGCAAAAGAGAGCATGGAGGAACAGCCAGCAGCAGCATGGCCAGCAAGGAGGCCCTGCCGGGCAGCGATGGGAGGGAGCAGGGCCCAGGGACACAAGGGGATGTGCGCAGTCCTTCCCCTTCCTGCCAGGCCGAGTGGGCACCACCACAGAGCGAGGAAGCTCCCCGGGAGCAATCAGGCCAGGTGCCTGAGAGCCCCAGCATCTCCTACGGGGACATGGGGCCACCAGAGCTGCCACTGGAGAAGAGTGTCCCCATGGGAGAAGCCGAGCGCTCCCTGGAAGGCCAGAGCAGCTCCAGTGAGGACCTGGGGACACCTGAGCTGCCATCAGACATGGCAGCTCCTCCAAGCAGAAGTTCTCCACAGACACAACCTCCCTCCCGTGAGGAGAGACCCTCAGCTCTGCCACCGTCTCCAGGCTCCGCGGGGACCGGCCTTCAGATCCCCCATCTGGAAGAGCTCCTCACAGTCCTCATTGGTTCTGACGGGGCCAGCCAAGCCACTCAAGACCTGCAGAGGCAGCTGCTGGCTTCATGGCTGAAGCAGCCCCGAGACAACGCGGGGCGCGCAAAGGCAGACCCGGGAGCGGATCTCCCTGGTGCCTTGCAGAGCTGCGGCCATAGAGGAGCAGAGAAGGGCAAGGGAAGCGCCCAGGACAGAGCTGGCTCCAGGAGACTCTGCCCCGAGTGCAGCAAAGCCCCCTGCCACAGCCTGCCTGGCAGTGGAGGCTCCCAGACTTGGGCTCCATCTGATGCTGCAGCCCCGTGCGCAGCAAGGGAAGGGACAGTGGGAGAAAGGCGTCCACCTGAGGACAGGGCCAAGAGGCAGCAGGGCCAGACGAGGGCTGCTGCTGCCCAGCAAACACAGCAGGTCCACGTGTGCGGGTCCACGGTACGGATCCCTCTCTTTCGGCAGGGGTGGCTTCTGCCGCAGTGTGCTCCCGCCAGGCTCGCGCCGCCATGAGAGCAGCCACACACAGGAGTCCTGGGGCAGAGACACCACCTCTGCCCGGCAGCAGCTGCTGTGTGCTCGCCCTCATCCTCGTTTGCTGTTAGAGTGCCTGCACCAAGCTCGTCGGCACAGGCAAGGCCCAATTTGGCAGCAGCAGAAAGGAGAGGAGAGGTGAGGAGCCCCAGGGCAAGAGGACAGAGGGGATGGGAAGCAGGGCCTCAGCGCCCACCAGGCACCAGGCTGAGGGCACCACGCTCTTTGGGTGCCTGACCATGCTCTTCCCCTTTCAGGTGCCCATGGGCAAAGAGCCCAGTGGGGCATGGACCCAGTGAGCAGCAGATCTCTGCCAGGCCTTACGAGGCAGCAGGAGCTCTCCCAATAAACGTGTTTCTCTTGAGATGAACTCATGGGCGTCTCTTCTTTCCTGGTGTATTGGGTTTAGGTGGCAAGGTTTTGGGAGCTGGGGGGCTGCAGGAGTGGCTTCTGTGAGAAGAGGCCAGGAGCTGGCCCCTGGACAGGAGCTGGACAAAGCCAGTTCCTGCTGGCTCCAAAATAGACCCACCCCTGGCCAAAGCTGAGCCCGTCAGCGACAGCGGTGGTGCTTCTGTGCTAAGAAGGGGTAAGAAATGCTGCCCAGCAGCTGTGAGAGAGAGGAGTGAGAAGAACGTGAGAGAAACAGTGCTGCAGACACCAAGGTTGATGAAGCAGGAGAGGGAGGAGGTGCTCCAGGTGCCGGAGCAGAGATTCCCCTGCAGCCCTTGAAGAAGACTGTGGTGAAGCAGGTTGTCCCCCTGCAGCCCATGGACGACCATGCCTGAGCAGATAGCCACACCAGCCCGTGGAGGACCCCACGCTGCAGCAGATGGATGTGCCCTGAAGGAAGCTGCAGCCAGTGGAGAGACGGTGCTGGAGCAGGCTCCTGGCAGGAACTGTGGCCCGTGGAGCAGTCTGTTAGAGATGGACTGTACCCTGTGGAAGGGACCCACGCTGGAGCAGGTCTTGAACTGCAGCCCATGGGAAGGACCCACATTAAAGCAGTTCATGAAGGACTGTACCCCGTGGGAGGGACCCCACATTGGAAGAGGAAGAGTGTGAGGAAGAAGGAGCAGCAGCAATGAAGTGTTAGGGACTGACCACAACCCCCATTCCCCCTGTGTGGCTTGGGGGGAAAGAAATGGAAGAGTCAGGAGTGCATCTGAGCCTGGGAAGTGGGGGGAGTGGGGGGAAGATGTTTTTAATTTTGTTTTTATTGCTCACTATCCTACTCTCTTAGTAATTGGCAAAAAAATAAATTAATCTTCCCCAAGACAAGTCTGTTTTGCCCTTGACAGTAGTTGCTGAGCGATCTCCCTGTCCTTATTTCATAAAATCATAGAATCATAGAATTGTCAAGGTTGGAAAAGACCCTTAAGATCATCAAGTCCAACCGTTAACCTAACACTGCCAAGTCCATCTATACCATGTCCTTGAGCACCACAGCTCTCCATTCTTTAAATACCTCTGGGGATGGAGATTCAACCACTTCCCTCGGTAGCCTGCTCCAATGCTTGACCACCCTTTCGGTGAAGAAGATTTTCCTAATGTCTAACCTAAACCTCCCCTGGCGCAGCTTGAGGCTGTTTCCTCTTGTCCTATCACTCGTTACTAGGGAGAAGAGACCGACCCCCACCTCGCTACAGCCTCCTTTCAGGTAGTTGTAGAGAGCAATAAGGTCTCCCCTCAGCCTCCTCTTCTCCAGACTAAACAACCCCAGTTCCCTCAGCCACTCCTCATGAGACTTGTGCTCAGACCCTTCACCAGCTTCATTGCCCTTCTTTGGACATGTGCCAGCACCTCAATGTCCTTCTTGGAGTGAGGGGCCCAAAACTGAACACAGTACTCGAGTATTTCAACCCAGGTACTTTTTAATTTCATTTCTCCCTCTATCCTGTAGAGGAGTGGGAGTGAGAGAGCAGCCTGGTGGGCACTTGGCAGCCAGCCAGCCAAGGCTAACCCACCACACCTGGGGAGGAGCAGTGGCTCCTGCTCACTTCTCGTCCCTCCTTGCATGGGCAAGTCGGGCAGCAGCTCTGTTGGCAGCTTCTGTAGAAAGGACTACAATGGCCCTCCAGGTTCCTAAGGAGGGGGACCTGGGACTGGTCTTCTGCTTCAGGCTTCCAGAGGCAGCATGGGCTGCCCAGCTTCCTGGAGTTCCCTGCACAGCACAGCTGCATTTCTATGCTCGGAGTCGTGCAGGTCCTTCAAGGCAGCAAGTGTCAGAGAGCCGACGAGGTTTGGTATCCACCATGGAACAGAGAAGATAGAGGCTCCAGTGCCTGTTCTCCTGTCTGCACTATGACAGGCAGTGGGAATAGTAGATAAATGCCTCTGTGGGCACCACATCTCCTTTTTGTTGTGGGATGGGGTGAGCCCATGTCCTCCAAAATCTCTGCCTCTCCCTTTAAAGGGACATCTGGGGAATGCGACAGAGGTGATCTGAAAGCCTTGGAGGGTGGCAGAATCACAGCCCTGAGCTTTGGGGTTCACTAGGAGCTCTTTTTGCTTGAGGCAGATGATGCTGTGCTGAAAGCCCTGCATCTTCCCCCTTCACTTCCCTGTGATCAGAGCAGATCCTGACATGAGAAAAAGGCTATAGAGGAGGAAGAGATGAGCAGGATTCCCTAGCAGGCAGAAAAGCGTGGTGAGGGCTGGCAGAGGGGAGGGGGAGGGAGGAGGTCTCATAAGTCCCACTGAATCTCTGAGTGGCTGCTGATTCATTTATTTTCTGAAATAAATGGAAATTATTTACTGAAGTTAGCCATCTACAGAATATACATCTAGTTTGAACTAGTCATCTTTTCAGTCAGTGCTGAAAGACAGGTACATTCAAACTCAAAATAACAAACTGTTCAAAATAGGATAACAACATTCATTTATTGTGTCCTGTAATAATAAACAAAGGTGAAAAACATAGGAATCCTTTGCTCTTCAAGACCTTCTTGCAATAAACCTGCTGTACCCATCTTGGATTTCATATGTTTCATACTCCTATAAAGGATGTTCTGGACTTGACGGAACAAAGCATTTCAGACTATTCCTCTTTTTTATTCTGTTTGGTATGATACTTTTAATGGTAGTTGGTGTTATGCCCTTGAATGAAAAGAGAACAACCAAACTACAGATCATGCCTGGAAACAGATTAGGAATGCTAAAATGTTGTAAGACCTTGGCAGGGTCCTACAGTAAAGGAAGGAGATTATCTCTGAGGCAAGGAATTATCATGATGTCCTTTTCTGTTCTGCTGATAAGCTTCTTAGGTGAGACACTGGTCAAAGACATTTTTATTCTCTTTAATGACATCTTGTAATATTTCTGTATGTTTTTTGGATACAGCTGCAATGTGAAAATAGAGCTGTTGATCAGTTAAGGGAATGGATCTTTCGTTTTTTATAACTGCATACTCTAGAAGCATTTTCTCAGGTATCCTAGTCGGGCATTTTTGAGATAGTGCAGAATTTGCTTGATCATGTTCCAACATGGTTGTTAAAAGAATGCCTGCCTTTTCTCTGCTATCCTGAGAGCTGTGAATTGCTCTCTTTAATCTGGGACGGTTCCAAAATAATTTAAACTGGGCTACAATCATTCTTTTGTTAGAGAAGATGTCTTCATCCATGGATGTTTTGTTTAATAGTCAACCAGTTCATAATTTACACATTTCAGTTAACAAGATGGAAAAAGTAGTTTAAAGTTCAGTCCAGATTTTATATATGTTATAGCAGACATCTGGCAGAGCTAGAGTTTATGATTGTCCCTTGGTTGTTAATAGTTTAACTTTTTTGCAATGAGCTCTGTTCTTCTTGGTAATTTACTTTTTGGCAGCAATTTGGCAAATAACTTAAATACCTGATTATGGTTATGCACAAACCTTTTGTAATAGCTATTATTGTGCTTGCCCCCTTATCTAAAGCAAGAAAATATTTGTGCCTTCTTAGTGGAAGGTTAGTAGTAATTCTGAATGCAAAATGAAGTCTTAGCAATTTAGTTCCAATAAATTATCAACATAATTGCCAGGAAATGAGTAACTAAAAATATAGGTGAAACATTGCAACAGAAAACTCTAACATATCTGATTAGTCTGATCCATTTTGCATGAAAATCAGTGACACTGAGATTCACAAATATTTCCTAGGTTTTCTCAGTGGTACATAGGAAGAAAAGGCCACTTTCACAGTGTTATTCACCAGTGAGTCATACCCTGGAAATGCCCGTTTTTTCCATTGTTTCATGAAGGGGCAAAGTTCCCTGATGGAAACTAGACTTTTGCTTTTAGGTGTTAAAGTTCAGTGAGATTAGTCTTGAAGGACTTCTCTGGCAATGAACTCTAAATGATATAACGGGGCTCTTTAGACTTATGAAGGCCAACCTGTTGAACACCAGTGTCAGTTAGGATTTTATTTAGCATCTTTGCTTGATAAGGCACAGTGGTCTGTAAGCCTTTTATAGTTTCTTAGAGAATGGCACAGGATTGCCAGCTCTCACAATTTTTTTTTTTTTTTTATGGGGGTATGGTGGTCTTTGGTAGTTTCTCTCTTCCCTCGTTGTTGAGTTATATAATATGTGAATATGCCAGAATTCATTTGAAAAAAGTTTTTCTAGCCCTCAGGACAGCATAAAAGAAGCTATAAAATAGGAACCATATATAAGTAGTAAAGTTGTGATATTTAATGTTTCTGAAGAGTTGTGGGGCCTGAATTATTGTAGCCTGATCACAGTTTGAATCATCTGAGAAATACTCCCACTCTTAAGATAAATACATATTTTCATAATACAATCTCTCTTCTATTAGTGAATTTTAATTACTGAACTATTTGTGAAGGAAAAGTTTAGCTAAGTGTTAGAAAAAAATCCTAGTTTTTGTAGAGGACTCCAAGAAATTATCTTTCCAATATTCTTTGTACCAACAGTGAGGAGGGTTTCACTGAGAATATAAAGCTTTGTGTGAACTTGCTGTTACAGACTGTGAACTGCCTTCCAGCTCTTTCAGTATCAGTTGGAAATGAAAAATAAAACCATATGAAAGATTAAAACAGCATGTTGATGTCTTATTATTTCAGATAGTGCACCAGTCTTTCCAGCAATGTGAGAAAAAGAAATGGTCAGAACTTCCCAAAATCATAAAAATGTTTTAAAATACTATAAAACAATTTTAAAAATTTCAAAAATGGTTTATACTTATTCACTGCTTTAAAGGAAATTAGTTTGGTCGGGATAAGGAAAAAGAAAGAAAAACCAGCATGAACACAAAACACTTCATTTAAAAAGGTGAGTTACCCTAATGCAGATTATTTGCTTTTGTAAGCCTGACTAAAACCTTGATATGGTGAAATTGCGAACATCTGGAATCCTCAAAATCAGTAGGAAATTATCTTAACACAGAGTATGGGTTTCATTTGCTCAAATTGAGACATCTACAAAGCAGACACCTAAGTTTGAACTAGTTTTCCAGGCCCTAGGTAATCAATAAAGAGAAACAGGCTCTTGCAGAGAAAAATTCATCCCCATTCTAAAACACATCTGAAATGGTCCAGATGAATTACTCCCAGAAAATGTTTATTTTTCTCTGTTAAACACAAAGACAGAGATGATTGACTACCTTGGATGTAAACATCTGTAATGCAGTCTACAGTTAGGCAAGACACCTTCATTATTTTCAGAACCGTAATAGCATGTAGACTGTCTACTCCAGATTTGGGTACAGTAATCAGCTACATGGTTGAATTTCCTTAGATTTAGCATGGGTACGTCATAATCTTTGCATGCATATGCACACACACGTGTATCTACTTGTGTTCATATGCAGGATGTGTAGTCTCTATCGAGACATATCAGAAATACTTGCCTTTGCAATGTCACATACAAAAACTACTCACGTTACTCAGACAGGATTTTCAAATTAATGCTATGGAGTTGAGCAAGAACATTAACAACACTGGGGGTAGAAAGTTCCTTCGCTTATTTTGTAAGCCTCAACTCCAAATGAATGCCACATCATCTCTCCTAACTCGTTCATACATGTGTTTGGAAATTAAAAGGAGACGAGTTCTGCACCAGAAGGTTATTGAGAATGACTTTACTACTTTACTATTACTTTACTCATTCTATGAGAAACGGCCTCTTAGAGCTAAGGGGTTGCTTAGCTGTTAGGCAGTGCTTAACAAAAGGTGAAATATTAGGAATTCTAAAGTCTGTACGAAAATCTTTAACAAGCAGGTAAATGCTTGATTTCCAGTTTGCATAAAGTCTGTTGTGAAGTGGTGAAGGCATTGGTGTCATAGTGCTCACATCATAAAGATAAAGCTTGGGTTGTGTCACATGATATAGATGAAAAATAGTTCTGTCAGTCATTTCTACCTAAGAACATCAATTTACAAACCCATATATCAAGTGCTGAAACCTTTCCCGTAACAGGAGCTGATGTAATCCTTACCATCTCCTCCAGTTGCTTCTTCCAACATGCCAATCTTTTGTGACAGTATTCTCTTGAACTTCAGTCAGTAGCCCTAATCTATTTTAAACTTTTTTTCCTTTCTGTTGCACTCAGTAAGACAAATGTTAGTTGGGTATCAAATTGCCTTCATGTTTCCTTCATGGCTTTGTGACACACAGGGCATGATTCAATTTAAAGTGCATTTAGATGTCAGGAAGCAGGTGTCAACAAGCATGCTAGTAGCTGATATCTCATTAGAGCCAATGGAGAGGTAAAGCTCAACTCATTTGCCTAAACCTAGGCCTCTAGTGGCATTTAAAATGCCCTAAAATATCTTAAGACAACTGGACAGGGCTGGAAGTTGTGACACAAGCCCTTTGAGGAACTGAACTCTCTTGATTCAGCAGCTGGAGGCCTAGCAGAACACTAAGGCAAATCAGTAGGTACTAGATGTCTACCCGTAGGCAGCTGAACTTGAGCCCTTGTGGTTTGGGATCTCATTCACAAATCTAACATACAGGCTATCTGTATTTGCCACCATTCACATGGTTCAGCTGGAGGTAGCAATGAAGGAATTTGATCTGGCATGGAACTGTAGCCCAGGTGCTGAAATCAATTAACCAGGAGCTTTGGGTATGGCCCAAAGGTTACAAAGATTAAGAAAATGATTTTCCCCAAACATGTCACACTTTGGATCAGGCCATCTGCATGTGAAATAGCTTCCAGGATCAGACCTATCATGACTTTAATATTCACTGCAGACTTAATGAAACTGCTTCAGCAATATAAACTTGGTTGTAAAATATAGATTTTAAATCAGCATTCAGTCCTTGCACTGTTTTATGCATATGATCCACTTATAAACTTTCATTAAGGAAGCTGGGTTAAAGTCGTGAGGCATAGTTTTTATAAGCTTTGTCTCCTTCAAATCTTATAAAAATAAATTTAAGTAGCTTACATATCCCTAAATAAGCTATAACAATAGTATAGCACAGTTCAGTTAATTTAGTATGTTAGAAAAAGTTTTCTTGCTGGTTTTCAAAATGTTAGAGTTTTGCCGGATATATCATTACCACCAAGTTGGTACTGACTTGTGGAGGCTATAAAACAAATAAAGTCATTAAAAATAATTTGAACAAAAGGAGTAACTTGATATCATAATGTCATCCACATTTGGTTAAAATGACTTATTTTAAAGCTCCCTTTCATCTTACTAAACAGATTTCCAAAGTTAAAAAAAATGTGATTAATAAATTATCCTCCATAAATCTTATGATAACTATGATAGTCTTTGGAGAATTATGAAGCCACATCTGGAAAAAGTATTTTACTGCCTGTAAAACAGCATGCCATGAATTTTACTAGTTCACATTAGTAAGTAAAATACGGTATATAATTTTTGTATTCATCAGTGTGAGTGCAAAACACATCATTTTCTTCTCCCCAAAACCCTTAGATTTATTTCACAAAGAATGTTTCTTGTAAAGTTTATAAGGAGCTTGTTTTCTTTTATTCATACAGAGATATTTCTCCCTTATATTGGCTGTAATTTACAAGATGAACTGGAGAGTACCTAACATCAGAACAGGAGTAAGTAAACAGTAAGAGTAATAGGGTTCATTTGTTATTATTATTGCACCAAGGCTAAAATGAGCAAGGCCAAGCCACTGAATAAATGCCAGAGCACTAATCAAGAGAGAAAGCAAAGTTGTTCATTTTCTGCTACGTAATCCAACAATAGCCCTTACGTTATTCTTTTTCATTAATGACATTTTAAATATATATAGATTAGAGTCGCAAGTCATTCAAGATGAGTGGCTGTAATATTTCTGGAATTAAAAACTTGATTAAACTTAAGTATTTCTTAAATAAAATGAGCAATGTTCTTGTAGAGCCAAGTATGTCCCAGGGAAATATAAAACCCTTTTTATTTCCAAGCAGATGTTTGTAATAAGAAATGGATGGTGAGTGAAAGGGAAGAACACCATTAAGCTAAGGTAACCCCTAAAGATTTTTATATAGTTCTGCAATCATAAGCTCCATCAGTGATAAATATCACAATAGTGGTTGTAATGTACCTGGTTTTATTTATGTGTAGATCCTTGAATATGCTTTACCTCAAGTAATATAATTTGCTTAATGACCATAGAAAAGCTATATTTTAATGTAAATAAAAGCAACACAATTTTTATAACCTGAAAAGTTTCTTTCTGTAAAGATAATTTACAATAAACCAGGATAATAACATCTGTAAACATGTTTTGTTTTTAGAAATAATAGAAATAATTAAAAATCCTAGAGAAATGCTTACTAAGAAAATGTATAGATTCTGACAGTCTTCTTTTTTGCAAGTGATACTCTCACAATATCGACATTTTAGAATTATTTGTGTAACATGTTGCTCAGACTGATAACATGGATGACATTCTGGCCATAAAATTGCTATTGCAGTAAATGTAGCTCTGTGTTCTGGTTTGAAATGGCTGTTATCTTGCAGTATTATTATGCTAGTTGTAGCTGTTTTTTTAAACATTCAAAGCTGAAATGGGCTTTTACCTATTGATGCTTTTTGCCTTTTCTGAAAACAAAGACTTTATTTTCTTCTAACTTTCCTCAAGCTTTCCTTTGCTATCCTCCTGTGATTTTGGCAGAGGTTTATGAGAAATACTGGGGTCTTTCCACAGCTATTGTGATGCTGCTGTGTAAGGGGTTGGATAATGTCAAAATCACATGCCCCCAGACAGACTACCCAGTGCAAGTCAGCATTTAGTTAGGGAATTGACATTCAAATATGTATTGGGTTTACGTGGCAAGGTTTTGGTGGTGGTGGGGCTGCAGGAGAGGCCTCTGTGGGGAGAGGCCAGGGGCTGCCCTGTGCTGGTCACAGACAGTTCCAGCCAGTTCCAGCTGGTTCCAGCCGGTTCCAGCCACGCCCACAACAGACCCACAGTGTGCCAAAGCTCAGTCAGTCTGGGGAGTTGGTGGTGCCTTTGGGGAGTTGGTGGTGCTGCTGTGAAAACACATTCAAGAAAGGGCAAATAACACAAGACAGAGATAGGAGGGAAGAAAAAAGAGTGAGAAACAAGAGAGGGAATGCCAAGGTCAGAGAAGGAGGCGTAGGAGGCGCTCCAAGCGCCAGCGCAGCTATTCTCCTCAGCCCATGGAGAACCTGTGCTCTGTGGAGGTTTATCCTGAACGACTGCAGCCCAAGGAGGATATATGCCAAAACAGGTTTATCCTGAAGGCCTGTAGCCGGTGAGAAGGACCCAAGCTGGAGCAGAAGAAAAGTGTGAGGAGAAAGGAATGTTAGAGAGGAACTGTTATGCATTAACCACAACCCCCATCCTCCATCCTCCCTGTGCTGCTGGGGGACATGTAAAGGAGCCTGGATTGATGGAGTGAAGTTGAGCCTGGTAGAGGAGGAACAAAAGTGTTGGTTTTTGTGTTTTTCTTTTTGATCATCACTACCCAAATCTATTTTAGTTGGCAACATTCCACCCACCCGCTGCCCCCGTGGTCAGTCTGTTTTGCCTGTGATGGTAGTTGGTAAGCAATCTCCCTGTCTTTTTCTCAACCCACAAGCTTTCTCATCCAATTTCCTCCCCACTCTGTCCCAGTGAGAGGTGGTGGTGAGAGAGACAAGTGAGTGAGCAGCTGGGTGGGTATTTGGCCAAGGTTAACACACCACAAAATAGCATAACAGTCAAACATTAGAAGCTACATACGTAAATAGACTGGTTCAGTGCAAACCATATGCAACAAATCCTTACTTTTATAGCATGGATGCATGGCTGTGTTAGCTTCATTCTCATGAAGTTATTCCAAAGTGAATGTAACCCATTTTGAAAGACAATTACAAAATTTCTGTAAATTCATCAAACAATTTTCTGTATGAATTCCAGCATATAAATTGTCTTGAAAAAACATCAGTGTGAAAGATTTCTCTCTATCAGCAATCCTCTCCCCTTATCATCAAGGTGCAGGAAATGCATACTCTCACTCTGCAAACTCTGGATCACATAAGAAAGAAAAATCAACTGCACAAACTCGCCAGAAAGCATCAGTGTGGAAAAGGCTCTAGGGACTATAGGGGAGTACAAAACCTATCCATTGCTCTTTGATGCTACTGCAAAAAAGACAACTCTCATTTGGGAGTGTGATAACAGGAGTGTTGCCTCTGAGACAGAGGAGATAATTATTCCATTCTATTCAGCACCAGGGAAACCTCAGATGGAGTACTTTGCCCAGTTTCAGTACCACATTTAAAGAAACATGTAGTCATATTGGAAAGAGTCCAAAGGTGAGCAAAAAACCAAGGGATTAAGAAAACATGACCTCTGTGGAAATGCAAAAAAACCTGTTTTTTTAAAAGGGAAGATTGCAGTTGAGTGGGGAGGGACATGAACTGGTGACATGATAAGATATGTAAAAGACCTAGGAAGAGAAAGATTATGAGCTTTTTTCTATGCCTTTCATAAGCAGGATAAGGATAAAGCGACAATTTAGAAAAGAGGAAACTATAATTAGATAACAGAAAAACTTTCAAACTAAAAGAGTAGTTAAGCTCTAGTAAATGTTTAACTAATAAAATTGTTGAAAGTCCAGAAAACTTGTTAATTACCATCGCATGGGGATAAGACTGGGAAAATGGTCTTGATGATTCATGGCTCCATTCCAGCCATAACTTTCAAAGATCCCTAAATTTGTCTCTTTGAAAACTTGTGCCATGTGCTACAAGTATGAATTCTAGTATGAGATCTGAATAGGGATAAAAAGTAGGCTATGACTTTGCTCTAGAATACCCAGTTCTTTAAATCTAGTATATAATGGGTGGATTTATATTAATGTTTTAGTGAACTGAATGCGTTCTTCTTACGTGCAAATTTGTCTTGCCAATTACTGTCTTACAATACACACCCAAATGCACACCTGAGGCACTTGAAGTAGTTTCCTTCCTGGTGTAACTGAATTTGAAGTCATTCCCAGAGGCACTATTGAGAGTATCCACTTGTAATGTAGATGCCTGGTCCTTCAGTATTTAGCTCTCCATGCATGCATAGTGTGTGACTGGCACCAGTAGCTGGCATGAACGACACTGCTGGTAAAGACATGGTATGGACACATCCTGCTAGAGCCATAATGGATAGCAGTGAAACAAACCCTTGTTCTTCTGTCTTTTTTCTGCACCAGTCAGGAAAGTGGATGCATTCAATGTCCAGAACATAATATGAAGTATTACATATGTGAGGTCAGTGCATCAACTCACAAGTAATTACCAGGACTTACTCAGGAAGGGTTATAGAAGGTGACCTTTTGAGTAATCCTATCATGATTTCATTGTGAGGGTGATTATTCTCTTCTATTTACCTAAATGTCTCTTGCAAATCCAATTAAAAAAAAAGTCTGTATTTACTTCTTTCCAAAGCTGTTATGTGAGGATTGACTGACTTTTGTAATTTTGTTAATTTTTAAGTATAAAAAACAATGAATATGAGATATAGTTTAAAAATTCTTATGGTGATAATTGCTTCTTGTTTTTCTAAACAGTGCTAAACTGGCTGTGATTGAATGAATTTTGAAATGTTTTAAACTCTTAAACTTTAACTTACAGTTAACCAGTGTAACATTTTTAACAGTACTGGCAGTTGGAGTTCCAGGTCTTAGCAATGTTCCCTGGGATTGTTTAACTTCGTAGTATAAATGAGGCCAGCATGTCCTGGGTTAATAAGGACTGGCAATTAAGACTGCAACTCTGTCTCTTCAAAAGCATCTGTACAAATTCAGAGCACAATGTTCTGGATGCCTGGAAGAAAAGGAGCTTGCTTATTTTTTCATCACTTGTCTTCCTGAAGAGCAGAATGAACAACCCTCCGTTGTAAATCACAGGGCCAGGCTAACTGCAATTAAGAGGGTAACTATTTATCTCAAGCTACCAAAATGGTCTTAATTTCACTGTACTTTTTGTTCTTCTGTGAATGGGGACAATAGTTCTCCACCTCAGAGGCTTATTCCGAGTGTAAATATGTAACGCCCATCACATAGTCAGGTGCTATTGTCAAGTTTTCCATTAGAACTAAGGCAGAGAGACTGTGAGATACCAGCACTTTAAATAAGCAAGGATTCATATAAATGTCTCTTGTCTGGAGAGCCACTGTTAATATAGACAGAACTTTTATATCTAGGAAGACTTATGGGAATTACATCTTCCTGTTTGTTTGTTTCTTTTAAGCAACATCATTTAACTTCTTAGCCTGTCTCTTTTGGTTGAAATTAAGATATTACCATGTTCCTTGTAAAAGATCCATTAAATGATTTCCCCCCATTTTATGTGTATTTTAAAATCCCTCTGTATTCCTAGGCTTCAAGGAGTTCTGATCTAAAGACATTAAATAAAATATTGTTTCGTTTTCTGCTGTTGTTCAACCATAAAAAAGGCCTTTAAGAGTCAGGAGACATGACACTGAAAAATATTGATGATACTGATCCTCTGATTATTGTAAAAAGTTTTCCTGTGTTTAACTTTCCCATCTCTTTGCACAGAAAATCATAACATATCTCTGGGCTTGTAAAACTCCTGGAACTCAAGAGACAGCTAGTGCCATTGATTTGATGATGTGTGAGACTCAAAACCTGACATTTTTCTAGGACAGCAAGATGGATAATTTAGGTTTTTTGTTCTCAATTTCCACATTCTTATAAACACAAAAATGATTTGTTTAAACAGTATTGTTACAAAATACACTGCAAGCTCTTTCAAAGTGTATTTTTTTGGAGGAGCCATGTGGGGCAACTGCTTTTGTCAGAAATACCTCTTTAATTTGGAATTTAAAGCGCCAAGACTATAAAGATGATGTGGAACCGGTAGGAGAGTTACAGGTCAGCACAGCTACATGGAGTTCAACCACATTAATTCGGGCAGGAAAATGTGCTCACCTGTCACTTCCTCACCTGGAACACCAGAGAGGCGAGTTTACCATTTTCTAAACTTACCATTAGTTCAATGAAAAAGTAAAAGAAACAAGTCATTGGTACTACTCAAGAAACAGGACCTCCAAAAGAATAAAGGTACCAAATGAAAGTCCATAATTTTAGGCATTCATCTTGATACTGGAATTGTTTTTCTAATCTCAGCTCTAGAAAGTGTCTGAAGAATTTTTTTGTTTTAAATTATCTACAAATCTGGGCTAAACCACTGTAAAGGTATGTGTATAGATACCTCCAGATTATTTCTTCTTTTATGAATTCCAGGAGAATCACTTTTACGTTAGAACATATGAGTCTCAGATAAATCTTTCTGATTCCTTCAGTGCACCAGAACACCAGCACTTTCCCAGGGAAAGAAACATAAAACACACTGCATTTTATTTTCCTAGCAAGCATAATTATAGACATTTATTTTATTAATTATGATTAGAATATATATTTATACATAGACCATTAAAATAGACACGAGGTAGATTTGCTCAAAAATATTGGGCAAATTTGCAAGAAACAAAATGTATTTCATTCTAAATGCCTTACATGGTGTTTGTCTTTTGATGAAATGTTTCCAGCTGTTTTTTCCTTCTTCACACAAGAAAAATAACTTTCTCTCATTTACACATTTATTTTTTTACTGTCAAGAAACTGGTGGTGAAAAGAAGCATATGAAGAAAAAGGGTGAGAATGCAGAAAAAAGGAAGAAAAGTCTTAAAAACTGAAGGTGCATAATAACTCAAAATAGTAAAAGTAATTGAGAAAGTGCTAACTACCCAGCTCCAAAATGTGTTATGAACAAATGCCTTCTGCATTGCCACAGTTCACACAAACCAGAACATGGAAATGGCATTAGTGACTCTAAAAAGTGTCTCCTCACGGTCGTGGCTACAAGAAAGCTCTCCATGCTTGGTGAGCTGGACCTCTCCTGTTTTGCCACAGTGAGCCTTGAGATTCCCCTGTGACCCAGAAGGAGAAATGGTTCCAATTGCTTCTCTCTGACTCCTCAGAGTGAGAATCGTTCTCCTGACCTTTTTCAGAACTCAAAGGCAAAAGACCAATGGAGTCCATTCTAATTCTTCTTTTGATGAATGAATGAAACTAGTTAGGCTGGTTAGTCTGGCCTCAGTATGTTGACATGCAGCCTTAAATGTCATTCGCACTGGTTCTACCACCAACACATACATTGCCTCCAAAGAAGCAGCCCAGTTGAAAGTAATTGTAGCATTAGCATTGGTAACACTAACAGTAACTAATATTCTTGTTGCTTGAAGGTTCTCTCTCATGTCTTTCTAAGGCAGTGCAGTCAGACTGATTCATTGAAAAATAAGTCTCTTTTTCCTCCAGCCTCTGAGGAAATTGCATCCTTTCCTCCTGAGGGGAGAAGGAGGAGAGGTGTCAGTGATCTGTATGTTTTCAACCTCATTAAATGCTTCATCTGAAACTGAGTGAGGCAAAATTTCCAGCTGGCACAGCCTACAGCTGCCACCTTCCTGAGGTCAGAGATAGCATGAGTGCCTCAGATTAATGTGATAAATCCTCTAGTGGCCAACAGTCAGATCCAGAGCTGGATTAGTCTTTGATTTTAATTTTTAATCACTTTCCAGTTACATAAAAAATTAAACTGCAGTCCACGAACACACACTAGTTAGCATCAGGAGTCACTGTCACAGAGCAGGATAAGAGATTTAAAGAACGTCCCAAAGCCTTCCTCTTAAAGACAGTCTTTCCACCAAGAAAGCCATAACCATGTGATCACCCTTCTTTATTCCTAAGCCTCACATCATTCTTGCTTCCTAATCTCTGACCTCAAGCAGAGATTTAATGCTACAAAAAGAGAAGTGTCAGAGGCTTCGTGAACTCCAGTGAGGATCTTTCTCTTTGGGATGGGTGACTTGCAAACACTGCAGCAATGAGTGACAAATTAAAACTAAGATAAATAGACAGTCAGACTTTTACTGCAAAAGCACTGGCAAACACCATTATTTAATACAGAAAGTCTAAATAAGTGTAACACTGAGATAGGATTATAAAGTAATTCCTAAGGTTGCCTGGCAGATGTTTAGCTATACAACTTGTTCATACCATCAAAGGGTAAAATTTCCGTTACATCAGTAAGGAAATGGTGTAATGTCTATCTTGAAATAGGAAAAATAGCATGACAGCCCTCCTGACAGCTGACAAATAAGGATTTGGACAGGAACCATCAGCACTATAACCATGAGCTACTGAAGCTGGAAGAAGTAAGCTAAATCTCTCTCCTCCTCTACAGTTATGAGAAGTGTATTTCCTTGTCAGACACAGAGATGGATCTTCAAAGCTCACTCATCCCATTACCCTGAGACAACATATGAGAAGATGTGAGATGCCAGGAGTGTTCTGCATTTCATTTCCCTAAAAGTCTGTATAGTAAAGCTCATTTATTCACCTTGATTATGCGAACTCTTGTCACAGGTGAAGTATTTTGCCTGGTTTCAAGAATACTGGTCGTCTTAGTCAGGTATGTCGTGAAAGTGCTTCAGGCTCTATGATGGCTGATCAGTTTTCCCACTATTCATTGCTCAGCGTTGCATCAGGTTTATTCTCCTCTCCTCTCCTCTCCTCTCCTCTCCTCTCCTCTCCTCTCCTCTCCTCTCCTCTCCTCTCCTCTCCTCTCCTCTCCTCTCCTCTCCTCTCCTCTCCTCTCCTCTCCTCTCCTCTCCTCTCCTCTCCTCTCCTCTCCTCTCCTCTCCTCTCCTCTCCTCTCCTCTCCTCTCCTCTCCTCTCCTCTCCCTCTCCTCTCCTCTCCTCTCCTCTCGTATCTCATCTCCTCTTGTCTTGTCTCATCTGTTTTTCAGATAGCAATTCTGTGAAAAAATAAATTCAACTCCATCTCTGGGACAGCTGATAAATCAGCACTTGTTTTCATCCCCGGGGAGAAAGGAATGTGTTTATCCTAATTTGTCTTTTTCTTTTTTTTTTTTTTTAAAAAAAACTGACTGTTTTGACCAACATTACACTCTTAAATGTCTGACCACTTAGTTTCCTAACGTAGCTTTCACTTTGGATGTATACTGTGTTTTGGATCAGTTTAAACATTGTTTGGAAATATAAATAACTGTCTGATGAGTCTGTGTGCATTCATGTCACATGAAGAGAAAAATATCTTAGTAAAAGAATTCTTTTATGGATGGAGAAATGCATTTGAGATTAGAACCAAACTTGATTTGAATAAAATGTGAACTGACTTTTCCTCCAATTTCAAACACTTTTGTGTTTCTAGTTTTCCATTTTTATATCATTTTTTTTTTCTTTTTCATTTTTTTTTCTCCTCCCCTGCAATTCCTGGTTTTGGCTTCAAAGCAGAAATAGAAGAATATCAAGGGACAAGGCTGTTCTCAAGATTTCCAATCTCAACAGAAGCCAAACTAGTTTTCCATTTTGCATGATCTCAAAAATGTTTGAATTTGACTTTCAGTTCAATTAAGCATCTGAATTAAGCACATTCCTTAATAATCTGCTTACAGCAAGCACTCTTCCTTCATGCTCAGGTTGAATTTAGTATCCTTGTTTCAAAAATTGTCTAAACTCTGATTGGAGTCTTTAGGTAAAATTAAGGCTTATTTGTGTGAATAGGGCAATAAAGAATTATTTTTTTTGTGATCAGAGATTATCGACAAACAGTGAGGTGTTAATCTAGCCACCAGAGGGCACCCATATGGCCTTGTGAAAGGAATAGGATTCTAATGAAGTTGCAATAGAAAAATTAATAACAATTATTAAATGAGGTCAACAGATGTCAAACAAAGCACGTTCACTACTTCCTGCCAAATTCTACATGTGTGGAAAATTAAAACAATGCCTCAGTATTAAACAATCTTAAAACAAATTCTGAATCCCATACTCAGGTTTTACTTAGGAAATAATCTTTTGATTGCCAGATCCTGAAGTCCTTATACTTTTAACCACTACCAGTTCTAGAAACCTTCTATTGATGTTCTCCTGAGTAAGGACTGACAGAATATTGACCAGCTACTATATTATTCAACTTGCAGAGACATTTTCATGTCTACAACAAAAAGACAAATGTTTTTTTAATTTTTGGCCCCAGAGAATGCATTATGATGCTGATTGGATGTTGAAAGTACTCTATATTTAAAAAAATACAGATTATTTTCCACATATCACACAGCTAAAAATAATAGCTTTTTACACTGTGTATTCCATAAATTGTAGGTTTAACAGGCCAGGAAAAGAATGAAAGGTCAATGAGCTTATGCCCAGAATGCCGGTTTTCCAAAATAATTTTGAAAAAAACCCTAATTATCACAATATCATGAAATCTGAAGACTTTTGAAGACTGCTGATTTCTAAGGAATTTCAGGAAGAAGCAGTATTTCAGGATTGTTGGATTTTCTACTTTTTGAAGAGTGTATCTCAGTAGGACCGTGAGATCTCTAGAAACTGTAGCTATGCCAAGGGCTGTGCTGTATGTCTTACTAGGTGCTGTCTACTACGATATCCTGCTCCCAGACATATTAATATTTTGGAACATTTAACAAATTAATTCATATTTGCACGGTTGCATTCTATGCACTGAGAGCAAGACAGAACTCATTAATGTCCTGTTGATTTTGGGGACAGTCACCATTGCTGTCAATATTCTCAGAAAACAGGCCCTAGCATGTGATGATTAGACTATTTGTCCTTTTTTTATCCTATATAATCAGCAGATGATGAACTGTTAAGTTAAAACCAACACTCAAACCCATTGTAGGTATATTGTTTATGACCTGCTTATATTCTCTTTATTTTACAAATGAGTCCTAATCTTTGAGGTATTTATGCAGCTTCTTTTGGGAGTCAGTGCTTTCAAATCTGAATTGTGCTTTAAGGAAGGAGGTTTCACTTCAAGGGAATAGTGCACCAGAGGCAGAAAGGAGACTTTGGGGTTTTCAAGAGTGCCAAACAGCCCTCAGTGGTTAGACTAAAGGTAAGTAGCTTTGCAGAAGGTTGCAAGCAAACTTGCAGAGATAAAGGATGAATAATTCTCTTCAGTTCTGTATATGAAAAATTGTACATTACTGCAGAAATTCTTACTAGCATCCAAGTCTGGTGATATGTCTTACAAGTAATTAGTTTAACTGATGTGGAATCACTATAACCCAAAGACTTCAATAATTTTTTAAAGATTTAAGTTTCATAGTTGGTTTCATAAGCCAGAATAGTCAGCAGCCAGGTTTGTGGCTGAGTTGTGAAAGTTAGCAGAACACTGTGTCAGAACTCACTTTAAAAAACATTAAAGTCATAGGATTGGAAGTGAAGATTTTTAAGCAGGATGCAAAATTTTACCTGTCGCAGTTTAACTAGTGAACAAACCTGCAGGCTCTATGGGAAAGATACCTAAACTGAGACACAAATTTCTTCCTGTCTGAGTTTGTTGGTACAGACATTTTCCCAGTAAGGTTAGAAATAAAAACAGATGCTAACTGTGATAAACCCAGAAAAACAAATACATACTAGAAAGAAAGCTTGAAGTAAATGCAAGTTTTTACATGACAATATATGTGCTTGAAGATACTGCACCTATGAACTCCAGAGCTTTTCTGTAGGTTTTAATTTTGTAATGCTGTAATGTTTTTTTTTAAAAAGAAGTGTGGCTTCATCCATTTAGGAAGACCCAGAAGGTTCTTCTTTCTCAGATAGCAACTCTAAGATGTAATTAACCATGAATAACCCCAGAAGTTATTTTGGCAGTCTCCTGTTTGAGGGAGAAAGCAGGTCCACTGTAATAAACATCCTCCTGCACCAATAAATATAAGTCTGTAAATTAACCGAGCTTGTATCAATTAACTGAGTTTATTTCCAGAGACTTTTTTGACTGCACAGATTCAACATTAAAGAGTAAACTGTCCCAAGCTCCAAATGGTGGGATCCACTACTGAGAACAGAGGAAGCTTTGTAGAGGCACAACGCAACTATTTCTTTCCTCCAAATGGATCAAACTTTAGGATTCAGAGTGCCTGACTTTCTCTTTTGACAGGCTTAGGGCTGAGTGGGATCTGTGTGTAGTCAGCAGAGGCAACATACATGGTTAGCTTCAGCTAAATATCTGTTTTAAACAGCTAAAGTTAGATGAGAGAAACCTCAGCCTTGTCTTACAGCACAGAATTTTGCCTGCGTATTGCAAAAAAAAAAAGTTCTTTAGTTAAGTTTTTCCTGGAGCCTAAGAAAATAGGATGTGAAATCTGTTTTTCAGTCTAAAGCAGTTTATATTTAAAAAAAAAAATATAAAATGCTCTGTATTGAGATTATATGAAGTTAGTTTGTATCTGAAATGAAATAAAACAAACACTGGAAGTTTCTTACAATGGTGTTCACATTCCCTGCTAAGTTCTACAGGCCCTAAAACAGATGGTGAGGCCGTTCACAGTCAGATATGCCACACATCAAGATGAGGAAAATGTTTTAATTTTCAACAGACAGAGCTGACGACAAAGAAATAAACTACTGTAACAGTTGCTTTATAGGTCTGATGTTCTGAAGAGGCACAAGACCTACCAGATCTAACAAAATTTAGGATTGTTTCACTACTGGGACATTTCATCTGAGATAATGAAGAACTGATTCAAAGGAGACAAAGGGAATCAGGAAAAAAAAAGACAAGAAAAAGGAAATTAAAAACCTTCTCCTCAACCTTTTCACACTTTCAGAACCAAACTGCAACCAAATATTTTTGAAGTCCTGGAACAAGTAGAGAGGGAGTTTTTATTTTGACAATTGTAATTGCCATCAATGTCTGAAACTGTAACACCACAAAAATGATGTTTCTGGCCAGCACCTGAAAGGTAAGTGCCAGAAATCTCACATGAAATGCTGGTTTTCAGTAGACTGCCAGTTCAAACTGGAGATTTGATAGGTTCAGATAATTTCAATAAACATTCAGACTTCTGGATGATTGTCTGAACCAAACTTGCACTCTGAACCTTTCCATTCAACTGTCTGAATAGAAAATCACATTTATAGTTTATGGATAATAGCATTATCTGTGGAGTATATTACTCAAGGAAGAATATTTAGTCAGCAACTTCTGAGATTTATCTACCAGTAGGTTATTTTTTCTCCCCCTTACAACCTCAGTATTTTGCAGCATGACAGGATTTGGGAGACATTTTTATATCTGAAATTTGTTTTCAGGAAGCTGGAAGTAAAAACAAAGACTTTAGTGAGCTGTGAAAACACAATTCATTTATTTGTTAACCATGCTGACAACAACAACTCCTTGTTTTTTCGCCATGCACATCACCCGCAGTCTGATATACAAGAGCATTTGATTTTCGTTTCAGATTTACCCCAATTGTACTTTCTTTTTCTTTCAGTCGATTGAAATGAAGAGCTCAGGCAGGTTTCTGATGTGTAAAATAACATAGGTCTTCTGGACACTCAGAGCTTATGTTAAGCTACCAACCTCCATTATACCACAACTTCAGTTCAGATTTGTTTAAACAAGTTTCCACCTGCACAACAACCTCTTTTACTGCCAGTGAAACACACTCTTCCCCAAGGAGCCCAGTATTATAAATCACTGAAGTGCACATGCTGCTGCTGCCAGCATGAGAGGGTCTGGCACGATGAATCTGAGGAGTAATGAGGGATGTGGAATAGCCCACACACATTAGGAAAGGAGAAACCAGAATGCAGCCTTAGAGTGTAGAAAGCAGTGTATCAGAAGCTTTTAAATACAGCCTATTAGATTCAGGTATGGAACTTTAATCTGCTAGCTGTGACCATGAGGAGAGCAACCGGTCCCAAAACCAATACACGCCATCAGATAGCCTAGCATGCATGTGTACATATACCTGTGCATTATAAAACAAGAATAAGCTATAACATCAGACTGCACTATGTGCATTTCATCATAACAGCAAGATATGGTCTTCAAATGATTGGACAAAAACCCTACTGAATTGAATAGACTAGAATCCGAGACCCCATCCTGCCTGAGCTGCGCGTTTTCACCACTTTACAAAGTTTGCTCAACTGATTTTTTTCTCAGTAAGATCTCAGGAGCTAGTTCCAAGTACGAACAAAAAAATTACACTCAGACCCTCTCCCTAGTCACAGTTCCCATTGGTAACTGTAAATTACTTTCTGTTGCAAGAGCCTGTAATGCCTGTAGTCTCCATTTACCCTAGCCTCCTTCCCTTTTCTGAAGGAAACTGGTGGTCTTACAGCATCCTGGGGGTGGTCTGCAGACCTCCTCTTAGCTGCAGTTGCTCCGGTTCCTGTCTATGCTCCAATCAATTCATACCCAGCTCAATGCCACCCACAGTGCACAGTTGCATGTGAATATCAGAAAGTTCTCTGGAAGATGCCAGCTCTATCTTCCTTTGATGTGCCATATTAGGTCCTAATGGGCCAAATTCTTCCCTTACACACATGCAGCTCCTGCTGACTTCAACCAAGGCTGCAGATTCACAACACACAGCTTTATGCTAAGTAGAGACTAACCACAGTTTCTGAAGTATCTGAGAATAGAGCTCCCTCTGGTACAAGAAGACATGTTCTTCAGTGCCTCAGCTATACCAGTTGCTGGAATTTGTTTGTCCCCAGGAGAGGTCCATATCCATGTGTAAACACATTTTTATGGGTACACTATTGCAAAAGACTAATTGGATTAGATAGTTCTCACCACCTGAGTATTTTTCTGTGCCTACAGGTTATACCTGTAGGCACAAGCCATTTCTAAATAAACTAGCCTGGACACTACTAGAAATGTAGCTAGAAATGTAGGAAGGGATTCAGTGCAGGATGCAAAATTCACAAGGAAGCTGGGTAAGATTAATGGAATTTACCCATACTGTGTTCTGTACTGGGATAATTGCTCTCCTAGCAGAACCTAACGAGCTAGTTTAAAGACAAATCAGCCTCAACAACTGGTATAAATTGCAGTCATAGTACAGACCTCAGTATAGCCATCCCCCAAAACAGTGATTGTTAAGCTTATGCAGTTATTTGTAGGACTGAATCTTAATTATACCATAACTGTTCCACTCCTTCATCCACCATATGTGTAGATGGCAAAGTCAGGTTAACAGAACATGACATTCACATGCCTGTGGATTTTTGGTTCATTTTTTAATAACTGACATATATTTTATGGTAGAATTACAGTGATGAGCTGGGTGCAGTTCTGAAAGCAATCAGAAGCAGTTATTTACATTTACTTTAGAAAAATGCACCATATGTTGAACCCAACACAATTTATAAAATGCACAGGGTAGTAGGAATACTTCAGAACAATCCTTTCTATATCTTTTCAAGTTTTTTGAAAAATACATAAATATGCAACTGTCAATACTGACCTGAAAGATTCCTGCATTTTGTTCACACATTGTGTAATTTTTGCCAAGTATATTGGCACAGGATTATCCCAACAGCAAAGGCTATATTGAATTTTATATAGCAGAGACTCTCAGAATTTGTACCCACATCACTCATTCTGTAACAGCCTGCAATTAATTTGTTACAGAAGGATAACAGATTATTTATCCATGAGTGGTAAATTTAATATAGGCTGGAAAATCTGGTGGAAAAATTGGGATTGAACTATTCTCAGCTAGCTCAGACAGGAGTGTCTTGATAAGACAAGACAGGGCAAGACAAAATAAGACAATATAAAACAAGATAAGGCAAGGCAAGGCAAGGCAAGGCAAGGTGCAAAGTTAGGTGGAGTGGGATGGTTTGCAGAGTCCCTTATCACATCCCTACTAGGGAAATGAGGGGTTATTGTGCTGTCATCATTGAATTTCTCTGTTTGTATTGCTGTCTTCAGATTATCTGCTCAAATAGCACCTGCTCAAATGAAATGCAGGCAGCAGTAGTCCAGTATAGATTAAATGGTGGGATTAATTGCTCTGTAGCCCCTTCCTTCCGTGTCTTTTTTTATTCTCTAACATCATGAGTTTTCCCTTTTGCAGGGTCACATAATGCCGCAGACCTTGCAAAGTGTGCAGCTTCCCCGGCATGCTGATTGCCTTGGCATTCGTCCCTCAGAGTCATAAGGCCTAAAGCTGTGACAGTCCAAGAGTCATTTTACTCTGCCGTGTTTCCTGGCAACACGATGGGAGAGAAACTTTGCCAAAACCATCAGTGAAACGAACTGACTTCATAGAGCTGGTTATTTTAGATTTCATTGAAATTAAGGACAGAAGAGACAAGTGCAAACTGTTTCATCTGGACCTCCTGTTTATCCCAAAACATTAAATATCTGTATCTCCAATTCAAGCAGCTATTCCCCTAAGAATTGCTCCATGTACTATTTAAATCCCAACTCCATCCTCTAGCCTCAAACAGGTACTGGGGGGCTCAAATTGGGACATGGATGGGGTTTCACCAGTGCCAAATGGAAGGCGACAGTGATCCCTTAACCACTTTCCTCCTAATGCAGCCAAGCATGCATTATTGATGATGAGAGTACTCTGTGGGCTCATATTTATCCTGGTTCCCACCTTCCCACCAGGGCTACTATTGAGACAGTTCCCAGCCTGTGCTAATGCATGGGATTGTTCTGTTCCAGGTGCAAGACTTTGCACTTCTCTTCATTGTACTTCAGGAGTTTTCTGTTGGCCCTGTCCTCAAGTTTATCAAGTTCCCTCTGGATAGAATATCTGCTGCTCAGTTTGTCACTGACTACCCCTAATTTATTATAATCCTCATATTCTCTGAAGATATGTTTTGCCTCATTATCTTATTATGGAATAGCAAACATTGTTGTTATGTTCATGGCACAAAAGGTAAGGGATGAACAGAGAACTTCAGATTCAGAGATTCCCACGACAGAAAGATACATACCACAATGTTCAGCCAGATCTTCTTCCCTCTTTGCACACAGGCTGCAAGCCATCTCCTGTCTTTTCTTACAGATAGGCCAGTGTGAGTAAGTCATTCCAACATTTAATCATTCTCACTGCTAGGAAATTCTATCTCGTTTAAGTTTGTTTAAGGAAATTCTTTCTGCCCTTTTCCAACTGTTTCAGATTTCAGTCTAAAGCCTTACTACAGTAGTACATGAATTGGTATGGGAAAGCAACCTCAGACATAGAATTTTAAGATTTTTTTCCCCACATTTTTGAAATTTATATTTGAAATTTTCTATTGTTCTGAAGATGGGAAAGGAATTTGTGAGAAAGCTGCATATGTTTTCCCACTTTATTTGCAATTTCTGAAATTTTACATTTTAAAAAGAATTTTAGACTCATTCCACTGTGGATCATTTAGACCATACCTAGACAGTAAGAAACTATTTTCCAAGTGTGTTTGATAGATCTATATGAATTTCAATGAAGTTGCCCGAGTCTGATACACACGGGAGATTATGGATCTGAAATGTCTGGATATCAATATCTTGTCGCGAATGAGCGGTTAGGTTCATTGCTCAGAGGCCAAGCCTTGACAGGAGTCTCTGTGATTGTAAGGTGGTCCAGAGGAAGGGGCGGGGGATGCACCACCACATGTCTATGATCAGTTAAGGAGTTCTCAGCCTACTTTAGACTTCATGTATTACTTCTCAGAAGCTCTTGGTTTCAGAGTTGAGGAGCATGGTGTAATGTTAATAAGAACTAATTCAATATTGCTATTTTTTCCCACAAAGAAATCTGGTTGTAGTGAGTTTAAAAAACACAGCAGTGGAGATTTGCTTGCATATTAACTTAAGAAACAGAAGTTAGAACCTGTTTGAGTTACTGTTGTTAAATGCTTAATTTTTCTTTCTTCCAGTACTTATTTTCCATGTATTTTCTCTGCATCTGGAATTGGCACTAATCTTTGATGAGAAAGTCAGAAAGGTGAGAAGGTAGAAACACTAAAACACTGCAATATAGATTTCCATAGATGTTCCAGCTGCTCTGTACTTCTCTGGTGACACACGGCACCCTTACATTAGTTAATCTAGTTTTATGGCTGTCTTGTATCACTAGGGTAACATAAAACCACAGGAGCATATTGGTGAATCTATTTCTGTAAGTATGCTTTTGGCCAGGTTTGACTTTTATTTTTATCTATATAATTCAGCAAAAATAATTCCTTTGACATCAGTGGAGTAGTAGCTGGTATACGCATGAGGAAGCTAGAGCATATTTCTGAGAAGAAAATGCTTGTATTTGTAGCATTAGAATGGGATTTGAGAGCTCTGCATGCAGTTCCTCATTATCACAACCCTTTTGTGAGAGCTTCTGCAAGACATCATTTTCCTGCTCATGACATGTAAAATGAGGGTGGAATTTTTTTCTTTCATCCTTCGTACGTCCCATTTACTTGCATTAAATACTGAGATACAGCAACTGCTTCCTGGCATGTCTTTGAAAAACACCCGGCACAACAGAGCCCTAATTTGTAATGAATTTGTAAAAAGAAGGTTAACTTTCCTTAATTCATGCCTAATGATGCTTTAGATGAGACACAGAAAAGTTCACATGCACTCTGGCTTTTTCCTGGTTACAGCGTTAAACAGTTTGACTAGAGCTATTCATATTTCCTCCAATGTGCTGGTAGCATTTTCTATTCTACCTGCCAAAGAAACTGAACCTTTGAGAGAATCCTGGAACTGCACAACAAGTGGCTTTTTTGCCAAAATATTTTCAAGGTGTTGCACAGTGGTGAAAAGTAAATTTTGAAAACTGTTTTTCACCCCACTGCTAAAACTCATCCATTCCCAACAAAAACATTGCTCATGTCTCAGGCACTCTCTGCCTTACAGGCTATTTTATGAAGAAAAGGAGGAGGGAGGGAACACTCTGCATAATTCCTTGCAGTCCCCTGCCAGCATCTACCTCATCAGTGGAGTTAAGTCCGAAAAGTATTGTTAAATCCTTATGCCATCCTTCTGAGACTTGTGTCCAATTTTGTCTCCTGTACATGTGCTTCCAGGTCCACTGGGATTGCTTCAGCATCAATTTAAAAAAAAAAATGCAAGAGAGGGGAAATAAAATCCCCAAACGCCCTTATTAAAATGTGGGAGGTCTCAGCTCCCCCAGAAGGCCTGTGAGATGTTAAGCATGCTCATTTGGAGACAAATTTTGGCAGTTTGCCATCACTAAAGGACAATGTAGGCTCCCGAGCTGTGTACCACCTCTGCCACTCTGTAGGTGTTTGAGAAGTGATGGTTGTTAGAATAGGCAGTGTAAGTTCAAGCTTATGCATACTGTGGAATAACAAGATGGTTTCTTCTCCCCTGTCCTGTTTGGGTATGCCTGTGTTTGTGTGCAAAGGTGGAGAACTGCCTTGGTATCTCATCTGTTTAGAAAGCACTGCTTTTGCTGGCCAAGAAAGCAGGCAGGTGGGCAGATATTTTTCCAAAATTTCCAGTTGCACTATATGCCTTCAGCCAGGTATGAGGCTAATTTGTGTACATAAAATTTCCATTCATTTGTCGTCGCCCCCCTCTGAAACTACTCATTTAAGAATCATATTTTTGATTGATTACACCAGTTCTATTTGCCTACTTCTCTTTTTTTAAATGCTCCACCTTGTTCCGTTGTTTATTCCCAAGCCACCTATGAACTGACTCACCTGTTGTATGCTGAAAAGTCTGAGTTGATGATGAATACCAGTTCTGTAAAGCTGTTCAGAAGAGGCAAATTACATGGCCATTATAAGCCAGTTGCATGAAAATCCTTGGGTAAACATCATGTAAGTCAATGAACAGAGCTCCAAGTTGGCACGTTTTCCTTTTAGGTAATGGATAACCCTGCATACAACTACTAGAGTGTTCCCTCTGAACTAATAATGAGGAGGAAGCAAAGATCATACTTGGATTTAGTACAGCCAAGTGTGAGGGCAAGAGTTTTATTAAAGGAGTTCAAACAAAAGGGCAGGCATGACCAAGATGTTATGCCTAAGGATTTAAATTTAGTTTCCTGTATAAGTATGCAACGTCTGCCAAGAGACAAATTGTTTCCAGGGTAACACTGAAAAGAGTGATCATATATCCCTTAGAGTCAAGCAGTTGAACATTTGTATAGCAGGACACCACCATGACGTTGTGCGTGCATCAAGTTTTACGCAGAAACTGTGCTAAGTGAGGTTGTATTAGAGGGAATGTCGTTCACGGTACTTTTTTTTTTCCTGCCATTTTCCAAGAGAAGGGCCACCAGCAAAGGATTTCAGCGTAGAATTGTAGTGTTTTTGTATAGTATATAGTATAGCATAGTATAGTATCGTATATAGTATAATTGTGTATTGCTGTAGATACTGCTGATTAAAAGTGCAAATGACTGTATAAGAGCACTAAGGCTTGAATTTTCCGTAATGGCTGATGAAATTAAGTACTCAGTTCTCACTGAATTGCAGTAGAATTTTCATATTTTCTGTCCAAGCTTTTATGGAAATCCCAGACTAACAGTCCATGGCACTGTGAAATGGCTGAAAGACTGATCATTTGGTGCATCTGACGTCTAATCGCTGAAGCTATACATATGATAAAAGGTGTTCTTTATGGATTCCTTGTATAATAACAAGTACAGTAAACAATGTGTTTATTACTAAATTAGTTTTGAAAAATGTGGACAAGTCAATCTGCAGGTGGGTTCAGAGCAGACCTGATGGTGACTAGTTTCATTTCTAATGCATCGTGCTCTAGGATGTTGAAAATATTGTCCTGACAACTTCATGTTCATTTTCTGAAAACAGGAAAATAAATGCTAAAATAGCTTTTGCACTCAAGTTTTATCCTGCTTTTTATCTGGGGTCAGGTTTGAGGTAGTTGAGAGATTGCCTGATCTTTTTTCAGTTTTTTGATAGTTTTAAAAAAATGGGAATTTGAAGTCACTTTGTGTTGACTTGATTAGAGAGATTTCTTTTCCAGTTTTTTGGTGAACTGCAAATTTACAAATATTGTATTTAATTTAATGTTTTACTTATGCCTTTATTCTTTTTTTAGTGAAACTAAAACCACTTATCAAAATGAAACATCATTTTGTAGCAAAACCTTTTGTTCTCAAAATGTCAAAATGAAGTCTTTAGAATTAAAAACCAAAACAACTCATTTTCCAGAGTCAACACCAGTTTAAAAATATTTTGGTTTATCAAATTTGCATTTCCTTGGCAAAAAGAAAAACAAAAGTTGTATTCTATTGTATTTTATTGACCTGGATCTTGTTAGAAAAAGATACAAGCTGAGTGAAAAAAATGGAATATAAGAAAGGAGAGTGCCAGGGCATTGTACTGTGTTGCAGTTGTCCTGGTGTAAACACAAAGATATCAGTTTTCAGGGTTGCGTTTTTCTTTTGTTAATGCAGAATCATTTCTCTCTTGGGTGGCTGAGATAGCAGTGTGCAGATTTTAAATGTCAGCTCAAGCTTTTCTGCTTGGTGGAGCATACTTATTTCTGCCTTCTAAGGTTGATTTAGACTTTATTGAGAGAAACTTTTGTTTAGAACCAAAGCTAAGAAATTTGGCTTCCTTCTACTCAAATTTGAAATACCCAAGATCGTGATCTTCTGTAAATACCAAGATAATTTCTGCTTTTAAGAGCAAAGGTGCTTAAAGGACATAGTTGGCTTAAAAAATCTCTTTTCTCAGGCATTTGGTTGAGAGAATGGGATGTGGAGGAAGGAGAGTTTGATTGTTTGTAGTTTTACGTCAGGAAGTCTAGCAGAAGCCACTGCAACATCTCATAAAACATTGTGCAGCTGTGTGCAGACCTCAGGGTGCACAGATGCATATGTATTATATTTCCTTGGAAGGGGCACAAGCTGAACTTTTCGATTTTGACACCCGACAGCATCCAGCAAAGGTGAGGTCTGCTACTTGTGCTTTAGGTTTTAAAATTAAAACCGTGTGTGTTGTAGTGCTCACATGACATGTATAAATGTATAAATGAGGGCCATTAAGTGAGTGCGTTTACACATCATTTAAATGAAACAACACACCTAACCAGATGGATTCCTAAAATGACTAATTGTGTACTGTTATTTCCATAACTATTGCCCTTCTTGGTATACCCTCACTTCTCTGGTATGTCCATCACTTTGATTTGAGCTTCCAGACTGGGGGCCAAGACCTTGCTTCTCTATGTTTTCTGTGAAGATCTTGGTGTTATTATGTGCAACTGGGAGTGGGATTTTTCTCACCTAACTTTATCCATCAAACACTTAGGCTCTAGTCTGAGCTTGCCTCTTTGGCATCTTCACTAGCCAATGGAAAAAAAAAAGTTTTTTTCAGAGGGCAGTTTTATCCGTCCAAAGATATATATAACAGACAGTTAGATTCATGTAGTCCTCTAGATGTTCCTGTCACTGATTGCTTATGATAAAGGGAGTCTGGAAAACTAACTTGGACAAATTGCCAACCTTTCGATGGGAACAGTTAGTGGGATGAAACCAAGCTTATAAAATAATATCAAAGAGCTAAAAAGAACACAGAAAGGTAGAAAAAGACAACATCCAGGGGCTTTTGGGAGGCACTGAAAGCTTTTACCACACCTCTGCATATAGCAATTTCTATAGCATTTTGTTCAACTTTCCATGAGAAATTCTGTCAACAGTGCTGCATCTTATTATGGTTTCCAGGATGGCTGCCCAATTTAAAACAGGAAAATCAGGTCTCAAATCTTGACATGCATGTAGGACTCCAGAAGCCAAAATCTAGCTACATGTCTGCAACAGCTGGATAAAACTACCAAACAAAAATAGAATGTTAACCGGCCTACAATCCCTCTTTCAATTCAGACCTTAAACATGCCAGTGGCGTGAAGTATAAACTCTTGTTTTTTTAGATTTTGTTGTCTTTGTTCTTGAAAATTGGCAAAGTATCCCATGCAAATACCACCCTCCACCCAGATAATTCTAGCCTATATGAAGTTGTCAAAACACATCTACTTCTTTGTTTCTGTTATATCAACTTTCATTTTTTTTCCCTCCACAGATGGTAAGAGAAAAATAATAATAATGCCAGCTTTTCTTGCAGCTCTTTTTCCTTGGATTTCAAAGTGCTCTACAAAGGTCAATATCATTATTCCCCATTTTTCATATGTGGAAATTGAAGCATTTAACTGTGAAGTGGCATCCAAATATAGAACCTGAATATTAGTTTCCAGTTAGAAACAGAAGTTTATATTCTTTTCAGTAACATTTCCAGCAGTTGAAGTGGGTCTTAAGGAGTACCAGTATGCTAGTAGCGGTGCATTTAGGAGTTCTGGCACAAAGAAAAAGAAATCTGCAAATGTCATTTATTATTGTGACCCATTTTGCTGTCATGACACTTGCTCTTTGCCACATGAGTATGCCAGACAGCTGTGCAGCAAAGTGTTGCAACTTCTGGACTGTTCATCAGTTGTTTTTTTATGGTGATAAAGTGAAAGCTGAATTTGTAATAATACAGGGTATGTGTTCATGTGCACGTGCAGTGTGTGTAACATAGGTGTGTATCTGTGTGCTATGCGTGGTTGTTTGGCTGTGGTCTGAGCTGCATCTGTTAGCAATGAAAAATATGTGTTTTCTCACAGACATAAAACTCTGGGCCACTTAAAGGTGAATATTTTCATTAGATCTCTCCCCATCCTGTAATTTATAATCAGTGGAACTAGTGTGCAGTGCTCTAGGAGCATAAAACAGATAGAAAATAATCATGACGGGAGAAGTTTGTAATGTTTGCCAGATGATAATCCAGAAGGTCTATATGCTTGGAATTTAGATTGGTGACCCCTGTTACCTTCCTCAACAACACAAGAAGGAAGAAGATAATAAGATTATGTATTGGAGAGTAAGTAGTAAGCAGTGTAATGGGGCATACTTCTATTGAAGTGTGTGGACAAGATTTTATAATTAATGGCTAGCTTTATGCACATCCTACACGTGCTGTGGGATACAGCAAGGGGACTGGGTCAGGGGAGGGAAGGGAATGGTTGGAAAGCATGTCAGAGGACCCATGTGAAGAGCTAAGGGAATGTAGCAAAACAATACCACCCAGTCATCCATCTGTGAAAAGGGGAAAATCTTAAATGAAGGATCCTTTCTAGGCTTTTAAATATGCCATATATAACGTATTGCTTTGTACTTCCTGTTTATGTTTTGGCTATTTTATGAGCTCAGGAGAGTGAGTCAGTCAATATAAAAATGGAAAAGCTTTGCTGGAAAATGCTCTGCTCTTTTCATGTGATATGAATCCTGAAATATTAATTTCTTTTGCCTTTTATTCCTAATAGGACTGCAGAGCATTACAGCTCTTGGAGGTACTTCCCAGGACTCTCTGGCTATATCTATACGAGTAAGACCACAGACTGTTCTCTGGCTCTGAGGTCAGTAGCATAAAGAGCTGTTAAAGTCCTTCAGCCTTCAGAGACTTCAGAGGCTTCAGAGGACTGCAACCACTCTGCCTCTGGGAAATCGCCCCTGGCCCCTGTGTACTTCCAAACAGTGCCCAGGAACTGTTTACAAAAGAGTCAATGGCAGACACTGTTTAATTTACTTGCTTAATAGATGTACCCTGTTTTGCTCTAAGCATCATCCATACTGGTCCTGCAAATAGTCACACACTCAGTCCTCCAAGCAGGAAGGAAAAGTAGGGAAAAAATGTCTGTTATTTAGAGAAACTACTTGTTCTTGTTAATGTTAGTAAGATTATGCTGATGGTAACACAGTTATTCTGAAAATCGAGTCCTGCTCTATCTTAGCAATAGAATGCTAACTTAAAGGAGATGATCAGTTCTCACTCTGAGCATTACTTCTGTGCCTTTAGGTAAAGATCTGGGGACTCGGAAGCTCTATACCCAGTGCAGAATTTTCTCTAATGATTTGTCTAGGTTGACTCTCTGACATGATGTTTCTTTTCATTTACAAATCGAGCAGATTTGTTCAGAAGTCACTATGCAAAACTAATAATGAAGTTACAATGTTTAATTTTTAGACTCTGAATTTTAAACATCAAGATAAAATAAGCAAAACTGACTGTTTTCATTAAATAATCATTGCTAATTGTGCAGTCATCTAAAGTTTTGTTGTCCTGGACCTATGCAATGAACGCTTAAACTGGTTTCTTTTGAAATTGATGGGAGGTTTTCCACTGATTTGGTTGCATTTTATATCAGTCTCTATTATGAGCCTTTCCAGTACATACTAAAACTTAAATTAGCACAGAGATAGTGACAGAGGGTCTGAAGTATAAAAAAGCCAAATCTTCATGTAGACTGTATTGTTCACAGGCATACAAATAAGCTTCTGATTGACTGTCTGAGCCTGACCTGAGCTCTGACCTGAAGTGTACAAAGCTTGAAGGTTTTACATCCAAAGTGTATGTTCTCACAGTGCATTCTGGAGCTCTTCCAGAAGTGTCCAGAACTTCCTCTTTGTCCCAGGACATATTGCCTTCCTTTTCTGGCAGCAGACCATGAAAATGTGCAGGTAGAAACAAACCAGAAAATTTCTAGCCCACGGCATATTATGTTAAGGGAATCTATTGTATTGACATATGGGTAACTAGAGATGAATGAACTAGTTCAGTCTAAATAACAACCAGCCCCAACCTTTGCCCACTCAAAAAGTGACCCTAACCCAAATCTTTTTCCAATTTGGATTGGTTCAGAGAGATCAGCTGTCGAGCCTGTCAGCTGGTAGCCAGACACCAGAGCAGACATAACTAATTAGGATATATTCCCTCATCTGGAGATTAAACATATTTTTTGTGCTCCTTGCATGTTCCCATAGTTACAATTTGCATTAAAACCTCCTGGTCTGAAAGCAGCATCTTCAGAAACAAAGCAAGTGAAAAAGTAGCTTTTTCCCAGAGAAACCTATGGGAGTTGAATTTGTCTTAAATGGATGTTTTCTCCCTCAGCAAAGTTCAGCCTGCAACGTTATTGACATCCCGTCCTTACAGAGCATCTGATTCTGAGCTTCAGAACAACTTATTTCTCAGCTCTTTTAGTCAAACTTAGCCCACATATTATCAAAATTTGTCCAACCATATGATTTTGTTACTCATGTCTTGAGAGAAAATATTGCAAATCCCAAAGCTCTAAAAATATGCATAACTTGGCACTTCAGTGAGGTGCTGTGTATTCTGGTGGCTAGAACTCATGAGGTGTCCATGGAATAAGGATAACCCATAGGACTGGGAAAATTTAACTGAGCAGCTGAACTTTGGGCCTCTACTAAACAGCTTGCTGACTGCAAGAGGCAGAGTATGAAGCTTCCCTATCTTTCTAAAAATAAACATTGGTGCTGATGTATGTGTTCTTATACGCTTGCTATAATTGCAGCTTTTGAGTGATTTTGCTTTACCATTTATTATTTTCTGCCCAGATTTCAATCTGGTTCCACAATGGTCAGACAGTGTGCTAATGTATTTGAGTCAGAGTATATTTACCCTGTACTTTGATGCCAGTGGTATTCAGAATCTGGGGAAAAGTTAATATAATGGAGGTCAGGGCTCAGTAGGTTTCAAAACCAAGATTAAACATGCTTATGGCTAAAAAGACCATAGGGCAACTTTTTGATAGGGAGACTATAAACTCACATGTTCCACATGTGTTAATGGATGGTGGAAAAAAGGTTGGAAGAGTATAGCATTTCAGAGAAACTAAGCATCATGTGCTCAATTTCTTTCCAATATGGATTGTGCTCCTGAAAATCAGATTTAATTACATATTATGTATGTATTGCCAGAAATTATTTAGCCATTCTGTGTTCAGCAAGATACTGTACCCTACTGTTGGGGTAGGATGGTAATATTAGTTGTCTGCACAATTTTTTTTTTTTTAATGCCAAACTGTGGACTGATTATGTGTAAATGACAGTTTTATATAACTGGAACAGGAAGCATATTTCCATAATCCAAGTGTCAAAGCTGTAAGACAACTGGAATGGCTTTCTAGAAACTAGGCTTTCTGACAGCCCATATTCATGTCTTTATTTTTGCTGCAAATGCAGCTCAAACTTCTCCTTGCTGAGTCAGTCATTGTTTGTAACAGAAATTGAGTGCTGTTGAATCTCGCTCCTTAAATATTCAATGGCATAGTAGTCAGGATTTATTGGGCATAATGGAACTCAAAAACATCTGTACCAGAAGGCACAGCAGCACAGCAGCACAAGAGCTGAATCGGTGCAATTTTCACTGAATGTAATTTAAAACTTCTTAAACATTTTATACGATTAAAACTGCTTAGGAGCATCTTCTAAGCAGTTTCCCTCAACTTTGTGAGTTAAAAGTTGGGACTGATTTCACCTGCTTCAGCCATGTACTTAGCCAGGTACATACCAAAGTATGCATACTTCTGTGGATACCTTACTTGCTGCCACCCAGCTGCCAGCGCAGACGGGTGAGGTCTCACATGATGTGGGAACAGGTATGTCCTACAGCATTTCAAAAGGCACAAGAAACTTGTGTGTAGGCAGCTGAGTCTGCCTCTAGCACATAGTTAGCTGAATCACTTTCTGTGTTCCTTTGATTGCATCTTCATTGACCTCTTAGGGAGCTTAGGCACCTGGCCCATGTAATACAGGCCTATGTGTAGAGAATTAAATTAGGGTATCTAAATATCTTGCTGAATTCTGCCCTTACTGTATTTAATCATTTGGTCTCAAAGGGAAGAGACAGACACTTCCACCCATCTCTTCACCCCAGCCTAAGACCAAGGGATGACTCTTGTCCCCTCTTGAAGTGTCAGTCTCCACTGACATGAGGTGACATGAGCCCTCTCCCAAATATTTTTATTCTGGAGCTTTGGTGAAAACCCTAAGGCTTGGCAACACAGGTTTCTGTTGTCTGTCTATGCTTCCCACAGGCAGGTGAGGGGCTGAACCTACAGCTCAGAAGTCAGACGAGCTTTGTATTGATGTCGGTGGAGGAGCTTAGGACCTTACAGAGCAAGCAATACTGCAAGCCCAAAAAACCTCTTCCTGGATCAACAGAATGGGATATATTTGGAAAATAGTACACATCTGATCTGAAGGGGGCCAGGAGATGTCACACCGAATGTGTATTTTCACTTGCTCTATGTATTTAATTAGACATAATATGAAAGCATTGCTACCTTCCTGCACAGTTATTTTACTCTTTCTGTGAATGCTGGGTGCACCATCAGACTGAATGGTGAACTTTGTATATCTGACCTCTAATCCACCAGGACAGTGGAGCTTCCCTGATGTTACCTATACTGGACATTTTGTCCTTGGAGGAAAAATGTTGCAAATGTAAGAACAGAAATAAATATGGAAGTGTTTTCTGCATACAGCATATCTTGTCTATTTCTTTGATTAGTTTTAACAATAGTAAAGGTTTGATATTTTCCAGGCATTGTGACTGCTCTTCATCTGAGAATCTCAAAACATTTTAGAAAGATTAAAATTACCCTCACTCTATATGTATATGCTATGTAAGTTTTATTACAGACAGTTTACAATACTGTCATTTAGCACATGCAATCAGTTACAAGGTGGAAAGCTGAAGCAGAGTCCAGTTATCCAGTCTCCTAATCTTGTCACTAGAAATCTCTAATTAATATACAAGCAATTCTTGTGGATAGGGTTAAAGGTACCAGGACCTTCAATGAAATGAAGCTTGGTGAAGCTTCAATGAATGACAAGCTTGGTGCTTGTCAGCAGCTACTATACTGTGGAACCATTAATGGAGATCACTAATAATATTTTTGATTCTGTAAAAATGTGTAGGAGCACTGGAGCTGAACTTCTGGATTGTTCATGTTGCCACATTGGTAAGACAACCCTTATTATAAACCTGATAGATCCAATGGCCTTTTTAATATGAAACTTTCTTTTAGCATGTCTTAAAATAATCACAAGCCCCTCTAAGCAAAGCTGTGATTTGATACATAGCCATGCAGTAGATGTTTAACTAGCTTAAAGCCACCCTGTGATCCCCTCAGATTCCTCTATCCATCAGCAAAACTGCACAAAGGGTGAACAGTTGCGTTGATGCAATGTTCCCTATGGCCAGTGAAAGGGGATTTGGATCTGTCTTATTAACGTTTTGATATTGGTATGCAAGAATACTGGCAGTATAACAAAATAAAGGATAAGACAACCTTACCATGAAGATCCTACAGTCCAAGGTCCAAATTATATAATGCTTATTCTGGCACAGTGCCAATTGCCTTGACAATAACTGTTGAATTATTATCCTTGGACAGAGAAATATAAAACTGTGGATGGGCAGGATGATATCCCCATTTAACTCACTACAGTAGACTCACTGAGTACGGTTGATGGCTGAAGCAAAATAAGGTGTAGACCACTATGTTTAAATTGTGTGAAGCACAGGTCATTTCAAAGTTAACAGATTTTTAAGACCAGAGGTAGCACTGTAATCATCTACCTCTTATTTCCTGCATAACACAAGCCAGAGTGTTCTGCAGATTAATTCATGCTGTGGAGAGAATCATTCTCCCTTTTTCAAAGTCAAGAATTCTGAGCTCAAAATCCTATGGTTGAACTAGACGTGGAGGTGATGGGTTTGAGCTTATTTGTTCAATTATTTCCTGGAGAAGCTGCAAAAGCAAAGGTACAGAAATCAATTTTATCTTTTCAAATCTTCTTCCTCAATTGTCTTATTATAGCAGTGTTTATGATCTGGCCTATATTTATTGCATTCTTCGCTAGCATAGGCCTTGCATTCCTCACTTGATGTTTGCCATGTGTTGGGCATTACTTGAAATACATAGTTCTGGTTTCTTTTCTCCACAGTCACTGGACAATTAACTGATATAATGTAGGCGGTTTTTGAAAATTCATTTCAAGCCATCAGTTATAAAGGTAACATATTGCTAGAGTACTGGCATCAAGAAGAAGATGTCAGTGAAGAAAAGAAAGAGGCAATAAACAATCAAGCTGGCACTAAAATCTAGCAAGATTAGTAAAATGACATAAGCTGTAACCTGCATTCCTTCTTTTGCTCTTCTTTGTATACATACATGCATACATACACACATATATATACTCTTGTGTGTATGTGTGCATATAAATGGATTCTTGCATCTGACATAAAACATAAAGGATCGGGTTTATTTTTTCCTAGCTGTGCGATGAGCAGAGGCAAGTTTCACTGGTCTGACTTTGTGTGTCCAGATTTTTCCTGTGGCTATTATTACTCAGCACCTGTACTTCCACTGCTTCTTGTCTCCTGTAGGAAAGTAGGTCTGTTCAATATCGGAGCAGGTAAAGTGAAGGCTGTGTCTGAAGTCACTGCTTTCTATTTGTACAAGCAATAGGTACAAAGTGGACATTAAACAGGCACCCTGCTGTGTACCTGATCAGTGTCTGTTTCATGTCTATATTTTTCATATATTTATCTTATACCTGCTCCAGGAGCTGTTTCTCTCTCGCACGCTCTTTTTCTCTATCCCCTCCTTCTCCAAACATATGCTTCTTTTTTCTTTTCCTTAAAAAAACCAGATGATGAATTAGGATAAAAAGTGACGTCTTTGGGAAGATTAGATAAATCAGTGCCTCTGGGACACAAACACAAAAAACCCCGTCAGCTACAGGGATCACAGGGCTAATCCACTAGTGAAGATGGGTCTAGGAGAAGAATTTAAAGCCAGTATTAAAATAGATGGGATTCAGTCTATGTGCTGCACTCCCAATTCTGCATATAGATTCCCTCTTCTCACTGCCCAAGCTTTTAATGCAGCAGGCTCAAGGGAGTTCACTTCCAAACTTAGGTGTTTCAGTTCTGTGGGCTCAATCTACCTCTGAGAGCATCAAAAGAACCTATCGCTCCTCATTGACTTAAATGGATGTCCTTACCAGACAGCTCAATGCCAGTTCATGCTATTAGCTCGCCCCTAAGAATGAATTGAGTTCTAATAAACCAGGAGGAATACATCCTTGCATGTATTTTTTCTTGCAGCTGGTGACTGCTGAGACCATATGGCATGCTCTACCTCTTTCAGACAGCTATTGCTCTTCCAGAAGTCTTTCAACCTAACGTTGAGATCAGACCTGTAAGTGGTACATGGGAGGCATGGATAGGCAACCCCTGATAGCTCCAAGAGAAGAAACCATGACTGATACTGGTGAGGAGTCTAGAATAGCAATTATGTGCTGGCCTCTGCTATCTTTCTAGGCCATTGCCATCCACCAGATCTTAAACCCTTTACCTTGCCTTGCTTTAGATCCCTGACTTTAACACTAATGACTGCATGTACAAGAAATTAATCCATTAGTTATGGCTAACAGACAGTATGGCATTGTGTGACTTCGTAGGAGTTAGATATACTCTTATTGTGATATATATAGATTTTGCCTCTATTACTCTTTGCTTTGTATACCATCTGAAATCTTAACCTAAAGGTCAAAAGCACAACAGATACATTTTCATATATCGTCTTTTGTTTTGTCCCCTCCAGAGTGCATATTTCAGGTGACAAATGCATTTGATCCCAAAGTCTCTTCCTCTGAGACCCTGTGACAGTAGCAGATTAGTCACTCCAAACAAAGCATGATTCATTTTGTTGCTCCAGGGAGTACAACGCCCAGAGCAAAGCCCTGAAAGAGTAAAGGTCTAAGCACAGATTTCCCTCTACCTAACCCTTGTTTCCCTCTTCTGGCTGGGGGGATTCATTTGGTACATCACTACTTACTGATCGTTCTGCAAGTGCTGTAGTCTAGGAAGATGTAAAGCAAGCCTGTATTTAAGTTCTAGTGAAATTTAGATGCCACCCCATCAGATGTGTAAGCACCTCTAAAAACTGAAGAATGAGGTTGAGGTGACGGTGGCAGAGATGTTGCTTATCTACCTTTTGCACAAGATGATCCTTATGGGTAGGACATCTAGGAAAGAGGAAAAATTTTCTTCTGTCTGTTTTTCTTCTGCCACTTGCTGAATGGCTTTCTATCATAAAATACAACTATTAAGGCTGTGGTGCGTAGAATCACAGTTTTTTCCATGCTGAGTGAGTGAATACTAAACTCAGGAAGGCACAGGGGTCTGCTTGCCTTCCCTCTTCCTAGCCCCATGAATTTTTCACACATGGGTGCAAAGTGGACCGAGAGGTGAGGCAGTCTCTTATTCAGAATACTTTACAGGTGCTGGTCAATGAGCTCTGCTACAGCATGGGACTGGTGGGCTCCCACCACTTCTGTCCGACATGGGTGTAGATCCTGGATCCTTCCTTTTGCTTGGATTGGTCTGGACCAAGTTACACCCTTCCCTGGTGGGATCTGGCTGTTTGTCAGTGTTATGTCAAATAGCTTCTGCCAGACTTAGCAAACCAGCCTCTTCTTGGGACTGAGTCAGAGAGAGTCAGTCTCTGCTGCCTAAGTGGTATTGCACACATATCTCTTCCTCTGAGCTAGTCCCATCCAGAGGGTAGGACAGAAACTTTCAGCACAGCACCTAAGCATTTAAACAAGGGGATTAAGGTTGCTTATCTGAACATACATATCTAAAACTTATTTTACAGAATGGACTCAGTTCCCTCAATTTAGGTGCATGATTTGCACTCAAATTTAAGGTTCCTAATGAAGCAGTTTGTATAAAATAAGTGACTAATTTCCCTATGTAGATAAGGACGAGAGGCAGGTGCCTTTGAAGACCCACGGATGGTGATTTTATTTACCTAATTCAATTGATACGCACTGATGAGTATAGCAAGGAAAGAGCAGGCTACAGCTGGGCAAGATTCTTTGCTAATATTTTTCATCTTGTGACTTGTGACTTCTTTGTCGTGATCACAAGAAAGTTCCCTGCAAGCTCTGTGTTCTGTTGAGATCTTCCCAAGGGTAGCAACAGTTCTAAATATGCCTTTCTTTTTTAATTATATTGTCACCTTTGTACTGGATACTAGGCTGAACCAATCAAAATGTCACATGTTTGTTTCCAAACATAAATTTCAGTCGTTACTGATCTGTACTGGATTTAATCAGTGACCTAGGAACTTTACCAGCAGGCTCCTCAGCTATTCCAGCTAGATCTGGTTTTAAACAGGTTTTATTAATACTAATTGGGGATACCATTTAAGTATCCAGATAGGATGTTAATTAAAAAGGCATTTTGTTGGCTGATCTTATGGTAATTTTTATGATTTCTGACTCAGATTCCATTCCTCAGATTGTCACTTAAAATATTTCAAGATGCATCTTCTGCAGTATGTCAGATCCATGTAATGACAATGAAGTTGTTCCAACTCATACAAGAAGCTGCAGAAAAAAATTCAACAGCATTCCAGTACTTCAGAAAGTTCCAAATTTCAATTAAATTGAATATAGTCATAACTCTCCCAAAAGATCAATTCAGCCTCAGGAAAGATTACTGCCATAAAATTAATTAGATTCTAGGAGAAGATTTTTTTCTTTTTAGTAAATGTAAAATATATATATATAACTGTGTATGTATGTAAAAAAGGGAGTACAACTTCCATCATGTTTTTTATCATAAATTAAGCCCACACTTTAGAGATGAAGAAAATATTTTCTGTTGTCATAGTTAGATTAGTCTATCTACTCAGATAATAGTTTGCAATATGCTTACAGACAATGCAGAGAACAAATCTACTGATTTTCGAATTCCAGATTATCATAAAACAAAACTCAAATTCTATAATTGAAAGGAAAGCATAGGGAAAAAAAAAAGTACCAGATTCTTTCATGCATTGCTTGTATGTAATCCCACTGACATCAATAAGTGTGTGCATGAATAACTGGGGAAGAGTTTGGCCCAGGATGTGGAAACTATTTGATAGAAAATGCTGAATTAATTTAAATTGCCTGGGGTATGACCACTAACTTGTGGAATGAAAAGTGGCTGAAGAACTATAAACAAAAGCAGAAGACAAAACATTAAAATATAGATTTGTGGGAAGGTCTTTTCCTAGTGAGGTACTTCAGGGATCTGTATTCAGTACAGTTTTATTTAACATTTTCACTAATGATCTAGAAGTAAGCCACCCATTAATGAAAGTCCTCGATGATGAATAAGAGGGTGGAGCTACAAAAGGTGGTGAAAGACAGATAGTACAACGGGACCTGGATACATACCCAAGATTCCCATTCACTTCAATAAGCTTTGGAGCAGATCAGCAGAGATATTAGAATGATGGGCAGGAAGAATGACAAAATGAGATTCATCTTGGAAAATATACAAAGGCATCAGGTGAAAAATTATCCTAGACCTAATAATCAAGTGGAGACAGAAACATAGAAAGCATCATTACAAGTGAGTTTCCAATGCATCAGAGCAAGGAAAATTATATGAATACAATTTGAGCTTTATATGCTGCAAAAGGGAGGTATCATTTTCTTGTGCTCAGACTAGATATTGTGGTATATTACTAGAAAGAATAACAAGGGACCCAAGGGCTAATTTACAAAAGGATAAAAATGTGCATATGCAAGTAGCAATGATACAGTCACCCCTGTATCTACTAGTCCCACTGATTAAAAACTTGAAAATCTGACATATCTTTTTGGCTCCCTACTTGGGTGGTATCTTTATTTACGCTAGCATGCAGAAAAGTACTTAAGCACATGCTTAAGTTTAATTTTAAGCAAATGTTGGAGTGCTTTACGGAACTAGGATGCAAAATTCATGATTTCCTATTACCCAGACTCAACACTACATATAACAATGTAAGCATTCTTTTCAAATAAGAAACGCTTGCTATTCCTGTTCAGTTCTGAGCATTGTTCTACATTTGCCGGAAACAAAATAAGTCTGGGGGAATAATGTGTTTTGGAAACTTTTTATTCCCTCCAACATCAAGTGGAATTTGTTTCTAAAAAATACAAACATTTTTAAAGGTACAAAGATGTATGAGAGAGATTGGGAAGCATGGCTATAGCCTGATTCCTTTTCTTAGTATACCCTTGTAAATCAGAAGCAGCTCCAATGGAATTTAACTATTAGGAAACCAAAAGATCAGAATCACAACACTAGTTTCTTCTTTAAATGAATTTAGCATTTCTGTGATACTGGCTTGAATTTGCTAAAATAAAGACACTTTATATAACTCTGGCACTGTAAAATCATTTAAAAACTTGTCTAAATTATGTAGTCACACCCTTTTAAAATCCTCCTTTGCACCAGAGTAGTGTCAAGCCAGTGGAAGTGACATCCACGTCCTGTAGATGGACGACAACGGCAGGTCACACACCTTAGCTCTGTGTGAGCCAGTGCAGGTTGGCAGGTAGCAGGTAATGCTGTCCATGTGGCACTGTGCTATGCCTGAATAAATGAGCTCTCATTCCAGCCCCTGAATCGCAGGTCCATCAGGGAAACTTTATTTCCCTCAAGCTGGTGTTTCTTTGGGAATCTCTGCACTGTACCCCATGGTTTCCTGAGGCTGTATCTTCCGTGCCAAAAATATTAGCCCAATAGTGTGCAAAGGACCAATAACAAACAAAAATGGGGATACATTAGTAAAATAAGATGAAGTTATTCACTGATGTGGGAAAGCAGTTGCTCAGTGATGCTTTTATCGGTCTTTGAAAAGCTTCTTAACTCAGCTCACATCAATTGCTACCACGTGGGTGCAAGTAGTGGTTGAAACAGTATTTCATGCTAAAACTGTGCAGAATCCCAGGCATGCATGCAGTGCCTTCCCAGCATGGACTCATGAAGAAATGGATTTCAGAACATAAATTCTATTTTGTTGCCAGGACTTCCAAATTTCCATTTTGACAAGGGGTGTGTTACTTAGCCAGCCAACTGAACAAGAAATGATACTGTGGTGGCATAGTCAAAAGTTACGAAGTATCAGCAACGTAGGTTAACTGCAGTTGACTTCCTTTGTGCACCAAACGAGCCAAAAATCATCACCAAAAAAAGGTATTTATATAACTGAACATTGTGCATAGTAGTTAATAAGAATCTCATTCTTACATGTGAAGCAACATAAGTGTCAGAGATGGCACTAGATTCTTTGTGGTTTGTTTTGAAGCTAAATAAATAATTTACAATGAAAGTTTTCAAATTATTTTAGTTTCCTTTTTTGCTCCAGGAATGTCAGTAAACAGACTTCTCTGTCCTTAAGTTGTTTGTTATGAAGCTTTGATATGTAAGTTTACATTTTCTTGCATTGCTAAGCTATAATTCGATGGAATTATCTCATCTGTTTTTATTCCTTAAATATTTCTATTTAGAGAGTCATCCACAGTATTTTAAAATTAAATTTCCATGAACGCTCACTTTCCTTGATCATGGATGCTATCAAAATTTAATGATTTGAAGATAGACTTGAAATGCATAATATGAGAAAAAATTAAGAATGATTTTGTAGTTAGTTAATTTTAGGAAAAAAACCCTACAAAGGCAGCAAAAACTACTGCCAGTGTAACAGTGATGAGTGCATCACAAGTGCCTAGATTACCCAGACAGACAAAAATAAATTTATTCAATACCTCTGAGATAAGAATTGGCTCTGTCATACAGTAAGTGATCCTTCACTCTTTGAATGATCAGACATCGCAATCAGTCAGAACTATAAAAATGTGACTTTCCTCTGTACACCCAAACACAGAATTTTTTTCTTCCCAAATCAAATCACTTTGCGATGTTTGCCTTCTTTCAATTGACCAAAATTTTAGTGTGCAAGAAGTAAAAAATTAATCATTCTTTCTGAAATGAGAATTCCAACACCTGGTGAAAATTGGACGGCATTTCACAGAAATGAGGTCCAGCTTTCTTGTTGTTAAAGATACAACAGTGTTTTTCATACAGGAAAGGTTGTTTATCATGACAGTTCTAGTATTCTGGGAGATTGCATTCACATTTTCTAAAAGCAAGCCTGAGTTTTCATCTGGTTTCAGTATTACTCCTTCTCTACTTTATATCAAAGCTGTTACATGGTTTTCCTGTTCACTGTTAAAAAGTTATTGCTGTGCACCTCAAAGCATGATGCTCTAGGTCAATAGATTAATAGCAAACCATCCTTCTAAGAATGAATGCTTTATTCTGACAGATCAATAGAGTTCAGTCTGTAAAGCCAAACAGACATTATTCATATATGAAGTAGTTCATGATTTATTACATTATATTTAATTGCTTCAAATAAAACAGTGTAAATTCCTATACGGGCAATGTCAGGATACTGAGCTTAATGAATGAAAAACTGCTATTCTCATGTCTTTAGGTTTACCTAAATCCACTGCATTTCTAGTCACATGTAATTATCACCACTCTATCTGCATCTCATGCACAGAGGATTGTCAGTGTATTCTATCTCAGACTAAATTTTATTCTTAGCCTGTATGGATTCTTCACCTAACTGAATATTGCTTACAAAGACAGTGTAGAATCTCTGACATACATTATGATCCCCTTCCCGCAATCTCCTGAAAAAGGTTATATACCAGTATAATTCTTGAAAGCCCCAGAGGCTGATTTAAGTTTTCAGCTAGAAATTGTGCTAAGAATAGTGCCAGAATTGCAGGGTTTTGAGATCTCAGAAATATTTCTGATCTTCATTATTTGTTATATATTCCGTCTGATGACAAATGACTTCAGAAAATACCATAAATACTTAATACACTTGTGATATTAGCCCATTTATAATAAATACTATGGGTGGAGTTATTTTGTAGATGATTTAATGTAATCTCTTTGGCAGACAAGTAAACTGGAAAGTTTTTTTGGCATACAGTTAATAGATAATATGGCTTACTACATGATTAATAACTTAGTGCTTCTCATTGCGATACATAAAATGTAGTAAAAATAAATAAAACCATAAAACAATTAAGGGGATTTGTACTCACTGGTTCATTCCTGTTTATGAATATACAGTGTTAGTATAAACAGACAGGGGGTCCTCACTTTATCCTTTTATCATTTCCAAATGTTGTTATAAGATGGTAACCCCACTGAAAACAAACAAAACAGCATGTCATGTAAATGTAACTTCAATCTAACATTGTGTTAGGTCAGCTCGGCTTTGAGAAATATGTGGCTTTTTCAACTGTTACTTTTGCTGGAAGCTTTTGTTTGTAAATGTCAATGATATCACTTAAAAGCAAAACAAGAAAACCTTATGTGGAAAAGTTGCAGAAATGGTATTCACTAAAGGCAGTTTTCAGTTAAATTCTTCATAAGACTTTACATTTTATGCATTTATCAGGATATTTCTTTAAAGAAGAAAACTTGAGTTCATAAAAAGATTTTGTCTATTTTCATGTAAAATTCCCAAACCACACCCTTTATATTAAGAAAAATGTGTTTCCAGTAACATTTTCATTTCAGTGAATGCTATACTGTCTTTTAAGATGCAAGGTTGCACCCCTATGGTGCTATACTTCTTCTTCACTTCCTAATTTACACAAAACAAGAAGTATTTCTGTGAAGATGGCTGAGAGTGTAGCTGTCAAGAGGAAGGAAGCGCAACTGCATGGGCAAACATAGCAGGGGCCAGGAACCGGCCTGCAAGAAAGTAGCAAGGTAATGAGAGGTGCCTCATTAGAGAACGGAGTTCCATCTAACCTCTGTGGGTACAAATCCTGCTACCCTACAGAGCTGGAGTATTATAAAAGGAAGGTTATGAGAGACTTTGTAAAACTGTTAATATTCTTCTGAAAACATAATGTACAGGAGTTTTCTATAAGAAAGTTAAAGTGATGGCAAGTAAGAATATATCCCACTTTCATATCATGAACTTGGAATAAAGGCTGCCAAAGAAACACTTTACCTTGTAACGTGTATTTAAGCCATGGAACTCATTGCTGCATATAAATAGTACAGATATAAATAAAAAGTATAGAGAGGCTTAAAAACTATTTAAAAATCATGGAAGAATTAGATTTGGAAACTCGGCTACAGACCTTCCTTTCTGGAAGCCTCTGTCAATTGCTGGAAAATGCAATTAAGATGTAACAAAAGAAATACTGCTGCAGGTTGGTCTGCTTATACTCTTTCCCTCAGTTTCCCCGGCTAGGAAGTCTTCATCCAGGTGTGCAGGCAGGATGCTGCTTTGAGTGTCCCTCGACCTGCTCAGCCTGAATGCCCACATGTTTTGGTAGGTACAAGGCTGGGCCCAAACATTTGCCGTAAAAGAAAGGGCTGCGTAGCCTCATTTACATGAAGTAGGTCTGGAAGGCAAGAACTTGAGAACTCTAGCTGTAGTTGTAGCACTTATTTTGTGGGCTTTAACCCACAAAAGTTTTTAATTATTTTTTAGTATTTTCTCCATTTCTTGAACTACTAGTTTGTTAATGGTCAGGTGATGTGCTGAATTAATTTATAAATCTCAGGGCTTGAAGAACAACATTTTTCCTTGCTATTAAAACAAGCACTTAACAGTATTTGCAAAATGCTTGTGTTCATCATTTGATCTTCATTTTCTTTTGTCAAACACATTCACGAAGCTGTACGATTGCAAAATGAATAGCTTTTACTACTGATAACCTTTGATCACAAAAGATACACATTGCTCTATGTATTCAACTCCTAAGATGATAATTAGTAAAATTGTGATGGCCATACTCAGAGGAGAACAGCTTTACTGCATGAGGAAACACACTGTTCACCATAAGTGTCTCACAATCTGGCATTATTTTTTGAAGATGGTCTCAAAATAGTTTGTTTTGTGATTGTTAGGGAAAAGAAAAGGGAAAAGAAAAAACAAAAGGAAATGTGTTTATAGTGTGAATACATTATGCTTTTTCAATCAGCATAGCCCCCTGAGAATTTGTACTGCAAGATGAGTGTGTGTGGCTCCATGCGTGTTTGCATGTATTGAAGGCGTTTTTCATTTCTACTATGTAATAAGGCTTGAACTGATGCAAGAAGAGGACGTTTCGTTCTACAACTTTATACTACAGGAAGAGCTCAAGAACAACAAAAATAAATTCACATACTCTGTGTTCTGTTCAATAATGGTCTTTTGCAGGACAGTCAAGTTTCCCACAGAGTAAATACAATCCATATTATGTAAATATGATCTTGTGTACATTCATTTAATTTAACATTACCATCAGAATAGCACATTTCACACGTGGGAATGCAAACCCCAGCAAGGGAGCAAATTAACTGCCCGCAAATTGTTTGCTAACTATGAAGTTTTCCAACAGAAATCTCTAAGGTATATCTTTACCAAGGGCACAGTATTAGAACTCTAATACCACATGTTTCCATTTGAACAGATGGCAGTGAAAGGTTTGGCTGCAATGTGTTATTAGTTAACAGAAAAAGACTTACTGATAGAGATCAAGGGTACTGTTTAAATTTACTTAGAGGAATGGCGGTTTGTAATCCATTCATACTTGCAAGTATAATTACTTTATAATTGCTTGTAAGTGGATAGAACCTCAAAAGTCCAATGTCTTTTCTGCTCCAGAGACTGTATCTTATCTGCTGTTGTAATCATCTCTTTAATGTGTTAAGAGATGCCTTAATTCAGGTCCATCTGCTGTTGAACTGTGACAAGTTGTAACACCATTTCTGTAATTTCATTTCTAAAAATTCAGAGGAAGCGACCCATTTTATGAATGCTATGATTTTAAGAAACAAGAAATCATTGCTTATTAATGAAACAGTTTGCATTAAGTGTCTAAAAGCTAAAGCAAAACACATGCTTCTGTTATTCTTGTTACTTATTTGTGCTTTAATACAGACTGCTGGGTGCTGGAATTCCTACACCCGGAACACTGACTCCTGACTGAGAGTTTGAGACTCAGCTGGCACATCAAGAAACACAGTCTTCCCCTACTTTCTGCTTGACCAGAAAGTGTCCAGTGCATAGCAGGTTCAGCCCTCAGTCCTCCCTGTCAGATCCATAATGCTTCCCAGTGACAGGCAGGATTGAGTTAAGTGACTTCAGAGTGTCTGAAAGTCCTGTCTGAAGTTAGTGGGACCACTCATATGGACATAGTTAGCCATACGTGTCAGTGTCTGAAGGACAAGGATGATGGGTGCTGGGCTAAGCTTGCCATTTCACATTAAAATAGTTGTGGAAAGATGTATTGAGTCAAATTCTATTGTATTTATTCTATGTGAATAGATTAAGGTTAAAGTAATCTCCAGTCAAATAAGAATAAAGAATGATATAGTATACATGTCAGAGAGAAAAGTTTACAACAAACATGTCAGTAGAAATGTTGCCATATTTCAGTTCTGCACAATGGGCTAAGTAACAACTGAACACACATAGAGTAGGTGAATGAGTCAGCTTTCATTTCACAAGAAATTTCCCTTTCTCCATATGCAAATTCCCTTTTTTAGAAAAAATTGAGATTTGAATATTAAATTTATTTCTTAATTTCATTCAAGATGCACCTACATGTGTTCAAAGAGAGGCAGACTGTTTTTTAAATTAATATAACATATTAAAATAACATATTCTTTTTTTCATGTACAAGGTTTTAGTACTATATGAAAGCAAAAATCCTGTTGACATTCAATATGAAATATGCAAATGTACTTATCTCTCTCATGGGGAAATTTTTTTGTTAAATTACTTTCAGGAAAAACCATACAAAAATGTTTATTTGATATTTAGGACATTTCACTTAGAATAATTACAGTTGTGATGTAAAATACTTTTTCAGTCTTACTGAATCCTGTTACTGCTTCTGCTTTTTATTTTTTTCTTGAATATGTTTTTTTTTTGACAAAACCCCAGAATGTCATGAAAATATAACTGCAGTTCTAGGAGAAGTGTTCATGGTCTTGTACATGATTCAACTTGTATACTAGTGCCAAATACTAATAAAAATTCTCAGCTGGCATTTTACTCCATCTTAAAATACTTTTACAGTCTCTTTTTTGCCATCTCCAGTAGGAGATGCTGGGAACATGATGTCATAGTCTTCTGAAAAAAAAGCAAGAATCGTATATAAAGAGTACACATAAGATAAATTCAGTTTAAGACTTGTAATCCCTTTACTCAATGCCGTTAAGCCTTTTCTAAAGCTTTCATGGGTTTTGGGAACCCATACATCAGGAATAACATTTAGCCATCAGAGAGTGTCCAGCACAGAGATCAGAGGTCTAGAAAATATGACCTCTGAGGAGAGATCGAGAGAAGATGATTTGTTTAGTCTAGAGGAGCAAAGACTAAAGGGAGACATGATAATAGTGTTCAAATATGTACAATTGTGCTGCAAAGAATTGGGCAATAATTTGTTCTCCTTGTCCACTTAGGACAGGGCAAGAAGTAGTGGTCTTGAAATGAAGCAAGATAGAAACAAGTGAGAAAAACAACTGTGTTTTTGGCAATGAAAGCTTTGGGTGCCACAAATATTAGCAGAAAAGTAAGAAAACAACAGTGACAGATCTTTTATCTTCCAACTAAGAGTCTTATGTTAGATCATTTTCCTATTGAAGTAAGTTGAGCTATTGAAACAACAGAATGAGAATCCTAGCTGTAAAAAGTGGGAGTCTATTTCAGAAGGTACTTACTGAAGCAGAACCTTTGGTCATTACAGGTAACCAGTCAAGCCCTTGTTCAGCTATGGCTGGGAAGCAAGGGCTATTTTCAGACTTACAACACACATAATACACATGTGGTGTACTATGCTAATTCTGCAGGTAGTATTTGTGAAGTTCTTAATATTTCTTGGGCTTGGGTCAGTTGCCTAAAAAGAGGCACCTAATGCCTTTTGAGCCACTAATGCCTAGTGTATCCGAGATGTCCATACAGGAGTAGCAGATGTAGCCCCAGACCTAAAGGAGACTTCTTTCCTTCTGGAATTGCAGCTGGAGGCCAGGTGTGATAGGTAAAGCTTCTATAGGAGTACTAGAAACAAGAAAATGAATCGAGTTCCTAGTGCCTGGAGTGTAAAGGCTTGTCAGCAAACTGGAAAGAGTCTATAAAAGTAAGGTCAGAAACATTTAAGGTTTGGAAAACATGTTTTTTAATGACACTGAAGAAGCTGAAACAATTAAGTAGAGAAAAGTGAGGGCTACGAGTGTGAAGTGTTTGCAAAGATTCTGATTTCTAATAAGGAACAATTTGTTGAATATTTTGTATGCTGAACTTAAGAAGTTCACACTAGAAAGTTAACGTATGTTTCTGACAGCGAGAGTCATTAAAGTGGTACAATTTGCATAAAGATGTGATGGATTGTCTTACTGTTTGAAATCTGTTAAATTAAGAATAGTCCGTTCAAAAGACATACTGTGTCTAAAATAGAAATTATGAACTGGAAAAGAACTGAATTTTTGGGTCTGTGTTATGCGTAATGCTAAATGAAATTATATCAGCAAGTTTTAAGTAAGGCCACAGATAAAATATTTGTCCTCATCCTTTAATGAAATTTGAAATACACCTACTGACCTTTGTAGGCCTTTGTAGGTTTGCTGTAGCTGCACACATCAACACTTAAAATTAATCCAAAATCACTACAGTAGATATTAATAAGTATTCCTCTTGGTTGTAAAAGATAAGGACTTATGAATTAATATCTGTTGCATTAATTCGGTTTCTTTTTCAACATACTGACTACTTTTCTATTGCAACACCAACTCCAGAGCAAGGTCAGTTTGTGTAAATTTTGTACATATGTATGTGGATATATATGACCATCCTTTCTCCTGCAGGATAAAGTTTTAAAACTCCAGGCCTTCATATGCCTAAGCATGTGGACCCCATGGTCAGTAATAGGAGTAGTTTCATAGGGCTCAAAAAGTTACCCAGGGCAAGATTCAGTTTGAGGCTAAGGTGCCTCCATGTAAGAGTCTATGGATGAGTTAGGTGCTTAAGGGCCTGTTACTGCTTGTGAAAAGTGGGATTGTATCTTACACCATTTGAGATGCCCTGTGATAACCTGCAAGGCTCCAGAAGGGTACAAATACTCTATAAGCTCTGCAATGCATCTGCCAGCCTTGGCACATGTCACATATGCTGGATATCTACAAAGAGCTTGGACATCATAAGTGCTACTAGTTACTTGTGTTTAGGCAGTTGAATCTCACTTTTCTAGTATAAGTTAAAAAAACCCATACATTCAAAGTAATGACAGACAAGAAGAAATTGAACTGAAATATGAATTTTTAAGCCTCTCATTGTCATCTAAGTTTAGTGTTTCACAGTCTTTCAATATTTTTATCCTCTTTGTGAGGCAAAAGAGGATTGTTACCCTCATTTTCAGGAAACAAAACACCATGAACAAAATAATTCCTTAATGGGAAGAACTGAATTTTTGGGTCTGTGTTATGCGTAATAAAGTTAAAAACACACTAGTGCCGATTGACTCTTGTATCAACAGTGCCTCTCCAGACACCAGTCTTCTCCTACTCTTAGGTCACAAAACTTCATTTATAGTTTTGAATGAGTGCAAGAATAAAGGATAGGATATGAATATACAAAAAGTTGCTTTTCTTCTCTCTATCTCATTTTTTTTGGCTGTACTACAAAGACTTTGATAATGCACTTCCTCAGCGAAGTTCTTTTGATAACTCTGGAGGACCTCTGCTACATCAGATATTTTGTACTGGATAGTGACAGCAGATAATTTTTCAGAACCTAAATTCTAGAGCAAGTAGGAACTTAAACAATATTTGAGTTACTTTGAAAAAAAAGTCAGCTGAAATTTTGTAAAATATTATGGAATCTCTTAATAAATTACTGCAAAAATGACAAAATAAAAAAATGCAAATCTTCCTGTAAGATGCTAAAAAGAAGCTTCTATGATATTCTTTATACTTATATAATTAAAGCAAAGAGCAGCTACAGGAATATTTTGTCTTTTAATCCCACAGTCTGTTTTCATTCAGTCTTCCATCCTGTCTTGATATCCTACAGCATATAGCCTGGAGAAATGAAAGATTAATATACTGATCCTGGATCGCCAATTAGCTTAATTCAGCTTTAAAAGCAGGTGCCTTTTTTATAAATTTCTGGAGAAAAAGTGCAAACTTTGAGTTTGCACCACAGTGACGTGGATGCTGTACAGTTCCTTGGGCAGTTGAGGTCAGGTTTACACCAACAAGGGCTGAGACAACAAGCTGGAGGCAGTTGTGTCTGCAGGGCCAGAGCTGGAGTGAGTTTGGGAGAGGGGAGCAGATGGATTGCTCTAAATAGAAGCCACAGCATAAAGCAGTGTCTAGGCAACGTGCATGATCTGAGACTGGGCTCCAGATCAAGTTCTCTCGTGGTATAGCCATGGCCTGGAAGTCATAACCGTGGGGATGAATTCAAAGTTTGGCATGTGAGGATTCTCACTCTAGTGTATTTCTTTTTGGCCATAATATTTGCTGATCTTGTTCTTCCCTTAGTGCACTATATAACACTATTCACCTGCCATGGCCTGTCGTAGAATTGACTGAATATTTGTGATAGCCTTCTGTTTCTAATAGCCACTTGCTGGTTGTTGGCATATAGCCACAATAAGACTAGAATAGCATAGGCTAGGTGGAACAGAAGAAGATTGTCTTCTTTTAAAATACATGTTTTATAGCCTCAGGAAATTGCTATAAACCATTGCACCTTGGAAAAGGAATAGGGGTTTCTATTTAAAGCAGCCTTTTCAAACAGCCCCTTGACTTGCTGTGTAGCTTGTGCAATCACATGGACAGGACTGGATGGAACTTATTATTTTTAGTAGAATCAGAGAAGACCTGCAAAGCTGGCAGACTAGGTGGGCTTTCCTGATGGCTTGCTGATGTCAAGGCGTGTGTGGATATCTCATAGCTTACACAGCTGTAATGTTCTTTCTCACACTCTGGCTGGACTATCACATATGTTGCCACAAAATGTTAAGACATCAAGACTCAAATGTTCTTTTGTTCCTTTTTCCTCTCTGTGTATGTTTTACTCAGTAGCTTTGTTTATTTTCTTAAAATATTTCCTTTTTGTTTGCATTTCTTGGCAAAGGCCTCCTTGTGTTTTTATAACTGTAATCTTCTTTTGGTCCCTCTGCCAGCTATATTACCCAAGATTAGCCACAAGTGTACTCCAAGGGCTTCAGTTCCTCAGAGGCACTCGTGGTGTTAAAAGGAAACCAAAAATAGCTTTTCATTTGCCTCTCAGCCTAATTTGTTCAGTCCAGGTACAACACTAAAGTAGAGAAACATTTTATAGCATTGTTTTCCTTTTTTTACCTATCATCTACATTCAGTAAATAAAAAAGGTCATCTTATGTTGAAGAAGTGCGGCAAAAAAGCAGATAATTGTCTTTGGTGTGGAATTATTTATATTGATTTTTTATATGGTAGGGAAATGGCTATTGTAGAGCAGCATAAATTCCCTCAAATGCCATTTCTGAATCAGAACCGCCTTATCAGCTACTGGCATTTCAGTTTTCATGTAGTGTTAGGAGCCCGTTTTTGGAGCAGGTGAACATGAATGCTGTTCCTGTTTCCAGTTAGGATTAGCATGTGAGACAACCATCACAACATGGCTTTTGTAGGGAAAGATCAAATATTAATTTACAATCAGGTCAAATGTACTTTATGATCATTTCCATATAATCAATGTCGCTTATGATGAGGGAACAGAAGAAATCCCTTTTTATGCGAACCAGAATTCCTAAATGGTTAATCCACAGACATTTTGCAAAAAGCTACATTTCTAACCTTGTGCAATTTTTAAAATTTTATTTTACTAGCAGGCTGAAAGTTGTTGGCTTGTCAGAAGCTTCCTTCAAAGAGCTAAATACCAGCACCTCCTGAACTAACAATGACATGTTTTACTAGTAGTGATGAAACATCTTCTATAAACACTCCCTACCTTACTGACCATCCTTTCCCAGTATTGATTCACCACTGAAATATTTGTGTCACTTGAGTTCAAGTACATGAAACCAAACCTTTCAGTGCTTGGAGTTGTATGAGTGCCACTAAAAGCAGCATGCACTTCAACAGTTAGTGAATTAAATAAGCAAAAGCATGCTAATGGTCTCTGTGAGACCAGTACTGCTGACCTTAGAGAGAGAATGATAATAAAATGAAGAATACAAACAAGAGATGGAACCATGGGCCTTTTATGGGTCATATCAATAGAGCATGCAGGGATTCAGAGCTACATGTTATCATTGTCAGACCATCAAAAGAAATGTATTTTCTCTTTCTTTAGAATTGTGCTATCAGAAACTACTCTGAATAATTTCCCTGAAATATTTGCAGAATCCTATCCTTATTACATTTCTGCTCAATTCAGCAGTTGATAACAATTGTAAAAAACTTGAACTAATCTCTTAAAACCAGGAAATACTCCACAGTTAAGAGAAGTTTAACTCTTATTTCACAAGTCACAATTTGGCCAATAAAACATGGAGTGCAAATAAATTATATGGAATTATTTTTATTGACAGGATATTTCAGAGTTGACTGGAATTTGACTTTTCTTCTACCTGGAATTATTTAATATGGTGTTTAATTATAAGGAATAAAATGACTGGTGAACAAAATGTGTTATCTTTAGATAACAGATATTTGAAACCGAAGAATGCTAGATTCAAATTACAAGCCAGCAATATTTAATTATGATTTTCCTTTAAAATATCCCTTACTATATATTTAGCTAGAGGGACACAATCAGAGAATATATGAAAGACAGAATAACTAATATAAGAAATAAAATATATTTCTGCAGTATAATATGCCTACATAAACCAAGGGGCTTCCACACAAATTGCATTTCAGCTTTTTTCCTCTTATTTATTTACACTATATTATGTATATTGTATCTCATGATGGAGAGCAAGAATGTGAGCAGCAGTATAGATCCCCAAAATAGAGTGGGGCCAACTATGCCCTTTTGGAAGTCTTTTGTTGGTTTGAATGGCATGTTTTCTCCTTTGCTGTGAATATATTGCAGGCATTTGTGTAAAACTATTACCCACTTACTCAGGCCTTATAAATCAAAGAAAGACTTGGGCCAAAGCTGGGAAAGAAAAACAGATTACCTCTTTCAAAATATGAAAGTATCCTGGGATGTTTTGTCTTGACATGGGCAGATGTTGGCAGTCAAGCTATTTGACCCCGGCACCGTTTCATTGACTATTTATTTTCAATCACATGAGAGAAGGAATGAATCCTTGATGTTGCTGAATTCTTGATGTTGCTGAATTCTTGATGTAGTATTTTTAAAATAATTTAATTTAGGGCGGTATAAACAAACATATGTAAGAATGGAGAACTGGCTTATTAGACAACACAAGAAAACAAAAAAAGGAGGGAAATAATGTACTTTCTCTCCTTCCCACTCCAGAAAACAGTAAAATCGTGTGTTCCAAGTCTGTGAACATATATCCAGAAAGATAATTTTACTTTCAAGAAAACTGTCCTATGAATGCTTATAGCTTGTAATCTGTTTGGATGACCATTCATGTATCACCCAATAGAATGGATTTATGATAGCAGTGAGGATTTCGTGGGTAGTATCATGATATTTTCATGTTCTTAATGCATTTACTTACAAAGCTATACATATCAAATGAACACCCAAAATGGTTTTAGATTTTTTTTTTCTGTTTCTTACTCAGCAATGTAAATTTACCATGTTTATCTAAAGTACAAGTGCAAGTAAGAAAGGTAAGATCAGGAAGAAGTTTATAATATTTTGGTGGTTGAGCTATTCAACCAAGTGAGAAGCAAAGCGTTGGTTCTTTGGAATATTGCCTGCATATGCTAGCTGACATAATCTAGGAAAGACAAGAAGAAAAAGAAAATAAAAAGTAGCCCTTCCAAAGCTACTAGTAAGTAAATGCAGAAAACTGGCACCTTTACTGACAGACAGTAGTCATGCATTTTTTGTCTATGTGTATTTTACCATCATCAAATTTTAAAGAAGGCAATGGACTTCTGAAACTAGAACAGTTAGCTATGACTGTTGCTAGCCATGGCCAGTCATGACTCCAATCTAGCTTTCGGCACACTCCTATCTGTTGATCTCCTCTGTCATCTTCTTTTACATAAATACTTCTTTCCACCTCTTCCTCCTTCTTATTCCACCTTCTTAATTTTCCATTCTCCAATCTATATTCTTATTGAGAGGTGCACACCTTTAAAGTATTATGGACGAAAAATACATGTTTTTTTTTCTTGAATATGTAGAATGAAATGAAGGAATATTAAAGTCCTGTAAGTATCTTTTTCTTACTGCTGTGGGCACTGACTTGAAACATTCCCTTTTGTGTGTGTTAAACAAAATACACAAGAAGCAGTGTATTGCTCAGAGCTTACGGGAAATATCTCATAATTTGTGTCTTCCCATATGTATTTTTTAATGTTTTATACCTGCTGCTGATTTCATTACTGATATATTGCAGCATCATGCTGCCACAAAGGGGACTGCCCCAGGGCTATTTAAGGCTAAAACCAAGAACACTAGAGTTTAGGTAGAAAACTCACTCACACTCACAGGTAATTTGTATCTTACACAGCCGGGACAGCCGGCAGGTTGAGTGACATTCTTACAGTGATGCATTCATTTACTTACACTTATTTATGACTATGTCATACCTTAGCACAAACCTCCATGTGTACACTTTATATACACTTCCTCTATCTAGCTTCCATGTTTTCAGCAGACATTAACCATATCTACATTTTAATTTTTGCACCTGCAATTAATTGTCTAAAGAAATCCAGGTAAAGAAAGGCACTGGTGTGGCTGAGAGACACACCAGACAGATGTGCGCACAAAATACGCTAAAACTTTCACTCGTGTTTACCTTGGTTGCCCATTAGCAATGGTTACGCAATGCTTTGGGTACTTGAATTTTGAGAAGGAACATAAAAACATTAGGAAATGCGGGAAATTAAGGGCTCCGCAAATGAGGAATAAATCCAAGTATATGCTGCTAATTGCTCTCTCTTTAAAAAACATGATTCAGTAATCACTCCTACGCAGCAAAGATATAATAACACCCTTTTCTAAATACAGTAACAGTAACAAGAGCTGCTGGAGAAGCTGACTTTTCCTTTAACTACTGTTCTTTAAAAGTGATTCTGTTCAACAATGTACAAGGTCGACAAGTCAACGCAAGACCACCCTGCTTGGGGATTTGCTCTCAACACAGAGTTGTGTCGAATCCCTCAGCTGAGAAATGTCAACCAGCACCTTTCATATTTATGGTGACTCATAAACAGGAAACTCAGCCCTGTCCACGACACTGGAGCTTTTTCATATCTTAGATCCTTTTATGAAGGAAAAAGAAAAGGGTAAAAAAAAAAAAAAAAGAAAAAGAAAAAAAAGAAACCTCTCAAAACAAAACAAAGAATTTAGCAGGACATTTAAAGCAGCTGCCTTCTATTATACGTGCCAAAATAAATATTGCCAAATTAGTAAGGCATACTGAAAAAATTAAGCGCTAAATGCAAATTTTTCGACTGAAATACAATGGTAGAGTAGCCAAGGAGCTTGCAATGGTATAGTTCATCTTTGTAAGTAGGTGTTTTGGTTGGCCAGTTGCTGGAGAGTGACATGGGAACAGTAATATAAAAAGAGTGCATTTCTGTTACACCCAAGATGAACAGTTTGTTTTAGAAAGTTCAAGTAAACATTTTCTAACATACATTCACTAGTTTCAGAGTGTCTTTTGCTACCAAGAGAGAGATAAAAACTGGTTTTAAAAGTCTCTTATGAAAATACAACACTTCAGAAATGGTAATGTCAGCATGATAAATTATCCAACAAAATTTTGGTGGAGTTTCTCATTTCAGAATAATGAGAAAATCTTGGTTCTATTCCCCCATATTCTTATAAGGACACACATGGCCTTTTTATTTCTGATATGATTTAACCTTAAATAACTAGAAAAAGCATCACAAGAACTGCTATATACATATGTTATAAATGAGTATGAATACATATATATATATCTATATATCTATACCCAATATCCAGAGGGAAATAACCAGTCTAATACACTAAATCTAGTGACTGGGTAGTTCATACACATGGTTTACATGAGATCTCATGAGCCATTTTTGTCAGTGTACTGTTCACTTTTCCATAAGTAAATTTCAATGTTACTGAAAAAAAATATTTTCCATTGGGAAAACTGAAGCTCAAAATTTTGCTTCAGGTCAGTCCAACCCAGACTTTCTTGCGTTTTGGCATTACTAGTTTGTTGGCTTGACACAAAACATTCAGATTTAAAATGAAATGTTTAAGGTCTCCCTTTGATAAAGCTGATAATACATTGCAGGAAACATACTGTGGCCAAGAAGTCTGATCCATGTGGCAAAAGCAGAGATTTTTTTTTTAAGTAATGAAGCTTGCATAGATCAACAAGGTTCTGGGAATGATACAGTTAATGTGGAACTGATTTTGAATACCAGGCATACCTCTCTGTTCCATAAACCAAACAGAAGCATTGAGATTCAGATTTATCAACGTATTTTTCAAAAAAGTACATCAAAACATAATATTGATCAATTAGTGACTCACAACTAGTTGGAGCCTTTCCCTTGGAGAACAATTTCAATATTTTAACTTTTCATCCTGAATTCAGGGTGAAAAGAGCAGTGAAATATTCAAATATTTCTTGGAACCAGACTCCATTTTTTTCCTTGTGCAATTTTTGTTTTTGACCCACTATAGCTAAGAGTTCTCAGGTAATAATCCCACCTTTACAGTTTGAGCAAGCTATACTGAAATAATTTTCATTGTAAAAGTAAAAGCAAACTAGCAAGATCTCTCCCCAGCCTCTTCCCTTCCCACCAAACAAAAAAGAAAATGTCCAGTTGCAGCTAAGAGTTTTAGCCATCTTTTCGGATAAGATGGTAAGTGCCTGCATTTCTATCCTGTAAGCATAGCTCTCATTGACCTTATCTGCATCGCATCGCTTCATTGCAGGGCCCCAGCCATGCAAGGATTGGTGTTTGGGAGCAGGCTGTGTAAAATCAAGTGGCACCTGCTTCTGATAGACAAAGATTTTAGCTTCAGACTTTCTCTCTTATGCTCAACCTTATACTTTGGTTGAGCATCTACAGAGTTGCAACTGAAACCTGTCTTCCAGCAGACTCCGGGGAGTGACCACTGCTTTGATTATCAGCAAGAACATTTGGCAAAACATGTGCAGCACAATTAAGAGAAAACAAAGTTGTGAAGTTTACTGTTTGAGTCAGCCCAGTTCAAACCAAACAAACTTATTCCAGCAAAATGTTATTGGTTTCCTTGGCTATAGAGCCCTTCTGGAAAAGAAAAAAACCCACAAAAATCCCAGTGCAATTTTAAATTCTGACGCACTTTGGGGGTTAGATTTTCCTCACAGAACACTGCAAACAAGTTTTTTTTGCATTAATTTAAAATCAGAGTGGATATTTTACAGAAAGCTGGCTTTCTGTGCTCTGAAGAGGCCTACATGTTTCCTAATTTGTCTTGAAGCTTTGGTCAGGGTGAAAGAGGGAATATTTCCATATGCTGAAAACTTATATGGGCCATGATGAGGCTGAGACACAGTGGAGAAAATAAGAGCTGATCCAGGAGTTTTCTCATAACTGAAAATGAGGCAAAACCTAACTCTCAGGCTGGACTCAGAGGCTAAGTTTGCATCACCACAATTTTATGTACCATGGTGGCATTTAGAGTATAATCTTTAGCCCACGCCAGCGCTGCTTCTGTTGGGGGAGATGCCTTTCTCCCCATCCCAGGAGGCCAGTCTTGCAAGACAAAATACCAAATTATTTTTCTTTCTCAGATTTATACATGTTTATCTTTTTTAGAATTCATCTGAAGTAAAATGGATCCAGCTTTCTTTCAAATAATACAAAACATATGGGAACAGGGTTGTGCAAGTCACAAGTTGACAAGAACCAAAGCCCTTCAGTGATTGTCTCAGACCCACATGATATTCTCAAATCTGACAGACCCGTTACGCGAGCAAATACTTGTAGCCCGCCAGCCAGCTTCATAGCAACTTCACAACATGGACAGCTGTGAGGAGAGTTATTCCACTTACTTGTTCTTCAAGCCGATTTGTGTTACACCATTTCGGAGGGCAGAAATGGGTGAATCACATCTTGTGCCAAAATACTCTTGCTGTGACACAAACTCCTCTTGCTCCTGGAAAGCTAATATCAGTACAGGACCTATATCAAACTCACTTGCACATATGAACAAGCCCTCAAAATTAGCTAATATCAGCGTCCTCTCATGCTGAATTGGTTGATACATGTTACATTGCAAATTGCCGTGGCAGAGGTAACCATTGCTTTGATAAAAATGGAGAAAAAGGTTCTTTTTTGAAATTTTTGCTAATATGGTAATTATAAATTAGAAAGTTTAGAAATCAGACAATTTAGAAAATTTCTTCATACTGACAGCCATTGTTTTCAGTCACACCTGCCTTCTGCTTTCTGCTACCTTTAGAGCAAACCACTTTTTGTAAGAGTTTACCAATGTGGAGCACCCTTCATATTCATCACTGAATTTGGCTACTGGGTATGCTGAAGATGTTTACTTCACCACGAGTTTAGATGTGCTTCATACAAATTACACTCCACCATGCCATCTTTCTAATGTGACGGTTACGTCCGTGCTGTGTGGATGTGAGCTGTCACCTGCTGTTCTGTACCATGAATCTATGGTACAGATGCATAATATGGATGTCATGCAGGTTTTGACTGTCATGCAGCGAAGGTGGAGTCCGACTCATTTGAAGAACTGTGTTTAGGCAGCACAGGGGTTGCCACTCATGGTGTTCAGATACCTGAAGAGCTGAAAGCTTTTGCCTGGCAGTGATCATCAGCACTTGACCTAGAGCACATGCATCTTCCAGGTTTCACAGAGCGGCTCAGGTGATAGGCTGAATGCACCCTGCCCTCCAAAAGCTGCAGGCCGCTCTGTCCAGAGCATCTGCGCTTGCTTTCTGTGAGCAGTTTAGTATCAGCAGACCTGCAGCCCAGCCTGACTTTGTGGCTGCGGAGTAGGTAGGTGTGCCCAGTGTGCTGTACGGAGGGTAGCTCGCAAGCAGGAAGCACCAGTGGGTGTGACAAAGCTGGAGCTGGAAGCAGTTAGACATGTCGCATTATGTAAGTAGCTCAAACTATGCAACAGCAGAAGTTCTGCACGTGCCACAGGCAGAGCAGAGCCAATTATGTTTTATCAGTCTCAGTCTGCTGTATTGTCCCCTTCACTTTTTGACATTGATCTAGTGGAACCAGTGTGTATAAAGACACACTTTCATTGTCTTTCTTTTTTTTTTAAAGTAAAAATATTTCAAAGAACCCCTTCCCATCAGTAACACCATATGGTTCTATTTTACTTAATTGTTGCTCTACATAAGAAGACTGGAGATAAAAGTTATTTTCTGCAAAGTCACAGCTGTATTGCCAGCTGCATTACTGGCAAAAGTAGTTATTCTAACATGATTTTTTTTTCTTTTTATATTCTTGATATATAGCTTAGATTTATATTGTCTTCATTCATTTGCGTAAGCTGGAATAATCTAATGTCAGCTATCTACATCAGAGTCACTAATTTAATGAAAACATGTTTAACTGTACTAAGCTTCCTAAAACCATATGGAAAAATCTCCCTTAATGTACATGCATACAGCTTTGGGGAAGACAATCAAACATAATCTGAGCACAAAATGTGGCCACTTGCTCTATTGAAAGAAAAGAAAAAAAGCTAGAACTGTACCTATCCCTCCATCCCCCATATTACCAGGAGCCAATTTTTAACAAAGTGTAATTGTGTTAGGTACAATCTGAAGAACACACTATATTCTTTAAAATGCTTAAGGATTAGTGTCTTCAGCTAGAGGGACAATCTTGCTATTGTCTCCAAAGCTTGCAGTCTTGTTGTTTTATCTTAGAGGAAGTTTATTCCTAGATAGTGATCTTCATAACATGGATTCGAGAACAGAGACATTGACAGTTAGTGGATATAGTTTATTGCTTCTTCATAAAAGCACTATTTAGTAGCAGGAGTGAATATTTGAGTCAGCAAAGATTTGCATTTACTCCTCTCAGCTTATCTGTCAGGTTTTGCTTATTTATAGATCTTAGGAGCTTCTTTCTAACTTTTGGCCATAGCCAATACTTTGTCTGACTTTTTAGATGTCCACATGCTTTTTGGAGAGGGCACAGTTTAAACTTTAACTTTTATAGTTACATAGGATGTATAAAATGCTTGCATAGTGTGGTTTGTATGCTGAAAGTTGCACAGATCAGGGAAGATAACTGGCACCAGGAAATTCAAGACACATTCACAAATGTGTTCCTGTGCCAAAACATCCCTAAAGTTTTCAGAAGTCACTTTCTAGTGCTTTGCTGGCGGCCTTGGTGCTTTCTGCCTCTGAAAATCCCTGTCAGTTAGAATATCATCAAAACAGTTACAATTTCTAATTAGACATTGACATAATGACTGTTGTCATTATTTTGTTGTTTTCTATGAAACATCATTTACTCTTCTGTTTTTAGAAGAATTACTGTGGTGGTTTGTTATTTTTTTTTACTGACTTGCCAAATGGATGTTACCAGAAATAAACAAATAGGATTACCAAAGTGCCTTTCTTTGTGGGATGACACTCCTCTCTCTCTCACGGCCACTGGACAGAATACCTTGAAATCTGAAAAAAAGGTACTAGTTTTGTTATCTAAGTTAATTTGTGACATTTTAGGAGATGTTTATCTGTTTGGAAGTATATTAACTTCAAAAAATCAGTGACATTATCCATTATTCCTGATTATTATTCATTCTTTCATCAAGGTTGACAAATTTAGTTTATTAAATAAAGCACACTTTTGGGAACTTTATGGTTTTCAATCAACATTAACTCCTTTGGCACCTGACTTCTCAGAGTCTCAGAGCAACCTGAAGACTCCCAAAACTTCACATGCATGTTTCTGTAGCACAACATACTGCTCTGAAACCCCCCAGCCCAAGCTGCAGTCAGGACTGAGCACTATCACCGCCTGATGACACTACTTGACTTGTAATGTTAGTTAGCAATAAGAGTTTCCTACTAGCAAAGACAAAACTTGTGGAATAAGAAGAGAGAAGGGAGCAGGTTTCCATGTGTCTCTGCCTTTAAACCAAAGCCTCTTTACCACCCCTGAGCTCCCACCACTTTCCCTTTCTCCTCCCAAAGCCCCAGTGACCCTTCCTGCTCCAAAGCAGCACATCTACCGCAGACCCTCCCAGCTTCCCGTCAGATGCTCCCAGCCCCCTCCCTTGCCCCTTCTGCCCAGGTCCCTGCCAGCTGAGACTTGTCATTGCGACCCACATCCACCCTCCTCCTTTCTGTTACACATGCACTGAAAGCCAGCCTCCTGAGTTCTTCACACTCCCATGGGCCACCAGCGTCTGTTCCTGCCAGCCACAAGCCCTTGTCAGCATTTGCTGGCAGTTTTGAAAGAATGCACCTAGACATGGGATGAATGTAAGTAAGACTGAGATGGGGCCCTATGGGGACAGGATATGTCTGAGAGTAGGTTAAACCCAATAGCAGTTGCCTGCTAATATTACAGAAGTACTTCTGAACAGCAGATAAGAAGTATCCCTGCTTCCTCCAGGCATATCTGAAGTGATGATTTTTTTTGCAGCTTCCCATATTTTTTTAGAAATGACATTTATAGTAAACTGCTGAAAATGTGCATCTGTCTTTAATAAAGAAGGTACTTAATTAGCACATCTCCTCTGTTGAATAAGAAAAAAAGGCAGAGAGGCAGGAGGAAGAGATTTATTTTGGTGCCATTTGAATCATAGCTAACCTATCATGCAAAGCCTGAAATAATGCTAAAGCTGAAAGAAATGATGTATAAATGGAGAAGTCATCCCCCATGTTTAACAGGAAACAGTAGATACAATACACCATGTTCTGGTGCAGAAGAGCAGCTTTCCAGTGGAATTATTCCAGATTTACACTGTTCTGGCTGAAACGAGAAACTGTCCCACAGAGCATATGTAACTGTAGGAGTAACATGATATTCTTTTTCCTTGGATGATCTTGTTCAAGCTCTGCTTGAACTGCTACCCATGGCTGGCAGTCAGTAACATGGCCCGGTTAAGTGCTGTACAAACATGTAATGAAAGATAGTCCCATACCTGAAGAGCCTGAGACTTGACTATAGTATTAGAGGTTGTATATATATCAAACATATATAATATGTTTGTAGGAATATATCAAACACAGAAAGCAGTGAGTTTGTTATTGATAGAATGAAAATAATAATTTTGGCTGTTAGGCCAATGATTATCATGTTGTTTGAAGGTGTTTAAGAGGATCCTGATATGGTTTTGTGGATACTCCTTCCACACTGGGTAGCAAGAATAAAGCCTCAAGCTGATTTTGGTAAAATTGGACTAACAGATGGTCTAGGTGGGGACCATTTGGGACAGAAAGAGTACTGTTTGGGGGACAGAGCACTATTGTCACCTTTGCTGATGTTGGATCGTGGGCCACAATGGGTAGGCAACCACACAGGTTTTCACAGGCTTTCAGCCCCCTCAACTGATTGTCATGAAGGTGGAGGTGGCAGGTTACATTTTGCTGGTGTGGAAAGACAAAGAACTAAAGCAGGAGCAGGACATGAAAGCCCATAACTTGAAGGTTTAAAAGAGGAAGATGATGTGTCTGAAACAACCAACCAAGAAAACTATGTTTGGAACACTGTTCTGAAAGTATTTTAAGTGAAACAGGATAGATTTATATCAAAACTACAGAGGAGGAGGGAGTAGAATCTAGAAGATCCTAATTTATATTGACAGTTGTCAAACTTGTTTTGATTCTGCCTGATATATATTGGTTATAGGAAAAAGCCTTAGAGAAAGAATTAAATTCAAGTTAGAGTTATCTGAAATAACTGTAAATAAATTCATGACAGAAGCAGATTAATTATAAGCTGAGAAGCAGGGTAAATTAGTACATTTAAAGTTATTGGTGTGCTACCAGAAGCTACAGGCTTAAAAATATTCAACATGGGCAAATGCTGTGTCCAGAAAAAAATCCAGCCCAGCTATGACTGCTGTTTCACAGTAAGTAGATAGTCCCAAGTTGATTTCTGTAGAAACTAAAAATAAGTCAGGACTAGGCATGTTTTGTGTAGACATATCAAATTTAAGCTCACACTGTGCTCTTTTTGGGTGCTTTGAGAAATGTCCTAAGATTTGAGTTCATGCGTATAGAAACAGGACAAGGAAAGGATGTGTGGGTTACTAATAAGAGTATGAGGGCTGAAACTGTGTCTCGGTTTATTTAAACAACCCTCTCTCCATTGCCGTGTGTTCCAAGGATGCAGCGCCGTTCTCAGAAGACAGGCTCATCTTCTGTCTCAATGCAAGTTGAGTGGTAGTACTCATGGTTTTCTTTGTAGCCTGTTGTAAAGCTAGTTTAACTGAGTAGGCATCTGGATCCAGTGTTCAGTAAATGGGGGAAAAAAATCCAGGTGTTTATTTTTTAAAAAAACATATTACCTTCTTTCAAATATCCTACTGCATCTGCTGTCAGAGTATGTGCCATTTCACTTCATGAATGACACTGTCTCCCTGTGCTGGGAATGTTATCCTTCACAGCTACCCCAAGGCAACTCTACTGTATTCCAGTGCCACAGCCAGCCAAAAGAATTAAAACTATTTTCATTTAATGTAAAACTTTCAGAAATTATTAGCAGCTATATATTATCCCCATTTATGCCACTCAGTGACTGCCAATATTTTAGATTATCATTTAGCGGCTTTATCAGAGTTGTCCACGTTTTAGAAATTTGATATACTTTTTCTTTTTATTAAGAAGTACTTGAAGAAGGCACAGCCTTGACTTGTAGGCATGTTGATGCAATGCTTTCCATTCAAAGTGTGCCCCTATTTGCTGGTCTATAGTAAATGTTGAAAAATGCTATACAATAACATCTGTTATTACACAATAGTTCTCCATTTGCTTCCAGGGAGCTTACACTAACCAAGCATTGCGTAATTTTTTTCTTCACATAAAACAATGAGAGGGTATGCTGGCCTGTAAAAGACTGTATGGCCTCAAGTAATAAATACCTCTCAAAGACACTCAGCACAAAACCTCATTGTTAGAGCAGTTTTGCCAGAAAAGTTGCACTGTGGCTCAGTCCAATGAAGAGTAGCGATCTTGATGCTGAAAGATTTAAATTATCTCAGAAAGATTTTGAAAGAATTCACATATCAGGCAAGTGAGTCAAGATAGATATGGCTGGTTTATGTGATTTGAGTGACAGGTGCAGTGCTGGCTGCACAGTGTAAGCACAGAGCTGGGTCTGTGATTACATCCCTGACCTTGCTAACAAAATCATACTGTCCTGAAAAATGGGAATAACTCTTTGCTCAGTCTGCACAGACTGCTTTTGGAGCTTGTGTCCCAATGTGATCATCCTCTCTTTTCTCCTGAATAACACATGACATGAAGTTCGTTGCCAGAGCAGTTGTAACTTTTTTTTTGAACCATTAAAAATGTGATAAATGGTGGTATGTAGGTGAAAAAAAATAATATAAAGCATTTAGATTTCTTCTAAAGTTTTAATTTATCAATGAAAATTCAAAGAGGAAAACCTCGTTTAACTCATACAGGCTTGATTTTTTTTTTGTGTGTGTAGAGACTTGTGACCAGAGATGGCACACATCACTGTGTCCAAGCAAAAGCCTGTTGCTCCTACAGTCTCTGTAAAGAATTTGTTACTATTGTTAGTTGCTTAACATTTGAAATTAGATGCCTTCTGGACAATGAACATAAATAGAGCCAGATGGGTTCCATCTGGACAAATATAGATGTTTACATGTAAACTGGTCCCTATAAAAATCCCGCTGTAGTCAGTGGCAAGAAAAGGACACTTTCAGCCTTTGATTTATCTCAGGTTAAATTAGATACATAGAACTAGCCAGGTGAATAGCCATTCTCATAGCTCCTATTTCTCCCCATGGATTTCAAAGGGAGGTGAGTCCTACCCCTCTTATCACAAAAAATGTAATGCCTTAAGCAGTTACTATGGTCTTAGTTAGAGTTTGTAACTCTTTAAAAAGACTACATTCAAAAATGCAAAAGGAAGACGGAGAGAAGTGGGACATTTATATACTTAACTGGTTTACTTTTGGCAGTATATGAAAGCTAACACATTTAAGTAAAGTTCATTATACCCTCAAGTAGCAAAAATCAAGCATGAAGCTACATTTTTTCACAGGATTGCTGTCGATGCAACCCTGTTGATATTCCAAAGGGTGACAAGGAGTAAAAATCAGTGCAGAAGTAGCCTTGACAGTGTCATAGTAAAGGATATGCTTTATAATGCATGTTTCCCCTCCCACTCTCTCTGTTAATGATTATTGGTGTAGTGTGCTTTGTATGGGAAAAGCAGAGCTATTATTGGTGGTTCTCCCCTCCTCCAGGTTTTAATACTGGCCTCATACAGATTGTTGTGGGCCAAGGCCAGTAATTCTCTGTCAATGCTTTTAATGAGGAGCAGGAAACAGGGAAATATTTTTGGTCCTTTTCTTTTGGAATGAATGGCCCCAAAAGAATATTATGTAACGTTACTCAACTCCAAAGTGAGTAATTCCAGTGGTTCGACAAGAGCATCCTAGTCCAACTTTCGGGGGATGGTGCCTTAGCCAAATAAATGGTAACAGTCCAAAGCAATGCAGGCTTCCACTAAACATTTGGAAGAGCTAGCCCGTTAGGACATTTTTGTTATGCTTATTTACCTTTTGCAATATCAATGCACTCCTTACTCAGCTGTAGCAACATGCCTAGCTGAAGTCTGAAGCAGGCTGCTGCAATTCTTTGCTACTTCATATTTTGCCTGTGGTACATGCTGACCCACAGTACACATTGAAAAAGAAGAATTGTGTTGACTTGCTCTGCATCTTCAGTCTTGAATTTATGAATGAAAAATGCACTATCAATCACCCTGATTATGTGGTTCCTAGTTTACTACAAAGGCAATATTAACATAAAATAGACTCTTCTGTGAAAACTGAGCTTGATGTCTGGTCTTAAATGAAAGGGCCATCAACAATGATGATTCCCATAGTAGTAGGGCACTCTCTAATGAAACAGAAGACCTCTAGCAGAATGATAAAATAATAGAAAAAGAGTTATAAGCTCATATTTAAAAACAAGCATGATCTTTATTCAAATAAAGATACTATCCTAAAAAAGGGAAGGTTGAACGGAGAGAAGGACAAGGAAAATGACAGAAGGCCGGAGAGTTTTCGATGCGGCAGAAAGTTGACATGGAAAGTTTGTTCTGCAGATTTGTAATTCTCTTGTGTTTCCTGTCAATAATGGGTGAGTCTAAGAAGTTTGTTTGCAAAGTCTATGATCTCCTTGCTTTAGCAGTCATGGTTTGTCCAGAGAGTTAATATGTAAAGTGACCTTAATGATGGAAGTCTGGAGACCTTATGCATATGTTGCTGAGATATTCAGACAGTGTTAGGAGATGTGGCAGCAAAAGGTGGCATTAGAGCACCACAGTCTGTGGAATAGCTTTGGGCACAATTTTTTTTCTTGCCCACAAACCCTGGCTGTGGTCCAGCTAATTATTTCTCTGCTGTCAGTCTCAACTTTTTCCTCATGAAGCCATAATTCCCAAGAGGGAAAGGAAGGGAGTTGGTACTGTTGAGGCTGGATAGAGAGATGAGAGGGCTGACCTGAAATTAAGTTGGCTTTGAGGAAGATAGGATGCAAAGTCTGAATTCAACTCAGCAGTGTGATGATCATTCAACCATCAAAGCTGTGAGATCTTGTGGCACCAGAGTTCATCTCGGGAGGACCATCTACGTACATACTCCAGAGATTGGGGAGTATCATAAAAAAGACATAAGACACTGAACATAGCATAACTCTTTAGCTAGAGGAATGACCAGCAGACTCTCTTGTAGCTTCTGCAGAACATTGTTTCCTTGAAGGAAAACTCTGGGAATTGGTGTAAGATGAGCAGAGGGACAGCAAGGCTTACGGCAAAATGGAGATACAACTGAATTATGTTTTGTCACAGAGCAAACTGATAGTACTTTTCTTGTAAAAAAAAAAAAAAAGTGTTAGTTGTTATTTCCAAGTTATTCTTTTGTTCAGCAAAAGATTGATTTCATGTGATTTAAAGAAAGAGGGTGATCACAGCTGTCTTGTTAGAGAGGTCCAGAAACGTTATTGAAAGAGCATGCAACAGAAGGAATGCCCTTGTGACAATAAAGGACACCCTGAAGTTCTTTTTGTAACTGAGGATCTCCACAACAGCACATTCAAAACTGCTAATGGAATGAGCTTATGGGAAACCATTGTAGCTATTACCTGCCCAGAACTGCCTCATAAAAGTTCTTAAGCATTTCAACATGTTTTATTTTGGATGGCCAGAAAAGCTGGGAGATGTGGGAGGGTGCAAAGAGCTCTCTCAAATATCAACAAATATATAAATAGCAATCTTGACCCCTGACAGCTCACAGTTCCAGAGCAGCAATGCACAGAGAACAGAGGGAGGGATGAAAATAATGCCACAAACGTACAGGATGAAATTAATTCTTTATATCATTCCAGTGAAGTCATTCTTGACTCCTGCAGCAGAACAACAGTCCAGATGAGCTGCTAGCATTTTTTACTTCCAAACGGTGTAAGGAGATGGAGCATAAAAGGCAAAAAGCTCAAACAAAATTTAAGAAAAGTACTGAAGAAGACTGTTGAAGTCTTCCAATTCCCTTTCCATACCTGCTTTGAAGGTAAGAAAAAAGGTAGTCTAAGTCAACAGAAAGTCATATTCTATAGAATGAGACACCATATTCACGATATTATGTTGAGAACATCTTGCACTTACAACAATAGAGAAATGTTTCTGTAGAAGTTGGAAGCCAGCAATTACCATAGCACCTGCCCCCACTGCAACTTCATAGAATCAGAGAATACCAGGTTGTAAGGTACCTCAAGGATCATCTGGTCCAACCTTTCTTGGCAAAAGCACAGTTTAGACAAGATGGCCCAGCACCCTGTCCAGCCAAATCTTAAAAGTGTCCAATGTCAGGGAATCCATCAGTTCCCTGGGGAGATTATTCCAATGGCTGATTGTTCTCATTGTGAAAAATTTTCCTCTTGTGTCCAATCAGAATCTCCCCAGGAGTAACTTGTACCCAGTACCCCTCATCTTTTCCATGTGACTCCTTTTAAAAAGGGAGTCTCCATCTTCTTTGTAGCCACCCTTTAAATACTGGAACATAGTGATAAGGTCTCCCCTAAGCCGCCTTTTCTCAAGGCCGAACAAACCCTGTTCTCTCGGCCTTTCCTTATATGGCAGCCTTCCCACTCCTTTGATCATCTTTGTGGCCCTTCTCTGGACCCTCTCCAGCCTGTCCACAGCTTTTTTGTACAGCAGGGACCAAAACTGAACACGGTATTCCGGGTGTGGCCTGACAAGCGCTAAGTAGAGCAGGATGATGACTTCTTTATCTCTGCTGGTGATGCCCTTGTTGATGCAACCCAGCATCCTATTGGCCTTCTTGGCTGCAGGAGCACACTATTCACTCATATTGAGGTTCCTGTCCACCAGGATCCCCAGGTCCCTTTCCATGGAGCTGCTCTCTAACCAGGTGGATCTCAGTCTGAGCTGCAATCCTGGATTATGTTTTCCCAGGTGCAAGACCTTACACTTGTCTTTGTTAAACTTCATAAGGTTCTCGTTAGCCCACTCTTCCAGCCTATCCAGATCTTCCTGCAGGGTGGCTCTCCCTTCCAGAGTGTCTGCTTCCCCACTCAGTTTGGTATCATCAGGAAACTTCATCAGGGTACACTTGATCCCATCATCCAGATCACTTATGAAGATATTTAACAGCATTTGGCCCAATATCAATCCCTGGGGAATCTCACTTGTGACAGGTTGCCAGTTTGAAAAGGAGCTGTTTACCACCCCCCTCTGGGTGCATCCTGTCAGCCAGTTCCCCACCACCGTATAGACCATGTGTCTAGACTGTAACGCATCAGTTTCTCTAGGAGGAGGCTGTGAGAAACCATACTGAAAGCCTTGGAGAAATCCAGGTAGACAATGTCCACCACTCACCCCACATCAACTGAGCAGGTCATTTTCTTGTAGAAGGCAATCAGGTTTGTCAAGCATGATTTGCCCTTGGTGAACCCATGCTGGTTTTTCCCAGTTGTGCTTCATTTGACCTGGGATAGCGCCCAGGAGGATTCATTCCATAACTTTCCCAGGGCCTGAAGTAAGATTGATGGGCCTGTAATTTCCTGGATCCTCCTATAACCTCTTCTTGTAAATGGGGGTGACATTAGCCTTCTTCCAGACTTCTGGGATGTCCCCCAATCTCCATAACTTCTCAAAGATTATGGAGAGCAGCCTTGCAATGACATCAACCATCTCTCTTAACACTCTTGAGTGCATATTGTTAGGGCCCATCAATTTATAGGGGTCCAGCTCCTGTAATAGTTCACATATCGACTCTTCCTTCACTGATGGTGGGTCTGTGTTTGCATCAACCTGGATTTTTGTTCCCAAGGCCTGGGGCCCAACAATGCTAGTAAAGACAGAGGTGAAGAAAGTGTTGGGAACCTCTGCCTTTTCAGTGTTGTTGGTGACTAATTCACCTCTCCTGTTGTAACAGCGGGCCAGTGTTTTGCTTCTGTTTCTGCTTGTTGTTTACATACCTGAAGAACCCTTTGTTGTAGTTTTTAACATCTCTGGCCAATTCCAATTTGATCTGAGCTTTTGCTTTTCTAACTGCATCTCTGCATGCCCTGGCAATGCCCTTGTAATTTTCAACAGGTATTGACCTGCTTTTTTCCATCTCTGGTATGCTTCTCTTTTGGTTTTGAGCAGACTCATAAGCTCACAGTTAAGCCAAGGGGGTCTCTTGCTCTGCCTACTTCCCTTACCTTTAAAGGGGATGAACTGTTTTTGTGCTTCCAGGAAAGCATTCTTGAAAAACTCCCAGCACTTCTAGCTCCTTTATCCTCCATGGAAGCTTCCCATGGAATCCCTCCCAGTTGAGCTCTGAGTGAGCTGAAGTTCTTCTAAAATCTAAAACCTTTGTCTTAGTACTAAGCTTCAGCATGCTCAGCAGGATGCCAAACTCCACAATATTGTGATCACTGCAGCCAAGGCTGTCACTAACTGAGATATTACAAAGCAGGTTTTCTTGGTTGAACTCAACCTGGAGAAGTTGAGTTCAATGCTCTTGACTTTTGCTCCTGTAATGAGCCACCCCATCTGAGCTGCTCCCTATCTGCTGCAAGACTGCTTGTTGAGTGTTATGCAGGTTATATTCCATTGGCATCCATGGAGATCCAGCCCACACAGGAAAAAAGTGACGACAATTTGGATGTAACATTTTCATCCCAACTTCATCTCAAGCATTCAAAATTGTTTTAATCTGAGGTAACTTCATTTAAGGGATTTGGATCTGAAGTTTAGATTTACCCTATTCTAAAGATTATATCTTATTACATGATTCAGAGGCAGATGGATGGCCTGATTGCAAACTTCCTACTTAGACTTTTCTCCTGGGACGTGGTTCAGGCTCATTTCTCATTTTCATATAAGCTTGACTGTCAGTTTTTTATTTTTATTAAAATGGACTAATATAGCCAAGCCAAAATAATGAAGACATTGCTCATTGTAAATTAAATTTAGAATGCAAAAGTGTCTGTGCCAATTAAAAAAAAATGTTATTTTCAAAGATAGACTTTGCAGACACAAATTTCAAACCACATTATATTGCTGGAAACTTTTTTTTTCCAATGGAAGTGATGACACAACTTTAGATGGCAACATCCTGAATAAAACATTGTAATAAATACTCAAAAATGGTTATTAAGGGAGGAAAAAGGCTTGGTATTCATATTACACCATGTAGCCTTTTGTCCCCTAATCTTCAGCCTTATCCAATCTTGAAAGATTTATAGTTTGCTAATTCTATAAGGCAAAAGGACATTCTCCTACCAGCAAGGTCAGTCAAATCCACTCCAGGCAGTGATCAGTGGATTAACACATGTCACTGAACTCCTTATAGGTTTACTGCTGCCAGGACATTTCAGTTAAAGACCATGACACTGTGAATGTTGAAACGGACAGCTGGTCTTACCTTCTGGTTGCTGAAGGCACGAGTAAATTAAAAGCCCTCAGCAATATGTTTCTTTGGTGTATCCCTGTTTAACAGCGAGTCTGCTCTCATAAGCCTGGTAGATAAATACTGCTGTGTATATACATGCTTATATAGTTGGAGATTTCCAGAGTTCTCGAATATTTTTGTTTTGCTCTAGAGGAGTAAAATCAAGTTTCTGACAATCCTCTCAAAATATTAGGAAAAAGTTAAGTTGGAAACAGATACAGAGCCTTGGTCCAACTCCACTCAAGTTAAAGTTTTCCCACTGACTTCTATGGGAATAAATCACACTACTGGAGTGGGTGGTCCCTCCGTCCTGCACAGTGGGCCAAATCACCCCCAGATCCTAACTCACCATGTGCTGTGGTTTGGACTCACTGCTGCTTTCAAATTTCAGGTTTGGCTGAGTTGTGCAGTGGGAGGAGTGCAACAAAGGATGGGTTCTTACCAGACTGATGCTTTTGTCTTCCCAACTTGGCCCCTGGCACAATTTAGAACATCCTAAGGCGCTAAAATCTAAAAATTATGAGCAGCAGTAATCAGTCTTCAAGGGCAACACTGGCAGCTGGAAAACACTGAAACACAGTAGTAGTTACCCACATGCATTCCCTGGCCATTAATACCAGCTGAAGATCCCCCAAGCGTATCCTCAGTTGGCCTTTAGAATCACTAGGAAAATACAAGGGGACTGGAACTGAGCTGAGTCATCTGCCTTCTGCCATGGTGCTTGGCTTTTCAGTCGTGTGTCATACCTCAGCTCAAGACCAGTAATACTTTGAGGAACTGGTTATCACTGGTGCTCTTAAAGAATGACTAGAGCAAGCAGCAGCATCCTTCAGGTACTGGTAAAAATTTATTTTCCTTTCAGTATTTCAGTGCACGTTAGCAGCTGTCCTTTGCTGGCCAAGTTGGCTAAGGTATACTGAAATCATGGAGCTATAAAAATTTACATAAGCTGAAAACTGGATCCAATCTTTATTTCTTGTTTGCTGTAGAGTGAGTGTATAACCTGTGCTTGAAAAATATTAAAGGAGCAAGTAAGTATAACGATCTTTGCCCAGATCCACAAACGTAGTAAATTGCCATGACACCTCTGAATTCCTGGAACAATATGGGTTTGCACCTGTTTAGGACCCTCACGTACATGATATTACTTGAAAAAGCGTGTCCAAACATCTGCATACAGTTAAGCCCTAAAGAACAAATTTCAAGGTAAGATTAAACATACTACATATCTACAAATATCATCACCTGTCAACAACTGATCCTAATTCTTATGTCTAAACATGGCACTTGTCTCTCTGCCTTCCCTGTTAGTAAAGTCCAGTAGTCGATTGAAATTGTTATATTTTACCCCCCAAAAAAAGAAAAAAAAAAAGTTGTTTTGAATTTACTGCCCTTTCATAGACTGTCTTGTTCTTGCATTATATGGTTGTCTGAAATGGAAGGGATAGTTGCATCGAATAATTTTGCCCTTGTAACTCTTCTCCCATGCACTCTGTGCTGCCCTACTTTTTGCAATCTGGTTTACATATGTCCCGCACCACTGTGTAGCTGTGTCCAGGTACGCTGTGCTCAAGGAAGGGAGCTGGCCTGCTGCACGTCAAGGCTTGGCTGCCAAGCGCCCACAGGATGGATCAAGTGGACGAAAGGTTTCCTCCATCTTTTATGAGCTGCCAAACGCTGCCTTGTTCAAGACACTTTAATCTTCAGGGCTGGAAGACAGTCCAGGTTTATTATAAGGTGGGTATTTGAGAAATAAACAGCTGTTGGCATCTATAACTTGAGCTCTTTATGCAAGATACATAGGCTTCCTTGTAGTAGGCTTTAGCAGATATTTATGTGATGCAGTGCCCTTGCAACTAGAATTTTGTGGAAAAAAGAGCACGTGGAAAATTACATCATTAGCTAACTTTTGGAACATACCATGCCTGGTGTACTTTTTGGTCTGTGCTCCTCCCTCTTTCCTTATTTTTCAGTTTTGACCCTACATTGGGTACATATGGTGAAATGGGGGTGGTGAGATGGCAATTGGATAGATTTTCCCTGACAGAAGACTGGTAATCCTCATAATTTCCTCCTGCATCGTTCCTCCTCTTTGCTTAGCTCTATAAGTGACAGGTTCTGCTCATTCTTGCCTGCCTTTCCTTGCTTCTCAGCAAGCTCCATTAGCAAAATCCACCTTCTTCCCTGCCATCCTTTTCCAGACTATTCCACCCGTATTACAAAATTACAGAGGAAAATAGTGATGTTCCCTTTATGAATAATAAACAGTACAATCTAAGAGTTAGAATAAAAGCAGAAGTCAGGGACAGAAGAGGTTATAGCTCTGCCATAATGAATGTACCAGAAAGGGGGTGTAACTCCTGGAAACATTGATAACAACTGAGGGCAGAGGTCTTTAAAGCAGCCCTGGGACCAGACACATGGGAGATGGAGGAGCACAGCTTTCTGTCTGTGCTTGTGTATCAAGAGGCACGGCTAAACTCTTGGGTGCAGCATGTACCCCTGCTTCTGGGTCCCAGGATGGCATTTTGAGAAACATTCACCCATGAATATTGTGGAGTTTTCTTGACAAGGCCACGGCTAGCAGGGCCATGCCAAATAAGAAGCTGTTGTCATTGCTCCTGCTCTACGAGTAATGGCAGAAGTCATGAGGATGAGCTTCAACTCTGTCTCTTACAGAGCCCATGGAGTGCTCTACAGGGAAATGTGTCAATTAGAGACAAATCAGGAAAATACATGCAGGGGATGCCATCTACTCCCAGGTCCAAAAATTACCACTGTGGCCTGGCCAATGGATTTGTCCATAGTGTTTCAGCTGGAAATGTATGTAAAGAAAAATCCACTTAAATACCAAAACTTGGAAAACTGTGTATATATAAGTATTCTCAAAATTTCAATTCAGTCAATCTCTGTGTCACCCAGAAATATGAAAAGTCCTAGGTATTAAACTCTGTTTGCATAATTTACTTACAATAGAAGGTCTTAATGGGAAACATATTTTTGTTATGTATTTACACAGTGTGCAGTAGAAGTGTGGAAAATAACAGTTTTGTAGCAATGATTAAAATGTGAACATTTCTGAATTAAATTGAGGTTTTTGGTTTGGTTTTCTTGAGAAAGAGCTCTTGTGTCTGCGAGCTTTGTCATCTCTGTAATTTAAAACACAGTTCAGAACATAATTATAATGGAAGGCAGTATATCCTACTTTAACATTAGTCATTAAGAAGCTTGACATCTACCAGTTTGACACCTAGACCTCTCTTCAGGGAGTGGAGAGGGTTGGCACCTCCCCAGCTGATCCAGCACATCAATCTTAAGCACCTCTCTTAGGATGGGGTGAATTGCTCCCTCAAAGACACCTCTCTCCATTGGCTGCAGATGCAGGCTACACAGCAAGCTTCAGCTGACACCTCACTGCCAATAATCTCCTCTGTTGACAAGCTTAGTGTTCACAACAATTTCTAAGGATTTGCTGGTTTATTATTATTGTCAGTCTACATTAAAGATCCAAATTAGAGATGTAGCACTGTGCAGTATACTTCAGCAAATCAAAGTATTTAGCAGTTTCTCCTGGACCGTGTTTTGGAAATTTCTACCAAGTTGTTTTATTTTGTTGTTGTTGTTGTTTTGTGGGTTTTGGTTTTTTTCTTCCAAAAAACATAAAACCACTTCCCCTCCTCTTTGTCCTAGGGGGCAGAGAGGAAACAAAAAAAATCCCCTATCTAAAATTTTTTTCTTTCTCCTTGGAAAATATGAAAAAAAAAATCAGTAGTTAATACTGAGGTTATTACACTAGGATTCATTATTATTTAAAACCCTAAAAAGGCTAACATCTTTTTCCATAAAATGTAAAAAGAAAAACTTAAGGGCTTTTGGGGACTTTTTGTTTGTTTGTTTTTCACTGTCAATCAGCTATTCAATCCCAAGTAGAGATAAATTCTTAACAGAAAAATTGTTTCTAAAAGCCATGCCAATTACCATGTACCTACAAATATATATAAGAATTTTACCCTTCAGTTTTTCAGTGAAGAAATCCATTCTCCTGTAAAAAGCTGACTGTATGCTATATTGACTGAACAAAGAACTGCTTTGCTTAGTTCTACAAATACTCTCCTTGCTGAAAGTCCTTGGGTAGGACCAGATTTTTTTATGAAATGATCATGATTCAGTTCAAATTCCACTTGGTCCTTGTTATCCTGAGGATGCCACAGAAATTTTCTGATGTTATGATGATGAATCTTATTTGAATTATATGACAAAACTTTCTTCTGAAAAGCCAATATCCTATACTGTTTATACATCAATAACTCATGTGACAGATTTCATGTAAGTCTCATAAACACTGCTGTGTCTTTTGAGTTGTATTATATGTTTGGAAAAAAAAAAGAAAAAAAATGAATAAATAGAACCTGAAAAGTGGATGCATGACTGTTACAGAAGGACAAGAGACCATATTTTGCCCAAGAATTATCCCTTATTTTGATCTCACGAAATTCTTGAAGCTCAAGCAAAAGTATGTTTGCTTTTTCTGGACACAATAAAGTTGTTTTCACAATATTTATGATTAACTTGTATATAGACTATGTACTCCTGTTCTGAACCATATTAAGCTCTTAACATCAATAATGTTCATTAACAGTACTTTTCAAAAGGAATAGAATATTATGTACAATTTTCTGTCAGTTTTAAATTGTTGTCTTTGTTATAACTCCTAGTTACTGTCTGTTGGTTGCTTATACAAACTGCCTTTTAAACTAGTTTTGTGTTATTTCCTTTCAGTCACCTTGACCTGGAATGAATTAATTTCCATCTTCTTCCTTCTAATCCCAATAATTTGGATTCATGTATACCTTTAACAAAAAAAAGAAACAACCTTAAAAATGTAAAGAACAAAACACACATAATGGAAGATTATTGTTACCTTTAGCGTTGACAAAATGAATGGAATTAATGTTAAGAAGTAACACCTCGGTCCTCTGTAGAGCTAAATGCCCTCAACTCCCATTTAGTTTAGTAGTTATGGCAGATTAAAGCAGGAGTAGTTTTTACCTTAGTGGATAATAAGCAAGTGGATGTTGCGGGCAGAGGAGGTTTCCCCTTCCTCTCCTGAGTGAGCATGTAGTTACACATCTGCTTCCCCTTCCTCTAATCTCTAATTTACTTTAAGGGTAGCTGAGGATTTGCAACACAAAGCCGAAAATGTTTGTGTCATGAAATCTTAGCTCCAGCTTCTGAGTTGCCAGTCATTGGGGACTGAAGCTTATGGCTGCTATTTTATTGACCTTAGGAGAAAATGGATGGGATTGTAATGACAAGACCAGATTAGTAGAAGGTAGCTAAAATGAAGCATATTGCAGATGAAAGCCAATGATCATGACCTTCATCTGTGTATCTCTAGCTCCCACTACCTTCCACAGCTGATTCAGAATTTCATAGAGATTTTAATCTGGTGTGGTTACCATTTTCAGTTTGAAACTTTCTATGGAGAAAGATCACTTTCAATAATTTTTTAACACTTGGGCAAAAATCAGACTTTTAAAAATATATTTTAAACTATTGTATTTAAATATTTCAAAATGGAAAATATCAGTTTTCTCAGTTTCACATAACTTTTGTTTCATATTTTCAGCTACTATTAAGACATAATTAAAATGGACTGTTTAGAGATTATTGAAACAATAAAATCTTTCTACAGATGGGGTGGGACATTCTGAATATTGTTTTCAGTTGTGCTTTTTCACCCTAATTCTCCAAAGGAAAGCTTTTCAAGATCTCATTTTGCCTGAAGGATGGGGATGTGGTTTCTTGATTAGTTGTATCCCTTTTCAAACTGGTTTCTAAAAGGTGGTTAGATTTTAAGATTTAGATTTGGTTTTGGTTATTTAGCTTGGATGATTTCTAGTAGAAAACAATTCTTGCCTGTTGTTTTGTCTTTCATCGGTTTCTTATGAGAGCTCCATTCTTGGACAAAAAGCTAATTGTTTCTATAAAACCATGTCTTAGTTACTCCTTGACATCTAGGATTCTTCCTGGATATTAAGAACACAGCTGTGGTTTTGAATTAAATGACACTGCCTTTCATTAACTTGAACTCCCAACGTTAGGGCAAAAGGACAGAGTGAAGAAACCATTCTGCTCAGACAGGCAGTGGTTTGCTCTGAAGCCTTCAAGACTTCCCCAATATGAGACCCAGGACTGGTTGTTCACACCTTGCTTTTAGGTAAGACATTTTCCCCTTTTTATGTCTGTGGAAATTAGTCTGCCTAAAAATCATTTTAGGCAAAGATTTGGTAGACTTTCTGTAACTAATTCTAGATAGCGTAGCTAATATTTGTCTGTGTTGTGCTGCCTTTCCTTCCTCACCAAGCTGCACTACCACATAACATATTCTCAGCAGCATGCAGCCCAACTGCTCTGGCCTGAGAAAATTCATAATGGAAGGAATGAATGACAGAAAATGTCCTCAAGTTGCACCAGGGGAGGTTTACATTGGATATTAGGAAAAATTTCTTCACTGAAAGGGTTATCAAGCATTGGAACAGGCTGCCCAGGGAAGTGGTTGAGTCCCCGTCCCTGGAGGTATTTAAAAGACATGTAGATGTGGTGCTTAGGGACATGGTTTAGTGGTGGACTTGGCAGTGCTAGGTTAATGGTTGGACTTGATGATCTTAAAGGTCTTTTCCAACCTACATGATTCTATGATTCTATGATCAAGAGAGACCAAGAATGCAAATGTTTTGGTAATCCCTGATTCTAAAGGAAGTTAAGCACTGATCTTAAACTTGATAATTTAAGAGGGAGGTGCTCAACTCTTCTCCCTGGTATCCAGCTACAGGACATGTGGGAGTGGTTCAAAGGTGCATCAGGGGAGGTTTAGACTTGACAACTGTGGAATGGGCTTCCCAGAGAAGTCGTTGATGCCCTGTGCCTGTCAGTGTTTAAGAGATATTTGGACAATGCCATTAATAATATGCTTTAACTTTTGTTTAGCTGCTCATGGCTTTGTCGGGCATGCTTTTTGTTGGGTAAAAAACTGGCTGGATGGCCGGGCCCAAAGATTTGTGGTGAATGGAGTTATATCCAGTTGGCGGCCAGTCACAAGTGGTGTTCTCAGGGCTCAGTACTGGGGCCAGTCCTGTTCAATATCTTCATTGATGATCTGGACGAGGGGATTGAGTGCACCCTCAATAAGTTTGCAGATGACACCAAGTTGGGTGGAAGTGTTGATCTGCTGGAGGGTAGGAAGGCCTCACAGAGGGACCTGGACAGGCTGGACCGATGGGCCGGGGCCAACTGCATGAGATTCAACAAGGCAAAGTGCTGGGTCCTGCACTTGGGTGACAACAACCCCATGCAACGCTACAGGCTTGGGGAGGAGTGGCTGGAGAGCTGTCTGGCAGAAAAGGACCTGGGGGTGTTGGTTGACAGCCGGCTGAACATGAGCCAGCAGTGTGCTCAGGTGGCCAAGAAGGCCAATGGCATCCTGGCCTGTATCAGAAATAACGTGGCCAGCAGGACTAGGGAGGTGATAGTGCCCCTGTACTTGGCACTGGTGAGGCCGCACCTCGAGTACTGTGTTCAGTTCTGGGCCCCTCACTCCAAGAAGGACATGGAGGTGCTGAAGCGTGTCCAGAGGAGGGCAACGAAGCTGGTGAAGGGTCTAGAGCACAAGTCTTATGAGGAGCAGCTGAGGGAGCTGGGGTTGCTTAGTCTGGAGAAGAGGAGGCTGAGGGGAGACCTTATTGCTCTCTACAACTACCTGAAAGGAGGTTGTAGTGAGGTGGGGGTTCGTCTCTTCTTCCAAGTAGCAAGCAACAGGATGAGAGGAAAAGGCCTCAAGCTGTGCCAGGGGAAGTTTAGGTTGGATATTAGGAAAAACTTCTTCACCGAAGGGGTGGTCAGGCATTGGCACAGGCTGCCCAGGGAAGTGGTTGCGTCCCCATCCCTGGAGGTATTTAAAAGACCTGTAGACATGGCACCTAGGGACATGGTTTAGTAGTGGACTTGGCAGTGTTAGGTTAATGGTAGGACTTGATCTCAGAGATCTTTTCCAACCTAAATGATTCTATGGTTCTAAGTGGTCAGGCAGTTGGACTAGATGATCGTAGTTCCCTTCCAGCTGAAATTATTCTAGTCTAGTCTAGTTGATTTGATTCTAAGCCAATATCCTCTAAACTTCGGATGTTCAATACAGCAATGATGATAGTACAACTGATTTCCCTTTTCCTCTGCTCCTGGTTTCTGACAAGGAAACCCTTTTTCCCTTTTCGTCTGCTTCTGGTTTCTCTCCTAGTAGATGATGACCTCGGTCTGAGTTTATACAAGTTTTTCTCACCTCCCATCTGGAATTCAGTAATGCAATATACCTGGGCCCTAAGCCATCTGTCCTAGGAATCTGCAACTAAATGCAGTAGCATAACTCAACAACACAAACTATAAAACAATCCCAGAATGTTCTCTCTCTCCACTGGCTTCCTCTAAGAAGAAAAAAAAAAAAAATAGTGAGTTAAAAGTCTTTCCCCTTGCCTGCAAGATGATTGATGGCCTGGGCAAAATAGAGCATGGTCCAGAGATCCAAATTAGTAAGTCCATGCAAGTGCAGAGTAGGACTTTGTGGACTCACCAGTTTGCATCTGGAAGCAGTATAGCTGCATGTACTTGGCGCAATGCCCAAGCTAATATACCCTGCCCTTTGTGTGTGAACGTGACTATTCTGCTTCCAGGCCTGATTTGGCAGTTTATCCAGAACCGCCCTTCTGGTTCTGGGGTTAACGCAGGAGGAGAGAATCTGTCTGCAGCTGGCAGCATGGACAGCCTTTCAAAGAATCTCTCTGGCACAAGAGAGGGAACCTGGGATGCAAAATCCCCTCCCCAGGCACAGCAAGGTTTTCTACTCAGAAGGTAATGCTTGTCTGTGCAGAGGAGAAAACATTCCTTTCAAGGGGTTGGTCCAAGTTTCTGGAATTAATTCTCACAGGAAAAGAAATGTTAGAAAAAAACCCCAACAACTCATGTTGCCCTGTCTATCACATGTCGTTCATCCAACCCACTTTTCTGCTAGATACATGCAGCACATTTATCACTCAGCTCTCCCACTCTCCCTCCCCAAAACTGTTACCCAAATGCAATGATATGCATAGAGTATCTCCTCGTACTGCAGAAAGATAAACTGCATATGACAGATATTAATTACATGACATCATGCTCTTTAGAAAGGCATTGGGATACGAAGAGGTATAAATTCTCCCTAGAAGTGAATGGAATAGAAAGGGTCCATATTTTAGTGTGGTACTTTAGGACACACAAAAATTGAATTTGCTAAGCTTGTTCCCTGCCAGATCAACCTGGACACGCTAAACTTACTTTCAGATAAAAATATTGTTATATTAATCTGTGTTCTGTATTATTGATTAGAGATTACATTTACTCGTGCCTTATACTGTGCTGAACAAACCGTAAATAATAACTGCAGTCAAATACTGACTTTCTGTTGGGAAGCATCTTTTTCACAGTTTCAAAGTTGCTGATGCATTTCACAGCAGGCTGCTGACTACCCAGGAGTAGCATTCTGGTGTTAAAAATACTTGAGGCTGCCCCTACTATTTCTTGCTCATTATCAGTCCTCTTAGCCAGGTTAAGCTTCCCTTGAGGAAAATGGAAATGGGAGCTTTGCCTGAGGTGAGGTCTTCAGAGCTATTCCTGTTGATCACATTTTTGGCAGACAGAGAAGAGCTGGGTGAAAGTTCGGGGAGAAGGAAAAGTTTTATTTCGAATTTGGAGCCCGAATAAACAGCCAGCACAGAGCAAAACTGAATTAAAAAGCAAAACCTAAAAACTAAAGAGGTTCCTTTGATTTCACATGTACTCTGGGCTTTGGATAACTTAAATGCAGAACTATACCTTAGCCAGGTGTATTTGAAAGGTTTGTGAACTTCATAAAATGTTTGATGAAGCTGGGCTGAATTTCAGATCTGTAATGAAACATGCAAGCAGGTGAGTTCCATGTGGTTTGGAGATTTTTCTCATAAATAGTTTGCATTGCTCTAATAGTGACAAATTTAGAAAACTACCTTACCAGATGTACATGAAAAAAGTATGTAATATGAGGACCAGATAGAAAGCCTGGACACCAAGCTGACTGCTGTGCATTTCTGCTCTTCTGAACTGAAACAGAGCTGCACAAAGCTGTGTCCAAGCTGAACACTGTCAGAATATAATGGATGGTTTCCATGGTAAAGAGGTCCAGCTTCAAATAAAAAAATGAAAGAAAGAAAGAAAAAAAGATAGAAAGAAGAACAAGAACAATGTGAAGTTCTAAGTAATTATTTTCATAGAATTTTAACAGTCAGAGTCATAAGGGGTCACAGTGAAAGTGGTTATAAAATGAGGCGTCTTTCCTGAGAGTGTTTAAATGGATGAGTGTTGACTGGCTTACAGCAGCTGACTACCTGAGCCATGACTTTAATATTTCAATTAATAGCGCTTTGTGTTGCAACCAGGTTTACCCGAAGAGAACTGGTGATTCAAACAGACACAGTAAGAACAGGCTTCATACTTCACTGACCTTACAGTTCATAGTTAGTGTTGGTACGTCATGCTTATTATGTTTGATAGGTTTTTGTGTGTAATATGGGAAAAAGCCAAATCTCCTATTTATTTATTTAGAGAGATGGTTGGAAAAAATATTCCCAGAGAAAAGTTTTGATGAATGTCTTTTGCATTTTCACTGCAAATAGAAAACCAAAAAAAGCCCTCATCAAAACAAAACAAAATGAAACAAAAAAACCCTTTCGGTGAACAGTGAGCATTTCCATCCAGAAACTCCTGTATACTTTGCAGACTTAAACCATACTATTTGCATGACTCTCAGTTTCCTAACCAGACAATATCTCATGTGATATATCATAATGCTTTATTTTGACGAGCTGACATGGTAAATTATGGAAATATCTAGGTGTGATTTAAAAAGATGATGACACTTCTCTGAAGTGGTAGTTTTGTATGTCTATAAATATCAGTATCTGTAAGCATAGGCATTTCCAGTATAAATAAAATTTTGTTTCAGTCACTTTTGTCCCAGTTCATTCCAGCAAATTTAAGTACTTACTGTGGTACAAATGGAATCATTCTAATCCCCTTCTGTAGTCAATGGAGAGATTAGACATCTCCAGAGGTCAGTCACAGGAATATATTGACTTTGAAAGTACTTTTCTGCTGTCACTGAGGCATAGCATTAGATGAAGTAAGTCAGTAAGTCATGATCTTTCAATATGGTTGCAAAATCAAAATAACTCTATAGAAACTTTCCTCCATTAACTGAATATTTAAGTTTTCAATATTAAAAACTTTAAAGCCAGACACTGACAGTCATTTTACAGATGAAAAATGCACATATTTTTTAAAAGTCTGTCATTGGACCATCTGTAAACAGAATAAAATATAAATACATTAAATATATTATTTACCACAAAGAATTTACCAAGAACTACTTCAACATTGCTGCTAGCTCAGAATGAAGATCTAATTCAGTTCAGGGTCAATGTAGGAATTATAGACAGATGCTGTGTATTCAAAATAGAGGCTTTGGGAAGAACAGGCTCCTATGACAAAATATACTGGAGTTTTATTGTGGCAAACTCACACTTTCCTTGCCTGCGTTAAGTTTTATAAGCAAATTAATTTTCAGGAGCAAGTAAAAATTGAGATGACTTCATGATTTCCAGGAAGAAATGAAGCAAAGTGATCTCAAACAGAATGTAGTTAGCCTCAATTGCGTGAAGTAGCACATCATCTTTACCACTAGCCATTGCTTGGTATTATCTGAAGGAAGAAGCAGTGTTTCACGGTGGTCATGCTTTATATAGTATTT